>NC_088875.1:44925851-45300018 GCF_032884065.1 Artemia franciscana
AATTATCAATATCCTTAATGATTCGAAATGTATCGACTAGGTTTAATCTATCCCTCCTGAATTGCATAACTCATAAGGCAAATACTTAAAGTAAGTAACAAATTTTTATGCTCGTTTTTGCACTTTTCAATAAGTTGTGAATCAGATTTTCTTGTTAGATACCACACAAATGTGCAGTGTTCAGCAAGGTTGCATCATCATCTTATTCAGCATATTAAAGCTTCGTAGCTTAAATCTTCTGTACATTCTTTTGATACAAAGCAGGCTGTAGCTAGTGCCTGTTTATCAAACCTCAATTGATTATGTTTCTGTTCTGTTTTTTTTTTTGTCTGTTCTGTTCTAAATAATGACGAAGACCGCACTGCCTTTCCATAATACAAATACAGAAGAGAGAATAACGAAGACTTTTTTTTTCCCAACACATTGAATGAACTGTCTTGGGAAAGACTGTCATTCGCTGTCTTGGGAAAAAGAAAGTCCTTATTATTCTCTCTTTTGTATCTGTTCTGTTTCTTTTTTGTCAAAAATAAGTCTTCCCCCTGCCCCTTTTCTTATTGTCCAGATGAAGATCTGAAAAAGAATTTCAAGTGAAAAAATGATGTCTTTGTAAAATCTTAAAATAAAGATATACTCATTCAAATAAACAGACATGTCAGTAAAACTTGATGATTTGTCCCAAACAGTTTTTTAATCATTATTGACTTTGTTCAGAATTCAAAATGTTTGAAGAATGTCAGTTTATTATACAATCTGCTTGCCAAAGATCAGATATTCAGCAATAATCTTGCCTATCAGGATTTACCTTCCTTGTGATAGGTTTACTTTCCTTTTCCTTTCCTTTAGTTACATTCCTTTTTATCCAAATTAGAGAGTGGGTTTGCGTTAGTTTGACTCCTGTCCTCAAAACCATAAAAAATGTACAGAAATCGTTTCTACTTTTACATTGACTGATTTCATTAAATTGCTGCTAGTTTTATAAATTAGGGTACTAATTATAGAGGCTTCTAATTTCCTTTTTTTTATTTGTAGCTGGATGCATAAATCTACGCCAGAATGAATTGCCAACTTTGGAGAATGTATGTAGATCAGTTACACCAGACATGCAGCTAATAACTTTATTCTTGGAGAATTTTGTTCCCGTCAATTGTCGTTCTGGATTAGAGGGTGTTTGGCAATTCGCTTACCAAGACAGGTCTTCATTTTCTTTTTCCAACAGCGTGCTTATCTCCCCTTTTATTATTCTTAGTTTTAAGTTATTGGCTAAAGAGTATGGGTTACTGATAAGAGTGGAAACTCGCTTTAGTGCAAAAAAATCGCCAACACCATCTAGCGTCTGGCGAAATTATAAGGCTTAGACTTATATATATCAATTAAACTGTATATTAGCCTACACTAAACAGCCAAATACTTGCCTTTTCAGGCAGTTTGAAATACAGATGGTAAAGACCCCAAAACTATTTAACTAATAGGCCTATCAGTTTAAATCTAGACCTATTTTGTGCAGCCTGGATAGGCCTATTGAGTTAAATTTGTTCTTGAACCCAAAACCAGTACGGGTTATTTATTACTTTCACAGAGACCCGACCTTTAAATGCTATAAATATGCAGACTAGGCTAGTCCTCTGTCATCATCATATCAATTATTTAGTTCAGTTTGAAATTTTTTACTTATTTAAAGACTTTTTTAACGCTTTCGCTAGCCACTTTGCTGCGTTTGGTGCTAGTAGTTTCCAATTCCTATCTTTCCATGTTTAATCACGGAAGATCCGACTCTTATGATTTAGCAGTACTCTTTGTTATAAGCTATTACTGTGCAATATAGGATAGAATAAATCCCTCAGCCTGTCCTTAATTTAAAGAGAAAAAAAAGAAAAGAAAAATAGGGATTATTAAGTAAAGGGTGAGTAGGACCAACATAACCTCCACGGACTCTGCACATCGTGGCTCAGCGGACCAAAATAATGAAATCCAGATCGATTGTTTAAGATTGTTGCAAACTGAGGAAATATAATAGACAAACTTTACTCCAATTTCTTTGACCTTTGTGTCTTCAGTGCCTTAATTCTGTTTCCCATTGTTAGGTTTTTTTCGATTTTTTGTTTAGATTTTTCGGGGCTTTATTGTGGAATTTTTTTGGTCAGTCCCTTGTTGCTTTCCCTTTTTATCTTCTTAGCTTCCTTCTTTTGAAGGTGCTTTGTTTTTAATTTTTTTTTGTCATTTTGATTTTGTATTGTTCTTGTCTGACGTGTCGTGTGGTTTCACTTTGGACAAAATGCTGGTTTCCTCTGAGTAACATAGGAAACTCTCGGGTATGGCTAAAATTCTATCGCTTTTATCTTTTTAGCAACGTTTTATCTGATTTTAAAATTAATTATGCTTTTTTTCCTTGTGTCTTTTTTTTTAATGTTCCTCCACCTTCAAACTCTCTTTGTAGGTTATAAATAAATTAATTAGTTAAAGCAAACAAAGAATAAAAAATAATTTAATTATCATTGGCTATTCCATTTTTTACATTTTCACGTCATCCACCATCTTTACTAATACTACCCGGGTGAGAGAGCTATCTACTTAATCGATCTTCACGCTACCAAATATAATTTCTTTACCTCCATTTATTCCTAGTCTGAGTGACTTAGTCTTCCTAAAATTAATTCTCAAAATCATTCTTGCAAATTAAACTCTCAAAACCTCCAAAAACTCATTCATGTTATTAACATTTTTTTTAGGACAATCAGGTTGCTTGCATAATCTGAGTCTAGGAGCGTTTTGACTTCCCATTTGATTCCATGATCTCCAAAATATTGTCCCTCTCGACCAACCTTCTAGGTCCAAACAAAGCCAGGTCATCCTCAAATGGGGTGGAAGGTTGTTGTAAGAAAATATTTAAGCGAAATAGGAACTTCTTAATAGGGTTTAAAGAGGGAAGCTTTGAATAGATTTGGATGGATAAGGAACATGCGTAGCTGTGTGTGTGCTGCACTGATTTGTTTGTGCTAGTAGTATAACCTTGACAGTTACTTTTTGAATATGTGTATGGAAGGAAAAAGGATATATTTGGAATGCACTGTTTTCTATAGTTTAGCCATTATATTTTGTAAAAGCTGGTTAAATTTGGTGAGTCATAACGATTTCTAAGGCACGGCAAAAGTGACCCGAGGGCGGTGTGTTCTACTTTAGAGGACTAAAAAGAGAGTGTTTGTCGTGTTCCTTTCGCTACTAGATGTTGAAAGATAAATTTTTCGCTACTAGATGTTGTCGATGGATGACACAGTGAATTGCAGTTACCTCTGGTATAATTTTTGAGATGGCTTCGTAACCCACGATATCGCCCGACCATGCAGGAGCCCCATCTGTTGCCACCAAAATAACGTTTGTGAATGGAATCGATTTTTCTTTAGGACAATAAATATTGATTCACCTTTCGCATCCGTCTTTTAAGGTTTTCGTGAATATTAACTCTTCATGAATTTCTTGGTCCATAACAAATCGAACATATGCCAATAATAATGCTTCATTACCGGGTAAGGCTTTGTACAGTGTTGTTACTCAAAGATCTTCTTTCGAGTATGTCGAGTAGAGATTTGCGCAGAACAGTTTTTAAAACCTCTTCAACAGCTGGTGAAATTATGTGTTCGTGGTTTTCCAGATTTTCGCTATAAATAATACTCGCTATATTACTATAATTCGCTATATATAATATTCGCTTTATATAAAATTCGAATATAATAGTATATTCGCTATATATAATAATTCGCTATAAGTAAAGGTTTTCCAATGTTTCGTGGTTTTCCAGATTTCGCTATAAGTAAAGAGATATTGTAAGATGCCCGCAAGCCATCATCGTTTCTTTCAGACGTTGAAGTAAACATACTGTGCACAGTGGGCCTCTCTTAATTTTTTTCCTTCAATTTTTGAAAATATTCCAAATCTTTATCTGTTTTATCAGGATGACACCTTCTTAGATGATCTTCGAGCTTCAATGGTTTCATAGAGTCATTGGTCTAGACTTTGTTGCATAAAAGGCATATAGGCAACTACTTGTCTGCTTTTGATGGTAGAAAACCAAATTTTAAATAATCAATACTGTATTGTCAACATTTTTTCTTGGATTCAGCCATGTTTCGTATCAATTACCTACCTATACACTTAAAAAAATATATTGGTTTAGTAAATTTGTGTCGGTCTTACTAACATCGTCAATACCAAGTAAACTAGGTAACTACGTATAATAAAAGATCTAACTAGAAAGAATGCCAATCGACTTTCATCTCAATAAAGTTTCACTTTATAACAGGATATGGCTATTTGGACAGAAAAGGGGCGATGCAATTAATAAATTAATTATCGCTATGAAATAAATAAAGAACCGTGAGCAAATTGATTCTTTATCTTAAAAGTAATAAGTCGCCAAGATCGATAATAGAATTTTGTGAAAACGACTGAGCCGATTTCATTTTCTGTTTTTTTTTTTTTACGTGTAAAATAAATCGTTAAATAAGAAATTAAAAGTATGAAGTTATAGCATACAGGCAGGTGATTACTTACTTTTTCCGACACTGACAAGCACAAACATCGATTCACTTTACTTTTTTTTTTCAAAAATTCGGAAACAAACGAAAAACGTTTATCCTTAGCCTTCGTATTTATATTGGTGAAGAATCAAACAAGTTCATGCAAGATTGCAAGCACATTGACTACAGGTCGTATTTCGTCCCTTTGCGCGTCTAAACAAACGTTGGGGAAGGTGGCGACGGCAGTGGCAGTACTTTGCAAGTATTGACATGTTGAAGTAAATATAAAATATGCAAGTTTTTACAGTCGCTGAGCTTCTTAAAATAATATCTGCCTATATTAATAGGTGAAGTCAAGCCAACATTTTAGTTATTCACTATCGAAACCAGATATAATTTTGAGGACCTCCTTTTACTAATTTAAATCCCCATTTTTTTTTTGTCACACCAACGTAGACCCACGTCAAGCTTCCTGTGCACCCCTGGCTGGACCACTTTGGAAATCACTGATCTAGAGAAGGGTTCAAAATGATTGAATTTTAATCATTGAAGATTAACTGAAATATTACATTTTATGAATATTAATCGTTTCTCTTTTAAGCCCCACTTTTCATCAGACCAAAATAGCATAATTATATGTTTCGAATCTTCTTTTCCCAGAAAACCTAAAAAAATTGCACTAGGGATGTAATGATGCTTATCATCCCAGGTGGAGTGGGGCCAAATTGTACAAGTAATCCATGTACAACAGAGCTTTCTTAAAAAAAGATAGACTTGTTACCTCTTAATAAGATAAAAATAATCCAAGGACTTAGATTGTACATAATTGGAAGGGGTCGGAGTGAGTGTGAAGGGGGCAATGACTGATGATGGTATCTGTTGAGGGTTGTGTCCTGACTTGGACTTCTTTTACAAACATATATATCAGTTTCTGCCTGATCTTTCAATGCAGAGTTTCATGGATTGTAATTTGTGTTAAATTATGCTTAGTCGTTGAAAATCTATATGTGATGTGATGTAAATTTTTTCTACAGAGAAACAGGTTGAAATCAGTATCAAACCTTTTAAGCAAATAACCTGAAACAACTTAAACCAATATTGGTAAAACCAGTTTGTGGTTTTACAATACAAACAGAACAAACAAAACTATTTTGAAATTGTTGTGAATTTTGTGAAATACTACAATGTGAATTTTGTGAAATTCTTCAAATTTTGTGAAATTCTAAAAGATGACTTTTTATGAGTTAATTGAATATTGATAAAAGAAATTATTGGAAATTAGAATCATCTTCATTGTATTTTTTCTCTCTTGGCTTTGTTTCTGGACTACAACATGACAAATGTCACTTGTTAACTATCATCATCAACATATATGCATACAGGATGATGAATAGGACAGGGGAATCCCACTAAACTAACAGCTGTTGCACCCCACCCCTAGAATAACTGAACCCCCCACATCGCCTTCGTTATTTCCCTCTTAAGGGTCGGTCTTGTCTCTACCTGTGAACCAACATGATTTTGTGTACGTATGCTGAAAAAAAATTACCTTGAAAGTACTTTGGATCCCCATAACAGTTTTTATTTTTATTTTTAGGTACCGTAACACTGGAGAATGTGATCATCCAAATGCTATGATTGAATCTTGTCAGACGGCAGGGTCTCAGTTCTTAATTTCCAATCAAAAATTCACAATTAACTACAGAAAATGTGAAACTATTAAAGAGTCTTTTGATGGAAGTAAGTTTTTTTTATAGTTCGTTTAATAGGAGAGGGAGAGAGAGGAGTCCCCAAGGTCATGTTAGGACGTGAGACTCCCGTCTCCCTCTTGTAGAGAAATTTGGATTATGTGTTAATTACGAAAAAAAGTGTATTTAAGCAATCTGATAGCTTTTCTTTGAGCGATAGGCTGGTGATTTTCTGTGAATGAAGACACCTAGAAAATCCAGAGACTGACACAGACTGTATTGTCTTTTTCTTCATCTTGTAGCAGGATCATTTGTATACAATCATTTTTATACAATTTTTATGGAATCCTAATAAGGGGGGATTAATGCCAGGATTGCCTCTCACTCAATTGAACTATCCGTCTTGGCTTTTTCTACAATTAGCCATGACTTGATGCCCGCAACTATTTGATTTGAATTTAAAAATAAATGGATTTACAAAAAAATTACCCCGTGGACTTGGTCTAACGGCCAACCGTAAAAACCGTTAGTCCGCCCATTGCGAACGAGGACGCGTCCACTAGGCATAGAGGAGATCGGGGCAATATGGACACATGGGTAATACGGACACCCCTCTTCTATACATTTTCTGTGAATGAAGACACACTTAGAAAATCTAGAAACTGATTCAGACTGTCTTGTCTTTTTCTTCATCTTGCACCAGGATCCGGCGTTTTTTGCCTCACCGGACATCTGAAGTTCACATGTTACTTGGAAACCGTCCTGTTCCAAGCTAACTGTAGCCCGGAAGCTGACACAGCTTTGCACTGCTGTCTTGGCCATAAATGGCTTTGCTCAGTGAGGAGTTGTTAGTAGTAGCAGTAGATGGGTTTTATAAAAAAAGATAGGCTAAGTTGTTAGATAGGCTTAAAAAAAGAAGAAAAGTGTGATCTTACTTTCCCTCTCCGATTTTTGGTTGTTGGTTGCTTATTGCAACGTAAAAGATACGTGCAACGATTTAGTATGAAATTGGACCAATTGTGGTCCAAGATAGGATTGGTCCAATTGTTGGACCAAGCAAATTGTGAAAATCTAAGCTATCAGAGATAAATATTATCAAGCCCTTATTTTTGATTTATGTTTTTATAGTATGGTTTTTTAATGTAGCTTTTGGCTAAAGCCGAAATGGAATAAGAATCCAGATAGATTCGTAGATTTCTATAATTCCTTTCAAAAATTTCCTTCTTTCTTATGTGTTATCCTCTTTATATCCTTCAAGGTGCACACAGCTGACATTTGTATCAGTTGTAGGATATATTAGATGGCGTTGTGTTATTCACTGTAAAAATGTTCTAGCTTCTAATTTTGCAATTGTTCCCTTCTATTAAACCTAGCTAGACGGAACAGACGTCTTTGACCTAATTTAAGAATTTTAATTAAAATTAGTAACCTTTGTCAGTCTTTTCATGATAAAAAAACCATATATTTGACTTCAAGTAATAGCAAGGAAGCACCGAGAAAAAGAGACTTTACTTGAAAAAATGTTGTAACTCGTAAACTTTTCGTCATTTTTTTGGCTTAAAATTTTGTACAAAAGAAATAAATTATGTTCTGCGTTCTTTTCAGTGACTCTCAATGTGATGTGTAAATACATGTCAACATATAGCATATATCAAAATAATAGCAATCACAATTATTTATTTAAACCCCATAACATCATAAAATGCAGTAAGAGGAATATGACGGCAGAAACAAAAAAATTTAAAGAGAAAGAAAAAACGAGAAAAACCTCTATTCTTGGACACACACTCGTGTCAAACAATAAAAAAGAAAAAACACACATTACGATTCAAAACGTCTCACTTCAATGAAAGACTCTTTCACGGAAAAGTTACTACTGACACGGATCGAACTCTAAATCTAGTTGCTAGGGCATCCACTTTCTCGCAAATTTCATTAGCATCGTAACGTCTAGATATATACATTAAAGCACTTCGTAAATTAAAAGCATTCCTTCCCTTCTAATTGACACTCCCTGATAAATCCCCTACTAAGAGTCTACATACATTTTTGAGAATATTGCCAGTTGATCTCGTCGTTCCAGTCTATTGTATCGTTTTAGACTTAAACAAATTAAAGAATCTTTTCGCTAATTTGTTTTGTTCAGAATAGGCATAGTTTAAGACGACATCCAGCAAAATTGCAATGTCCTAGAATCTATGCTGAGCGATCTAGATAGAATTATCACCGTTTGCTTTAGGCTCTATTACTTTTTCGCTAATTTGTTTTGTTCAGAATAGGCATAGTTTAAGACGACATCCAGCAAAATTGCAATGTCCTAGAATCTATGCTGAGCGATCTAGATAGAATTATCACCGTTTGCTTTAGGCTCTATTACTTTTTCGCTAATTTGTTTTGTTCAGAATAGGCATAGTTTAAGACGATATCCAGCAAAATTGCAATGTCCTAGAATCTATGCTGAACGATTTAGATATTCTCCAAAAAAACAATATTTCAGAACATTTATGAACGTTATGTAGCTTCACAATCTTCCATTTTGCATTCTAAAATTAAATTGAAACTATATCTAATTGATAGTTATTAATTAATATCAAGTCATGGATTCCGGTAAATCAAACAGTTCGTGGTAACGAACTGTAGTAAGGAGCGAGCCGCCTCAATAGTAACCGAAATTCTAAAAAACAAAATTTTGATACCAATATATACATCAAATGAATTACATTTTTTCGCTGAGTTTAAATATAGAAGTTTGATCAAATTTTGTCTTACCCGTAAAAAGTTACGAGCCTGTGAAAATTTGCCTTATTTTCGAAAAAAGGAGGAAACCCCTTAAAAGTCATAGAATCTGAATGAAAATCACACCATCAGATTCGTCGTATCAGAGAACCCTACTGTAGAAGTTTCAAGCTCCTATCTACAAAAACGTGGAATTTTTTGCCAGAAGACAGATCATGAATGTGTGTTCATTTGTTTTTTTGTTTTTTCTCCAAGGGTGATCGTATCGACCCAGTGGTCCTAGAATGTCGTGAGAGGGCTCATTCTAACGGGAATTAAAAGTTCTAGTGTCCTTTATTAAGTGACTAAAAAAACTGGAGGGCAACTATGCCCCCTCCCACGCTCTTTTTTCCCAAAGTCATCGGACCAAAGGTTCAAGAGTGCCATTTTGTTCTGCATTGTCAAAAAATCTAATAACTATGTCTTTGAGGACGACTTAATCCCCCAAAGTCCCCGTGGGAAGGGCTGCAAGTTATGAACTTTTCCCATTGTTTACATATAGTATTGTTTATTGGGAAGTACACTGACATTTTTAGGGGGGATTTTTGCTGGTAGTGGGGAGGGGGTTGCGTGAGAGGATCTTTACATGGAGGAATTTATCATGGGAGAAGAGAATTCCCATGAAGGGGCGCCGGATTCTGAAGCATTATTTTAAAAAAAAGAGAAATTAAATTAAGAAAAACAAGCTTTTTCAACTGAAAGTAAGGAGTAACATTAAAGTTTAAAATGAAGAGAAATTATTATTGTTGAAATTTTGATTGTCAATAAGACATCTCAACAGTATCCCAAGAACGACGAAGGGTATTATGTTCCAACTTTCGGGGCTACTTCTATTACTACTTATGCTCTTAAGATTTAACCAAATCAAAAGAGTGTGAGTGTATACAAGCTGTCAAGGAGCATAGGTAGATTTTTTTGCGAGTGGTATCAAGTTTTTATTTTTCAGGTCTATTAGAGGAGGTATATAACTAAATTAAACACTGCTATCTGTGTTCAGATTTTAAAAGGGTGTATGTTGTTAAAAATTGTTGAAAAATTTTCTCCGATATTTTATATTTGGCACAAAAGACATGTTTTTTTCAACTAAAAGTAAGGAGTAACATTAAAACTTAAAACGAACAGAAATTATTATAGATATTTGAGGGGAGTTGCTTTTCCTCAACACCTCGCTCTTTACGCTAAAGTTTGAATTTTGTCCCAATTCTTTAAGAACGACTCCTGAAACACAAGGGTCGTTTAATTAGAACAAGAAGCTTTTTTTAAAAGTACTAAAAAACTTTAGCGCAAAGAGCGAAGTGTTGAGGAGGAGCCTTCCCCCTCTTATAGGTATTATAATTCGTTCGTTTTAAGTTTTAATGTTTTTCCTTACTTTCAGTTGAAAAAACATCTTTTCTTATTTAATAACATTATAAAGGGATTATTTTTCTTGTGCAATACAACATCTCATATAATACAATAGTTCATTTAGTGAAAACATGGCTGTAAATTGATAAATAAATTATAAAATAAAACAGACAAAAGACCTTATTTCAACAATTAGGTTTCACCAGAAAGATATCTCTACTATGAATTGGTGCTATTCAGGAGCGACGCCAATTTTTAGATTGGAAATTATTAGAATGGGAGTAAGAAATAAAAAGCTGAAATTGTGGGAATAGAGCTTATACGCCTTTTTTTCTATCTTTATGGGCACACCAGAATATGTAAGCGTAAACAGTGCGAGGCAGAAATATTAACTATCTGTTGATTGTGAAAGACAAGTACAGATTCAAAGGAAAGCTTGGCCTTCTCAAGCTGAGAAGGTCCACACTTTCCGTAAAAAACGCAGAGATAAGACCCTTACCACTTTCTAGGAATAAGCTGAAATCGGGGGCTAGAAAAAAAAAAAGACAAAACCAGTTTTGCTCTCGCAACACAATAATCCTATCAATACAAATCCATAAATTTGGCAAAATGATAAAATTATAAAATTTAAAGTTATAAATTATAATGCAATAAATATAAGTGTATTATACTAAATTTTTATAATCCGTTTATCCTGATGACAGCATTTTTTCATGTCATTTATTATTTTTATGACAGCTGCCACGCGTAATTTATCGAACTTTCATCTGACTCGTGAAAAAAAAAGTTTGTCCTTCTGGAGGAAAAGATTTAAGTGCTTTGTCCCTTTTGAAAAGTTAATGGCAAAATTTTCTTCCATGACATGGTTTATTTCTTAAGTGTGTCTGTGTATTATTTACAATGTAAACTTTTGTTAATTAAAAATATTGTTTTTTATGAGGAAGAATGACTAGTTGAATTTATTATTTTCTTCAAGGTGTAGAGTATAGTTGCCTTGGTGATTGGTTCGTTGGTAAGAATCATTTTTTCGCCGTTGCAAATACCAAAGAATCTCGTAAGGATGAAAAATATCGATGCTTTTTGAAAAACAGAGATGATGATTTATATATGGGACAGTCAGACACACCAGAATGCAACAAATTAAAATCTGTGGAACAAAGTCCCGTTCGATTTCGATTGACACCAGGTGACTTTTTGATCTTTTACGGCATATTTAAATAAATTTTAAAACATCTAAACAAAAAAGTCTGGTTGAACCAATTGCTGGTCGGCCATTTTGTATATTGAAATTTATATATTTACTTCTCTACTGAATAAAAACATACTGTATTCAATTGTAAGGAAGACGACTGAGAGTTCATGTTATATATAGATTGTATATTATATTATTTTAGTTGTAGACATAAGTTTTTGGTTTTTCGTCTTTTTTGCTCTACGCTGAAGACGCCTTGTTTTATACAGGCAAAATGTTCGTTTGATTTTTGTTCTTTTTACTCCTTCCGTTTCAATCTATTCAAAACTTGACTCAATACCCAGATGTATGACCAAAGTTTGGCATTAGAACTTTAGGCGTTATGCTTTATTTCTTGAAACCTTGTAGCAGTAAATGGTCCGAAGTAATCGAAGTGAAATAAAGGCTAAATTCGATTTATGATAAATGGTGATTGAGAATGATTTAATGTATTATAAAAGATTTACTTATCAACCTGTGTCTAAAATACATAGAAGCCTAGGTGACAAAAAGGCAAAAATAATAATAAAAACTTGCATCTAATATAATTTTCTACGTATGACTGATGTTTTTGGTAGTTTTAGCTGAACTTGCATAAAGCAATGACTTTAGAGCTTATTTATTGTGTGATTTATTTGCAATTTTCTCGTCCTGTTATCCTAAATTGAATTTTATTTTTATTCTACTTTCTTGTATTGCATGAGGAGGCCATTAAGTGTAATTGCATCAATAATATAATTTGTAGGTAGCATTATTGTGTAATTATTAGGTATAATTATTACACACAATATTTAATTAGTCTTCTTCTGCATTTTACTGTCTTTAAACTGTCCTTACCTTATTAGCGTCTTTATTGTTTGTAGGATGAAAAGATCTTCGTCGTTATTTACGAAAATTTACAAGTTGGGAAATGAAGAATTTTTCGTGCTTAGAGGCCTAACAACCTTCAGATCAAAAGATCTAGTATCTCTTGTACTCTAGTATCGCCTAAACCTTAACAGCTTTTGAGTTACCCTAGCTGAGCTACTGTTTTGTGAAGGTAGAAATTGTTGAAAAAATATAGTATTATGTCTAATGTTGAAAGATGACTTTTTTTAAATACCAAGATCATTAAAATAAAAATGGTCTCTGTCCCCTGGACCCATTTTTGATTTATCATACCTAAAAATTGCGATTTTCCGTGATTTTTCAATTAGTTATTTCAATATTATCAAGTTTAAGGGTACTTTCGACAGTGTTGCCACGTTTAACCGAGAAAATAAAATCAGCAAAACTGATTTGTTGAATTTGACACCGCTTTTGATCTGTAAAAATTCTTAGTTAAATATATGTTATGTTTTATGTTAATTTATCTCTTCATAAATTAATCAATTATATTTGTTGATTTATTTAATCAGAATTATTCTTATTAATTATTAATTTTTTATTTACATAAATAAATATACTAAACAAATAAATAATGTAAATAAATAAAATATGTAAATTTACCTATATAAATGATTATTTTTTTATCCATATAAATATCTAACTTATTTTAAGTTATGGTAATTAATAGTTTGTTTCTTCTTCTATTATGGTAGTTTAGTAATGTTGTCAGTTCAGTGTGAGATCGCTAGATGGTGTCAAAATTCGTGGTTTCACCATAATAAATAAGTAGTGGCTCTGTTATTAATTACAATGATCTATGGTTTTGGGTTTTATGTTTTTTGTATCCTTCATATTTAAATGATTTTTTTTTACTTTACCTTGTAATCTTGTTCTCGTGAACGAAATTGAGTCTTTTTCCACTCCCTTTGAAGTGAATTTTCTCATGCCGTTCCTTCACAACATAATGTCGCTATAAAACGATACAAAAATTTCTTTTTGGTTCCGCGCATTTATTGTGACGAAAATCATGAAAATTTCATAAAATCTATCTGTCGTATTTTTTCTCTGATATTTCTTAACTACTTTATCGCAGTTCAATGTCAATTTGAAATGATTTATCTAGAATTTAATTAAATTTTTTGTTTTTATTTGAGAGGAAAACAAAATTTTAGCTCTCGGTTGTAAATGGCCACATAATTTAACTGATGATGATTACCTCAAACGTGCACTGTCAAAATTTTGGATACGACTGTTAGTAAAAGTTAGCGAAGCATCTAACCCCTCTCCATGCTTCCAGGGATATCTCTCTCGTTGTTTTTCTTATCGGAGGTTATTTATCTCGATATTTTTCTTATTAGCTATTGGAGGTTTTTTACAGTCAACCAATCAGATTTATTGAATTTCTGACTCAACCCATTATTTTGTCTTTTTTTGTTTTATTTTTGAATATTTATGATCGCATGAAGTATTTTAACTGTAAGGAAAGGCCATGAAAATGCACCATTACGGGCAATTTTTAAGTTCGGAAATAAGAGTAAGATATTTCATTAAAAGTAAATGTGGTATACAACTCATTGTTTATCTAGTTGTCAAACTTTTATGTCTTTTCTTTGCTTTCTCATTCTTTTCTGTTTTCCTTGCAGTCTTATTTTGTTTATTTTTCATTAGGGGAAGTGACAATATGAAAAAATAAGACTCAAAAAGGAGAAAAATGAGGGTATTTACAGCCAGCAAAAACGAAAATGAAATGCAAATATTTCGGCAGAAATCTCTGCTGGACCGTCAACAGTGTAAAATAGGATAATAAAAAAAGACTGTAAAAAATAACTACTAAAATAAATCAAACAAATTTAAAAAACGTCATTAAAATAAAAAACAAACTCTTTCTAATTAACGCTGAACGATTCACAGTATATGCCACTACTATATACTGGTGTATATACCACTACTCTTATACAGGATAATAACATCAACACAAAATCATTTATTCAAGTTGTAGTATATTTTGCTAATTTTATTTCAGTGAAAAATGAAATTGTTGTTCCTGGTTGTAACTTGCCTCAAAATTTCACTGGCGACTGGATCAATACGGCTAATATTGATGCCGATGTTGTCATAAATCAGACGCACATAATTGAAACCTGGCACCCCGATGTTGGCAGATACAGACAGACTATTTATGTCTGTAGGGAGCAGAGAGGCACCCGGTTCTTGATGACGAGACAGAACGTTGACGGCTGGTAAGTCATTTTTTTCTTCTAATCTTGGGTGAATCAGCTGGAAAGATTGAGCTGTAATGTGTAATCGAAGTTGTTTCGAATCAAATCTGTTGAAGCGTCCTTGTGAAAACGTTGTATCCTCTAATCTTTTACCAAGGTGCTTGCCAAAATTCCATAGAATGAAGAATTTCGAGAAGCATCTTGCCCAAATAAGGAGGGCTGATCCTCCCCCCCCCCCCCCCCAAAAAAAAATGACCATGACCATGTAAAATGACCATGGAAACAAGGAGCATCATATAGAACAATATCTAGCCAGTAAAAGATATCAGCTGAAGATTTACCATATATTGAATCTTCAGCTGGAGGACATTCTAGGGAATGGAAGAGTCAGACAGCTGGCAGATTACATAGCAAGGATAAAGGGAGTGAGGAATGGGCAAATGATGCCAACAGCCAATATTTTTTCTTTTTTACAGGAGAGAGGCGGTTTGTTTTTTGGCGGGAGGAGGAGGAATTGTTTCCAGCGCTGTCCCAAAGATGTTTTGCTTATTACGGTTTTTATAACTTCTAAGATATGATTGGTATTTTAAGTTTCCCCTTAACCAATACAAATTATTATATTTTATATAAAGTAACTTTTTAAGGATATTAACGGCCTTCAATTAATTTAGCAAGATTTTTTTTTATTATTTGTTTAGTAATATGCGTCTAGTTTTTTTTTTATATCAAACTCCCATCAGTTACCAATTGTCAAAAAACGAGAGGTTTTTAGTTTTACATCTCCTCCCAAAAAGTCATATTTTCCTTTAAATGATTCTTTATGCCGTTTTCCAACCCCATACAGGACAACCTACTTTTTGTTTGGTCCTAGATAGATGATCGAAAAGAACCGTTTTTGGCAATACATCCACTTCAATGACCTCTGCCCTAACATCCATAATCTCTACATTAAACAGTAGAGGTTATAAAGTAATTAGTCTTAGCACGTATTAAACTAAGTTTTTTCCTTAGATTCTCATTCAGTATAGTCGGAGAAGCGAAGTGGGCCCATGGCCTTCGTAACTGCCTCTCATCAATTTTTAGCATAATATTTTATGTTGATGTAAATGTCCACTGAAAGTGAAGTTTTTGAATAGTAAATTTCAAAATGTAAATATTAAATTTCTACAGCGAATAAGAAAGGAAATTGCCCAAATGAATAATTTGTTTCCGTCGGTTGAATTCTGACTAGCGATGCTAAATTCGACTCTTTCAGAACCTAACTTCATGCTTATGCATTATTTTTGATTTTCAAGCTTTGGGATATATTTCCTTGTACTTTGAATATGAACTCTGTGCTGTTCATTTCGGTGAAATACTAGATGAAAAATGAGAAGAATACTTCTCTCCAGTTAATGTTTTGTACTTCATATTCCAAATAGACAATATAGTGCATATTATACTTGCAGAGATAAATCCTCTGTATTTCCAAAATAAAAGATAAAGAAGTCTAGTGACGCAGCTGGAAACAATTTGGCAAGAGTCACTTTGATATACTCCGAATGTTTTTTAAATTTATAAATTTGCATTTAAATAACAAAAAATTGCATTTGTCAAAGTGTTTATTTTGAAGGTTGAATTGATTGAAAATCTGCTTGACCTTTCTCGGTACAGCTTAAAGAAAATAATTTCGAAGACCACACTGCCTTTCCATGACGAAAGTAAAACAGTTCAAAATAGGGATGATACCTTTTTATTGACAGTGAAATATAAAATTATTTAACTGGATATTTCGAACACATATACAGTGTTCATCATCAGCAGTAAAACTCATATCATATCAGTGATGAACACTGTATATGTGTTCGAAATATCCAGTTAAATAATTTTATATTTCACTGTCAATAAAAAGGTATCATCCCTATTTTGAACCGTTTTACTTTAGGTTAAAGAAAGGAGAAGAAATTGAAAGTAGCAAGGGATGAGACTGTATATTGAAATTTAAGAAAAGCCATTTCAACATATAATGAACAAGTGCTGGGACTTTCCTGTTTTAGAAGAGGTTCAACAACAGAAATATCCGATACAATAATAAATTAAATATTAAACGATATATGTATATTATTCGTATTATTAGTAAAGACGGTGGATGCAGTGAGGCTTAACACAATGGGCTAGAGAAGCCATTAAAACAAAAAAAAACAACATTTTTTTCTAATCTTTCTATAAACAGAGACAAGAGAAATTTAAATATTGACTGAGTTTGTGATATTATTCTTTTAACGAACACACGGTTAGTAATTGTAATGAGGTCTTGCAAAATCACCAGGAGACTGGTAAATACTAGATTAAGAAGGATAGCAACATTGGATGCCAACAGAAAGATTATTTCACAACAAAACAATTGATTTCAAATATATCTTCTTATTTTTTGTGCAGTTGCTTTTGTGTGTTCACGAGAGTTACTTGTAATTGTGCATATAAATACCCTGTGGTCTTCATCACAATAATATTAATTGTACATATAGATATTGGTTTGTTCTTATATTTTTGATTGTTTTTAGTTTTAGATTTTACTTTTCTCTTTTAATTAGTTTCTTCTGTATTTTCCACTGAAGACGCCTAGTTTTATACAGGCGAAAGATCCATCGTTCAGTTCGTCTTTTCTTTCCTTCTACTGGCCGCACACCCTTTGTTTCTTCTTTATTTTGAGACTTTTCTCTCTTTATTTTGACATATGTTAAAATACATTTAAACATTGCATATAAATATGGGAAAAATATCAACAGTAAAATTGCTTTAAAAAAACTCCTGGTAGCACGTGCCCCCTTCCCCCCAAAAAGAAAATTTGGCGAGGTTCAAGATGCCCTACCTCGCCTTTTACACCTTTGTGCCGGTAGACAGGTAAATGTTATACTCAATTTTATGTATGAAACTATTGTGACAATTGAAAAGGCACTACCCCCTCCCCTCCTAGCAGGAATGATAAAAACATAGACCAAAAATGTTCTCGGGAATCAAGGGGAATTACATATCAATTTCTAGCACCCCTTCTTCCTTAAAACTAACTTTATATTTATCTGTTGACTCAATGACATTTAGGATATTTAGGCATTAAAATGCACTCTTTGAGGCACTTCCACACCTCCTCCGCCCACAAAACCAACCTGCCCTCCTTTATAATAGCTGATGTACAATTATACATCACTAAACATAATTTCATGAAAAATCAAGTGATTCAACATAGTTAAATCGTTAATCGTTATAAGTTAAATCGTTATAGTTAAGCGTTAAGATCCATATTAACCATTTATCTTGTGTGGACTACGTGACTTTTTAAAACAATTACGCCACCATGTGGCATTACTTCCTTTTCAAATGGGAGGCTCAGTGTATAGTTTTTTGAAACTATAATTGATTTGCTATCTCAGAATTTTCAATCGATAGCAACTCGGTCCGCTTTTGGGCAAGTTCGTGCCGTGAGATGGTAGAAAACGCCACTTTCCCGTGGCACAATCTTTTTAGTCACTTTAAAAGAGCACTAGATCTTTTAAATTTCGTTCGAATGAGTCTCTAGTTCTATACGATCACCCTGGAGAAAAAAAATGAAGCACGCATAAGAAAAATGCTAATTTTCTCATTTTTGTAGATATGAGCTTTCAGTGGTGAATTAAAAATCTTAGTTGACTATTGAACTTTTGCATCACTCGTTAGGAAAATTTCCAGTGTAGCCTCTGATACTACGTTTTGTTGAACCTGGTCTGTGGCTTAAAGAGGGGAGGGGTAAGGGGGCTTGAGCTCCCCTATCTAGGGGCTATCGTGATACAGAATAAGATTGGTGTACACAGTTTCAATCCATAGAAGAAGGCAGAACTAAGTTTTTTTTGAGTGGGGTCTCGCAAATATAAAAAATAAATTTTTAGCCACGAGTATTTGTGGTCATCCATCCGACCAATATCAGGGGGAGTTAGTCAAATGACTTTTGGCAAAAAAGGAAGTGTGCATCTTGAAAATATGTATTTGTGCAAGTTTTCTAGCTTTTTTGCATTTTTGCTCAGTGAATTCCTGAAAGGTGAGGGAAAACTAAACAAATTTAAATGCCGACCTCCAACTCCCAGAACAAAATCGTAGGTTCTAGCCTAAGGTTAAGTTGCTGTGCACTGTTTTTGGCGGTCAGGGCTTGCTTTACCCGAAGAAGCTAAAATCCTTCTGATAAAAAGAAAAAAAAAAGGATTTGTTTCTTGACACTCCATTTGCTACCTTTCATTAAAGCCAGCAGCAGAAACAATTTGCACATCTTGGCACCAGTCTTAAATGTTTAATTTACTTAAAGAAGACAACCACATGTTTTAAATCATGGTAAGGCTTTTGTGGTAAGGCTAATGTGGTAAGGCTTTTCGGACACCTCATTTAAGGTTTCTTAGTCATGACACATACCCACAATTTGTTTTGATTTTAGATATTGGATTTTTTTTCAACTTCCCCTTTTCATTGATTGAGCTACTCAGAAGCTAAATCGATATGATCTTCTTTTTGGATTGTTTTTTTTTTAGATCGCACTACGTTTTAGATTGTAGAATCAAAGCACTTGATAGATGTAAATGTGTAAGTTCTTACAAAATTTTCCGAGAAATAAAACTCAATATTCTATTTTAACTAAAGGTGTTTTGGTCATGGATTTTTTCCTATGTTTTCCCATGTCAAGTGGCCAGAATAAAAAACGATAATAATACCTGGAAAGTGCATGACTCTTTACTTAGACAGTGCAGAAGCATTGCCTTTGATTAGTTAGTTTTCATCTCTGACGCTCTTAATTGTTTACCAAATTTCAATTGAAGTTTAAGCTTTAGAGTTATCCCTCAATTAATCGGATTATCTTGTTTACTTTTAGCCAAAAGGACTTCATTTGCTTTGATTTTGTACCGCGTCATCACAACATTATTAGATACAGAAAGAGCGTTGCCCTGAGCATAGATGACTTCTCGACTGTTTGTTCTTGGGCGAGATTTCCTGGTAGGGCGGAATGGAGATATGACCTTCTGTTAAGTATGTTTCTCTTCTTTTATATATTTCTGAATTGGTTTTATTTAGTTTATAGGACAGAGCCTACTCATTGAGATTAGTTAAGGTTCGTTTTAAAGATATTGGTTGGCAGCTAAATATAATAAAAGACACGGCAAATGTATGTTTCCTGCCAAAAAAGAAATAAAAATAGTTAAGTATTCAGTGTAAAAAATAGAGGTGAAATTCAAAATAGATTAAAAAAAGACGGAGAAAACCCCACAACCCTTATTTCTACGGCCCTCTAACAGAGTTTGCTGTGCTTGGTTTTGTAACACTTTGCGTTCTCGTCAGTACATATGACTTCGGAACTGTTTGTTCTTGGGCGAGATTTCCTGGTAGGGCTGAATTTATGTGTGTCCTTCTCTTAAGTATGTTCCTTTTTTTATTTCTGAATTGATTTTATTTAGTTTATCGGATAAAGCCTACAAGCCTACTCATTGATATTAGTTAAGGCTCGTTTTAAAGACCTTGGTTGGCAGCTAAATATATTTAAAGACACGTCAAATGTATGTTTCCTGCCAAAGAAGGAAATTGAAAATATTTAAGTATTCAATGTAAAAAATAGAGGTAAAAGTCAAAATAGAATAAAAAAAAGACGAAGAAAACCCTACAACCTTTACTTCTACGACTCTCTAACAGAGTTTGCTGTGGTTGGTTCTGTAATGCTTTGCGTTGCCCTGAGTACATATGACTTACAGAACTGTCTGTTCTTGGGCGAGATTTCCTGATAGGGCTGAATTTATATGTGACCTTCTGTTGGGTATGTTTCTTTTCTTATGTATATTTCTGAATCGGTTTTATTCAGTTTTTTAGGATAAAGCCTAAGCAGTAACATTAGTTAAGATTCGTTTTATAGAATTTGGTCACAACTGTGACCAAAGAAGAAACACTGCTGGTAAAAAAAAAAAAAGATTAGGGAAACTTAAAAGGAAATTCAAAGTAAAATAAGAAAAAGGAAGACAAAACAAGGTGATTAGGTTTTGGTGAAATCGTCTCCATAATAATCCAAACAAGAAGAAGAAGAAAACTGACTTGGTCAAAATGAAAGTCTCCAGGAATCTCGGGAGTCCTTAAAAAGCTGAAACGTATATTTCCAGGGTCAGGCCTTAGAATCTTTCCCTACTGCTTAGATCAGTGTTTCATATTGCCCCATTATTTGGATACCTACCCTTCCGTCGTCATTGGTGCCACTTTTCTAAACTTAATGATAAAGCAAGGACGATTATTCATGCAACTAACCGTTCTACATTTAAGCTCTCGCTTTTTTTATTTTCTCTGTTTTCTGTCGTGTGGTTCTTTCATTCTTCTACAATTGCATGGCCACGTTCCTGATACCCTGTGTAATAACATATTCTTTATTTTTGATGAGCCTTCTTATAATCGTCACACTTCCAACCCCTTACATATTCCTCATTCTCCACTATTGAAGTCTGAATTCAACTCTCTCTTTGCTAATAATACTTTTTTTTCTCGTATATACATTTTTTTATATTTCCTTTTTTTATCCCCCTGTTACTACCTGGTCATAGTACAATACGGAGACATTATTGAAGTTGTTTTTTGAATTTGTTTTTGTTGCAAATTTAATGTTGAATAAACGAATCTGAACTCTGGATATATCTCACTTTCAACCCCCCCCCCCCCAATTTTTAATAAACGAATCGTAAAAAAAGTATAGCGCAAAACTGCGGCTTTTCAAAAATATCACCGGAATTTCTAATTTTGCCTAGAATTTAAATTTTAATCCTAGATTTTAGTTCTTAGGGTGAAAAACTTAAACGAATTTCTTACAATTAACAAATGATGAACTATTTTAGTAAACAAATAAGAAAATCGATTACAGGTTTAATGAGTAGGACATATAAAGCTGGACTGACCAACCACGAAAAAAAAAAAATCTATGGCAGGGAAAAAAATTAAAGGGAAAAACAATCGCAGATTCTTTGCAGGAGTAAGCAAGGAGTTTTTGACAGGTGTGAAATAAGGAAACAAAAAAAAGAGAAAAAAACAAGAAGAGAAGTTAAAAAGCAGGAAGATAAAAAATTATTGAAATCTGAATTACAACAAACCAAAACTACAATTGTTACTTTCTGAACAATCCAAGTAGTAACAAAATATGCGATTTCTGCTTTTTCTGTCGCATCCAGAAAGTAAATAAGATTAAAATAAAAAAAAGAGAGACTTATTGGCAAAAAAAAGAGAGACCGAGGCAGCTTTTCGCTTTGTCATTGAATTTGATTGACCCCTTTTGTGAGTGACGTGTTCTTAGCAAAATATCTATTGCCTTTAGATTTCCTTGTCTTTATTTATCATAAAGTCAGAAAAGTTTTTTGGTTATATATATGTGGCTTCCATTGTCCATTGTTGAAAACTCTATCTTTAGAAGTAATCGAGGCGTCCTTAAGCAGTATAAAATGATAGGAGTGATTGGAAATGTGCTCAGCCAAAGCAGAATCGAAAGTATTCGGAAGAACAATGGCTTCAAATTACACATTTGTTAGCTTAAGTTAAATATATCACTTCTAATCTGGGATCCATTTCTGGCCTCATATCACCGAGCAGAGACCAATCCACCATTAACGAGATCAAGAGATCAAGATCACCACAGCGCAAATATTTCAATTCAAGATCATTTAAATTTACAAACATTGGAAAGATTCAAAGGGACTCAAATTTAGAGAAAAGATAATTAATTAAAAACAATAAAATTCCGCGTTCCTTTTTAGTCAGGTAGCGGTCATTAGGGCAAAGTTTTAAGAAATAGGATTGACTGGGAAGGGTAGGAGGAGGCACATTTCCTCCTTAGATTTTAGAGGTCCTGAAAATGACAACTTACTGCATTAAACATGATAAGCATAGCGCCTGTTTAATAAAAAATTAAATTTATACGAAATATAATAATATAATAGCTAATATTTATTTATCATGGATTATACATCCAATATTACGTTTTACTATACCCCCAAAGACTCATAAGGCAATTATATTGTGCTTAATTTCGAAAAGGGGTACTCAGGCACGTACGCAGGAATTTTTTCGGGGGGTCCAAAACCTTCGAAACAGCAGATATAAAGTAGCACTTTTTTATTTAGTAATGCAAAAAGCACGTATATCGGAAAATACAGATTAACTTTGCGATATGGGTGCTGCGGGGGGGTGGGGGGTTCTTCTATTGCAAAAACGTAGATTTTAATGAAAAATGATAGTTTTTAAAATTGATCCATTTAAAGCTGTACTTTATCCTGAAAAGGGGGGATAAACGCCCTAATATCAAGGATAACTCTATTTTGCTGTGGAAAGCAAACTCTCTTTACAAAAAAAAATAACAGTACAATTGCTAATTACTATCAAGAGGGTAAAACGTTAGACAGAAAATGGATTAATAATTGGGCAGTGACTTGACCGGATAATTGTATGCTGTAAAATCCCCCAAAAAAGGGTTCAAACATGTATCTAGATTCTTAATAAATGTCCTATTTTTGCCAGAAATTCCAAGAAACCATGGGGAAATTAAACAGTTCACAAAATTTCGGGGGGAGGGGCAGAAGGCCCCCCCCCTGCGTACGTGCCAGGGGGTACTTCTAATTTTTGTCTTATGACTATTTTCAACTATCATGTAGAAACTCGGCGCTTGTTATCTTCATTGGTTATTCAGGAAATGAATGACAAATCTTTCGATTTAAGCATCTAAGTCATGCCTCCAGGTCCTCAAAGTGATCTAGTACCAGTACCTTACGGTATTCACTACCCTGAAGCTCTGTAGGTAGGGTTAACAACCCCTAAGTAGCATGAGAGAGACAACTATTGCTGCACATGGGTAGCTAAACCGACTCAAAGCTTGGATTAAAATGCTCAAAAAATAGACTTTCGAGATTCTTTGGAGCAGCTCTTCATTTGCATGTTGAGTAGTTTCATTTTAATTTATTGGTTTGCTTGTTTTCCAAGGGAGATCCAATGTTGTTTGTTTTAAAAGCGTTTTCAATTATCGTTTAGAAAGTCGCTGTTTGTTTACCTTCATTGACTATTCGGGAAATTAATTGCAAAGTTTTCAATTTCCTTGTTTAAACGTTTGCCACTTTCTTAGTTTACTTGATTGCATACATTTTCTATATTAAATTATGAAAAAGATACGTCTGCCGTTTGTTAGATTTTTCTATGTTTCTGAATAAAAACTTGCATTTTGATATTTGGAATAATTTTTAGAAAGAATTAAAATTTGTTGTTTTTTTTAAAATTTGAAATTGTTAGTAGAATATGTTTTCTTTTTCGTTTTTATCACGCGTATAACGCGTGTATAGTGGCGTAATAATGCCACCAAAAACTTATTTCTAGGTCATAGCTGCTTAGACCTACCCCCTTGGAAAATACCCCCCCCTCGTGAAAAGTAATTCCTGCCTATATACACCGCGAAAATACCCCCTCTCTGGTATTTTTGTTTAAGGGGGGGTATTTTCCGGGGGGATAAATGCCTAGAACCGCTTAGACTATAGTTCTATAACAGCTACTCTATGGAAATTAAGGCGATACGATTCCTTAAAAATCATTTTGTGTGCTTGATTTTCGGGTGACCTTCTCAAAGACGGTCAAGCGAATTTTCTCAGGGGACTAGCTATCATCGAAAAATGTCGAGAATTTGTGGTTTGACTTTAAAATTTCACTGAACAGACGGTGGTTTTTTATTATCGTTTTTGTCCGCAAGTTTTTCAGTCAAAGCGGATGGCGCCACAGAGGCTCCCAAAGCGGCCCTATTACTCAAATGCAGGGCCGTATTCAGGATCTCTGTTCGGGGGCTGGGTTTACGGAAAAGAACTTACATTTTCTGACGATCTAAGTTTCTTTAAAACCAAAGATCTTCCTCTCCGGCCCAAAATGAAGGAACTTCAATGGGTTTTTCTAAAATTTTTGGGAAAAATTGGTGTCGTATTCTGTTTCGTTTATCTGGATCTCTTTACCAAACTCAACGAGTTATGGCAAGAATACCGAATCGGTTCTAAATTATTTTAAGATATAAGCTAACAATTTATAAGGGACGAGGTAGGGTGATTTCTTAAGGTATCGTATTGACCTTAAATGAAATATACATATATATATACATATATATATATATATATATATATATATATATATATATATATATATATATTATGTGCCTGTGTGCATACAGTATATACTTGTATATATCTTACCACTCTTTTCTATTCTCCTAAATTTAAATTTCCTATTTCAAAGAATAACATTTTATTTAAAAGCATATAGAGTATCCTTAAATTCCCTAAAATAGCTTTCTTTTGGAACCAAGAAGGGAAGTACTCTTTCTATCGATCATCATACTTCTGCTGTTATAAATAAGTTACGACAAACATTCGCACTATTTCCCCAATAACTGAGAAAAAAGAGGAAGGGTTTGAAAAAGAAAAAAAAAAAACAAAAAAAAAAAGAAAAAAACGACAGCAGCAAAAGATGAAATAAAAATAGTATAACAGTACAATAAATCTAACAGAAGGTAAAACAATTTGACATCAAAAACATAAAATAGCTAGAAACAAAAATGCGTGAAAAACTTCATAGAGGTATGTACATTATGCCCTCGGGAGACAAATAATTTCAGATATTTCTTCAATAAAATTTTACAGGAATTTGTTGTCTCTTTAATATGAATTTTCGAATATTTCTCATTCTTCCTATACTTTCCATAAACAGCTCTATAAGAGAAGTTGATTTATTTTATTAGCCAAACATCCAACTCCCATTCGATGGCCTGTAGCAGGAATGTTCAGCTTCGCCCAAAAAGGATATTTACCGTTCTCGCAACAGATCCGAGGAGGTATAACCGACGCTCCTCGGCCAGAAGTAAATTGTCGCAACAACGTGTCTGTTGCGTATGTATGTGACACAGAGCAACGCGACCTTTTTATTGACGTTGATTATTGTGCTGATGTTGATCATTTAGGTCGGCCTGTGGATATTTATAGTAAGTTGTAGGTTGGCAGTAAGCACTGGAGTGTGAATTGGTAGACATGGTGCAATTTTCTTAGATTTTAGTGTATTTTTTTTCTTTTTTTATAAAAGAGACGTAGTTTGTAGAACTCTTGCTAGTAGTAGAACAATTAATTTCAGAAAAGGAAAGAAAACGACGTAAATAGTTATTACTAAGACAACATGAAAACAATAAAAATGAAGAAAATAAAATACTGAGAAATACGCGGCTAAAACCATGCATATTGATAATTAAAATGAATTATTGGAAAACATGATATGACTTTGAAGCAACATAGCAAACTGATGTATTGTATGTATTAAATTGATGTTTCTATTCTTTAAATTCCTTAGTACTTAAAGAAAATAATTTCAAATAAACCAAATAAATGAATTTTAAGTGACTTTTTGGAAATATTAATGTAAGTGCATAAAATATATTAATTTATTATATTGCTTGGGTATGTTATCATGCCCCAAAGTTAATATATTTGCTACCCTGGGAGAAGAACATGTTTATTGTATAATCTTTTTCTAATTCCTTTAATTCTATTAAGTAGAGGCCGGATTGCTGTTTCACCATTGCATCAAAATTGTTATTAGAGCTTTCAATTTGGTTTGGTTAACTATTTAAGTTAACTAATCCAAAACTGTTTAATGAATTATTGGGGAAACTATTTATCAAGTTACAAGTTCCACCGCCAAATTAACAAAGAAAGAAAATGGTTTGTTAAAGTTGAAATTCTATTGCTTTTGCAAATTTCAGCTAGCATGCTGCGATTAGAACAATTCCGTCTGCTAGCCTCCGTCAATACCCGTTTTTATCCTTTCATCCGTTTCTTATCCGTATTCGTCTGGTAATTATTTATAAACTGACAAATTTTACTGCCGAGTCACAACACTTTGTGTTCTAACTAATGAAAGTTGAAAGTCTTGCCAAATTTCAGCCAGCATGCTGCTATGAGAACAATCGCTTCTTGTATCCTTCGTCTCTACCGTTTCCATTCGTCTATCCGTTTCGTAACCGTCTATATTAGTTTTTTTTTACAATAATAACGAGATGTATTAATGACGATTCTTTTTGTTTCACCAGAATACTCTACACGATACCTTTAAAGAGGTTAGAGGTAATTCTCACTCTAGCATTTAACCCCAGATTTTTATAATTTACCTCATTAAGGGCCCTCCAAAAATTTTTGATTGAAAACATTTTGAGTCGATTAGAATTGAAACAGTGTTCACTTTCCAAAATATTTCGATGGTTTGACCAAGGCAGGAATTTTTTAAATTTTCTTGTATGATTCCAATTTGCTTGCAACATGTTTTTGTTTCACAAAGGATACGATAAAAAAACCCAGCAAAAACAGCAAAGATAGGCTAAAAAGAAGTTCCAGATAATTTGTATTTATATATACCTAATTAAATAAATAAAGCCTAGACAACTTTTGTAATAAAAACAATCATCGAAAAATTATAAGGAACACAATTGATGAACTGCAATTTGGAAAACAAAATGCAATCGGTAGAAAGTACCTAAAAAGGATAAGGATAAAGATCCTCCTAGGCCATTGCTGGCGCATAGGGCGTCGAGTCGACGTTTCAGTTGCTGAAAGGTTTTTCACAGGAACAAGTAGTAAGCTTGTCGCCCAACCTTGCTGCAGCGGGGATCGAACCCGGGTACTCCGTATTACCAAGCAGAACATCAGTCCACTGTGCTACGACAGACCTAAAAAGAACAAATGAAAGAAAATAATTCACACCCGTGACCTAAGTCTATAATTAAACTCGCTAATCTGTAATTAGTTTGTAGCTCGCCTTTTTGGACACGTAACAGCATCAAACCTCTGGCTAATTGTTTGATATTTGCAATAAAACCAAGTATAACTCTTTTTTTTTAATCTGTCGCAACTGAAGCAAAGAACCAAGTATAGATTTAATCTATCGCAACTGAAGCAAATTGCCTCCCCCTCTTGTCCCTATTAATGGAAGAACTACAGATATGTACTTTTTTATTTTAAAAAAGTACTGGAATAGAGTGTCAACTAATCTTTTATGGACACTTATTCAACGGTTTTAAAGTTTGATGCTGGCAAAGAACAGTGTTTAAATATCGAACAAAATAGTAACAAATTCTATGACACCCCCTATAGGGGAATGTTTCTTTATTTATTAAGTAGATATGTATGAAATATAGTTTTAGTCATTTCGAAGTAGATTTGATCTGCAGTCATTATTTTTCCTCTTTTAGCCGTATGAGGATAATTGTATAGCTTTAAGCTTTTAAGTTTACGCAATTTTGATGATGAAGCTATTTGTGTCTCTTGTTGTTGTATATTTTATTATAGGTTTCAGTATTCTGATTATTAATATTTCTAGTGTGTTTTTTTTTTTAGTATTTATTGTTATCTATTTGGCTTCCTTATTGATATCGAAATTAATAGGGACAAACCAGCAAGAAAAGCGTATCCTATAATTGAGAAAGAAAGAATTCAGGAAATGGCATTTTTCAGAAAACAGCAACGACGAAATAATTACAAGTTGGAATATTTTTCATATGTCTGTAACAGCCGTCATCAGCGAAGAAGAATACTTCAAATACTACACACATATATATATATATATATATATATATATATATATATATATATATATATATATATATATATATATATCATGAAAAGAGAAATCACCAATGCAACAGCACAAACACATAAAAAAAAGAGACAGAAGGAGAAAAGGAAGACTGTTTTCCTAAATTAGTGATTAATATAGACCAGCACTTGAATGAGGCCGTAACCCTACTCATCCATACAATCACATACAATATATATATATATATATATATATATATATATATATATATATATATATATATATATATATATATATATATATATATATATATATATTTATTATATATATATATATCTATATATATAAAAATAAGTTGTCTGTGTGTGGATCTGTGTGTGGATCAGGTGACGTCATGTTTGTCCGCATATGACGTCTGAATTATTTCACACTAATACAAAAGAAGAAAAAAACTAAAAAAGGTAAAAACTACAAAAAAAACTAAAAAGAAAAAAAACTAAAAAAGCTAAAAAACTAAAAAAAAAACTAAAAAAAGGTAAAAATCTAATAACTAAAAAAAAACTGAAAAAAATAAAAAAAGGCAAAAACTACAAAAAAAATAAAAACTAATAAAAAAACTAAAAAAGCTAAAAAACTAAAAAAACTAAAAAAAACTAAAAAAAGGTAAAAAACTAAAAAAAACTAAAAACTAAAAAAGAAAAAAACTAAAAAAAAGGAAAAAACTGAAAAATAAAAGAGAAAAAGAAAACTAAAAAAATATGAATAAATATATATAAAAATAAGTTGTTTGTGGGTTATGTCTGTCTGTCTGTCTGTCGAGTGACATCGTGTTTGTCCGCATATGACGTCTGAATAATTTCACACTAATACAAAAGAAGAAAAAAAACTAAAAAAGGTAAAAACTACAAAAAAAACTAAAAAGAAAAAAAACTAAAAAAGCTAAAAAACTAAAAAAAACTAAAAAAAGGTAAAAAACTAAAAACTAAAAAAAACTGAAAAAACTAAAAAAAGGCAAAAACTAAAAAAAAACTAAAAACTAATAAAAAAACTAAAAAAGCTAAAAAACTAAAAAAACTAAAAAAACTAAAAAAACTAAAAAAAGGTAAAAAACAAAAAAAAACTAAAAACTAAAAAAGAAAAAACTAAAAAAAAGGAAAAAACTGAAAGATAAGAGAAAAAGAAAACTAAAAAAATATTAATAAATATAAAAAATATAAATATAAATATAATATAAATTAGCAATCAACAAAGCACCGAGACACAAATGACGACCGGGACACAGGGAGTATAAATGACGACCAGGACATAAGTAAAAAAAAAAACTAAAAAAACTAAAAAAATGGTAAAAACTACAAAAAAACTAAAAACTAATAAAAAAACTAAAAAATCTAAAAATCTAAATAAACTAAAAAAGAAAAAAAAGAAAAAAGGAAAAAAATAAAGGAGAAAAACAAAACTAAAAAACGAATGTATATACAGACCGGGACACCGGGATACAAATGACGACCGGGACACAGGGAATATAAATGACGACCGGGACACAGGGACACAACTACAATGGGGACGCCGGGGGGCACAGGGGGATATAAATGACGACCGGGACACCGGGACACAAGGAATATAAATGACGCCCGGGACACTCAAAGATAAATCACAGACTGGAACACCGGGACACAAATGACGACCGGGACACAGGGAATATAAATGACGACCGGGACACAGGGACATAACTACAAAGGGGACGCCGGGGTGCACAGGGGGATATATAAATGACGATGGCGACTCAGGGAATGGTCGATTAGCAATCACCATCAACAAAGCTCAAGGGCAATCATTAGAATCATGAGGTATAGATCTGAATACGGATTGTTTTCCCATGGACCATTATATGTTGCATGTTCAAGAGTCGGTAAACCTGACAATCTATTTATATGCACAGACAATGGGACAGCAAAGAATGTTGTATATTCGCAAGTTTTACGTAGTTAAAAACATATATATATATATATATATATATATATATATATATATATATATATATATATATATATATATATATATATATATATATATATATATATATATATATATATATCTATCTATATTCACAGGTGGGACATAGGGACACAACTACAATGGCGCGTAACTAATATGGCGCGTAACGACTTACGCGCGCGGGGGGGCTTGGGGGGGGCGCGAAGCGCCCCCACCAACTAGGTGTTGGGGTGGCGCGAAGCGCCACCCCAACAGCTAGTATATATATATATATATATATATATATATATATATATATATATATATATATATATATATATATATATATATATATATTATATATAATTCAAACGGATTTAAAAGTTAAAAAACTGACGACGAAACACCTAGGATAAAGACAAAAATAGCTGAATGGAAGAAGTTTTTTTTTCAAAAGAACAAACAGTGATATTGCTCAAGGTTGGTTGGGCCTTTCTTGTGGAAACTCAAACAAGAAACATGTACGAGTTATCTTCAACCATATAACTGAATTAATAGCTTGCAATCTCTAATTGGTAACCTCTTAAAAGGAACAATAGTATATGCTCGTTTGTGAGGATTTAGGAAAATTGCCCCCCTCCCCAACAAAAATTCAAAGTTGCCGTAGGTATGCTACCATTAATTTCAGAAAATGGCAGGATATACAGGAAATTTTCAGTAAATACGCATTATATCGGATTTCGGGATCCAGTGTTGGTGTCCCAAAAAGTTGTCAAAAATGGCAAAAGGTGAGATTCTTGTAAATCTTAAAACTTAGTATAATGCTTCCTAAACTTGTTTGACCGTTGACCGGTGCGAGGTTTTGAAATTTTTTGCAATCCAAAACTTTACAGACCGATATTACATGTAATATCGATTAAATTATTGAGTTCTTGTTAACTAAGATTAAAATTTCTTCCTTTTTAATTTTGATGGAAAAAGAATCTTTAGTGGACCTATTATCTAAAGAAATAGCTGGAAAGATGTCTTCAAAACTACTTTTAAGCTCGGGAGAATGCTAAGGAATTGAAAGTTATACTATTTATAGATGTAAATCTCCTTCATTATAGTTGGCATCGGTTTTAACAAATTTATGGAACATTTCGAAAGATTTAGATTTTTGCTCTGAAAATTTTCGTTTCCCTAATCGTATTTTTGGTTATAACAGAATTTGAAATTATAACAGAATTTTATATGTTGAAATCTATCCTTAAAAGAAAAAAAAAATCCGTTTTTTTAGATGGTGGGTGTTCAGGTTTTAGCTTTGAATGTAGCTCCTCTTTTTTACCAATCACATCAAAGAACTTGCTCCTAAATTGAATTCTTGATTGACACGGTATAGTGATTAACTGGGCATTTGGGATTCTGTAGATTTTATTGGAAATTAGGAATTTTGTGGGATTATGGGCTTGGGAATTTCATGGGGTAAATGGAATTTGGAATCTATGAAAGCATTTCAGTAAAACCTTAAGATTTGCTAACACGAATTGGCAAAAGTGCTAAATGAACAATAGATTTTTCGGCATACTCACGTGACCAGTGAATGAAAGGGCTGGACAGAAGCAGCATTTTTCAAAAACGGCTATATTTGATTCTTTTTCGTATTATATTCTCGCTTTCGAACTCCGGAGGTTTCCTAATCATATTTATTTTGAACGTCAGACAAACATAACTTGGAAAAATTAGGGAAATTTTCTCAAGACAGTGGAATTCAATTCAGTGAATATTTTGGCCTTATGCCCAAGGGCCATTTTCAGCACAACACCATATATATATATATATATATATATATATATATATATATATATATATATATATATATATATATATATATATATATATATATATATATATATATATATATATATATATATATATATATATATATATATATATATATATATATATATATATATATATATATATATATATATATATATATATATATTGAATATGAGCTGATATATTCATTGAACCGAATTCCACTGTTTTGAAAAAAACTCCCTATTGTTTCTAAGTTGTGTTTGTTTAATATGGAAAGGCAGTGTGGTCTTCGTCGCTATTTATTTTGAGCATATAAAAAAAACTCAAGAAGACTGAGCATCTTTAATAAGTATTTTTAATAATGGATTTATGGAGGGGTTCACTGTATGGGTCTTCCGTCTCGCTTATCCAAAGTTTTTGATATTTGAAACCAAAAATCTTCCTTGGGCGTCCATGAATTACAAGTTGGGAACATATGCCAAGGAAACACTGTTTTTCATTAAAGAAATTCAGCTTTTTATTTGCATGTTTACGGTCTTAAAATGCTGTAAGAAAGCGACTCTGTCTTGCTACTGATTGGATTTTTCTACTCTCAAACTTAAGCATTACTTTTGAGATCAATGTTAAGTTACAAACAAATACAACGTAGAGACAATATTCATTACTCATTAGTAATGATTTGGGAATAAAACAGGTGGTTCGAGAATCAATCGAAATTAATCTCAAAATAAATAATAATATTTCTTTGAACAGGGACTTGGGGGAATACTCACTAAATTCTTTATACTCAAATTTAATTAAAAATGATCTAACAAAATATTTTACTAAACCGATTTATAATAGTACTGAACCAACTACGAAAAGGCCTTTGAGACAGGCTGCTAAACAAGCAAGATTAGCTTTAAGAAATTGCATCTAATCATTTTATTCTCTTCAGTTTGAATGAGCTTATATTCTCATTTCATTCTTTTCGCCAGTCCTGGTTGAACTTCGTTGAAGTAAGGATGCTAGGGCTATTTTTAAAAAAAGTTTTAAAAAGTGTTTTTAATTATTCAGTTTTAATCCTCACAATTTGATGTAAGTTCTTTTATATATATATATAGTTTCTCTATTGTGCTGAAGACGGCCCTTGGACATAGGGCCGAAATATCTACAGAAATAATTTCCACTGTCTTGAAATTTTCCCTATTGTCTCTACGTTGTATTTGTTTGTTATGGAAAGGCAGTGTGGTCTTCGTCGCTATTTTAATGTTAAGTTATCAATGCCATATCTACTTTTTCCAAAAAATATTGGTCATTTTCCTTGAGGCGCAGCATTTTCTGTTATATTTTCTTATTTCTATGTCAAAAATGATTTAGAGTTGGGACAATTTTGGAATTAAAACTAAATAATTTTCTAAAAAATACCCTTATATTAAAGAAAAGAAGTTTCTCTTTAATTATACGCCATTTTGGAAACCTAAGTTGATGACGGCTGTGAGACGCAGAGTTGTAATATTTTCATTTTTATTATTTCATTCTTGCTATGTTTTATTAAGTGCATTTTCGAAAATTCTTTTCTTCTCGATTATCTTCGAAGGTTTTGAAATTCATCATCGCCGTAAATTAACAAAGGATTCTATTTCATTTTCTATTTAAATTATTTCTTTTCTTCAGCCAAGGATCCAGTTCCAATTCGATGTCCCGTTGCTGGGAAATTTAAGTTCGATCAAAAGGGAGACATTCCTTTTGAAACACGAATCCTAGGTGGTATTACTGAATCTCCTCGTCCTGATGTCTATTGCAAACAAAATATTTCGGATTTTTCGGTCTGTGATACGGAACAGAAGGAAATTGCAATCAAAGAAAATTACTGTTTGTCCGTTGACTACAAAGGACGACCTGTTGATATTTATAGTAAGATGACGTTGAGCTTTAAGCATGAATGAATAACAATATGTGTGGGAAGGTGCTTCTAATATTGCACGGCCATTAACCATTTAATGAAATCAGTTAAGTTTTTTTTTTTCTGACATATTGATATAATTCATCAAAGTGTTCGGGGTTTTTGCGGGGGGGGGGGGATCAATTCTTTATTGAATAACAGTATGTGTTGATGGTGATGCTAATGACGCATGATCACTAACCATTTAATTAAAATCAGTCTAGTGTCTCCTAACATATAGGTGTAATTCATCATCAGTTTTTTGTGTTTCCATGGGGGGGGGGGAGGCTGAATGAATAACAGTATGTGTAGATGGTGATGCTAATGTTTTATGGCTACTAACCATTTAATCAAATCAGTCAAGTGTTTCCTAACTTATGGGTGTAATCCATGAGGGCTCACTCAGTTTTAGGGGGGGGGGGGTTCCCTTCTTTCAAAAAACCAAAATGCATGGGGCTCCAAATAGAGGGGGGTAGTTTTTCTTCCTATCCTGGAAAGACCAAAATACGTGTTAAATTTGAATACTTGTTAGGTTTTGAATGCTTCGAGCATTAAATTGCATGAATATCAGTAAGTGTTGCATGGTTGTTAACCCTTCTATCAAATTAATTGTGTGCTTTCTAATTACATGTATCAGACTTCGTGGTAGGGTTTCATACTTCAGAGGGGGGGGGGGTTTATGGAAGTATTTTTTGTCTAAAAATCAAAATTTTATGAAGTCATGTCAACATTTTCAGGAAAGGCCTGCTAATGATGCATGGCCATTAATCATTCACCAAATTAGCCAAGTGTTTTCTAACGCATAAATGCTTTCCCAAAGGTGCAAGGGAGTTTCGGGTGAGGGGCAGTTCACACCTCCTTTACGATAAAAATACATACGAAGTATAGATTCTTTTAACGTCTTGAAGGTTTTGAGCTTTAAGAATGAATGAATAACAATATATGTTGGCCTACTGGTGGTGTCAAGCGATGTATTTCTTCTTCTCCTTCTAGAAAAGACCAAAATACCAATGAAGTGCGTTTTTTTGTACCATTTGAAACGTTACGAGCTTTAAGTGTGAACGAATATGTGCTGGAATGTACTGCTTTTGTTGCACGGCCATTAACTATTTAATTGAACTATTCAAGTGCTTTCTAACAGAAATATATAATTCCTAACTGTCCGTTGGGATTTAATAGGGGATAATTCTTTCCCCCTTTTGGAAGATGAAACACAAAAGGGTGACTCTTGTTGTGTTTCGAATCACTATGTCGCTTATCTGATACGAAGGTATGTATTGTAGCAGCAAAACAGTGTTTTGATAAATCATGGTAATTATTAATGATGATTTATTAAACATTGTTAAGACATCATAATTAAAATTATTGTCTAAACGTTATTGATGACTATTTATAATTCGTGGCCTTAAATATTATTTTGACTTCTTAAATTGCAGTATATACAACCGCACGCCTAAATGGGGTTGTATCTCGTATCTAATATGGGAGGTATGGGCTCCTGTAATTTTTTGAATCAACATGTAATGCTGCTTATCTGACAAGAAGGTATGTATTGTAGCAATTTTACGATAATTCTTAATAGATTATGTTTATTATTAATTAAATATTGTAATTCAAATTATCACCAAAACATTATTAATAATCTTTGATAAATCATGGCCTTAAATGTTTTTTTTGATGCCTCAATTTGTAGTATATCTAACCATACGCCTAAAGTTAATTCAAAATTTATCCGCCTAGTAAAAAAAAAAATTTAATAGTAATTTTTTTTATGCATGTAAATTTTTTTAGATGATTCTTTTTTGGCTGATGTTTTATAGCCAAGATTTTTTTATGTGGAGGAATTGTAAGAGAAAAGACTGTGAAAAATTCCATTTCGCCCTTGAATGATAGACTGTGGGTTTTGGACTTGGGCGTTTGCTTTGAATACCCTTTATGCCATTTGATACGTTGCCTCCTTTTAAATCTCCGTTACCTCCTATGAAAATTGCTCCGAATCCCCTTTTTAGGTTTTTATCTATTAACTGGACAAAAATGATGAAACTACGAAAACTACCACGACATTTTTTTCCCTTTAGCAATTAAGTTATTGGATAACTTTTTAAGTACTAAGACTGAAAAGAGTTATTTCAAAATTTTGTGCAATGAAGTATAGATTTTAAACCTTATTCTTTATGCCATGTTTATGTAGTTTCGTTGATGTGCAATAATGTTGATTATAGTGATCAGGTACACTAAAACAGGGTCGGAATCTTGCCTACGGACGAGGAACTGTCCATCTTTTTCCAAGATAGAGCGAGATTGAGCACAAAGGTCCCTGAGTTTCCCTGAAGGCCAGGTTGGACACCTCCTCCCCCTCGTGGAAGACCAATTTTATATAATGAAGGAAAATTGTATGATGTATGGACGACAAATATTGCCCCTTTCTAGCAAAAAGTCTTTTTCAAACGGTCTCTATACCATTCTGTAACATTTTGTGGGCTCGTCCTACAGAAAAAGTGCTTGTTTTGCCCTCTCTCCCCTTCGTGGTTTATGATAACATTCAGAAAAGCCGAAAATAAAACTTGACGAGGAACCCTAAGCAACCGCTAATTCGAAAATTAAGTCAGTATTTCTGAAACATCGGTATACGATACAAAAAAAGGATAAAAATAAAAATACATGCAGCACATGAATTAAGAAGACCTTCGTTGTTTTCACTAATAATATTTGCCATGATAAATAAAATAAAATTGTTGTTGCCATGGTAACTCCTTAAATGTTTAGAATGACGAAGGGCTTTTTGAATTTATAAATAGCCTGCTTAAAAACGAGTTTGAGATTTATCTTCTTAATTAAAGGTATATAAGATTAATGTTAGAAAGTATCTCAATAGTTCGAAAAGTATGTTTTTAAAAGTTGAATTTAAGAGAGTGATGAAAGATTTTCTACATTTATAAATGAGGAACAGGCTTGCTTTAAATGATATGTGTTTAAAAAAAGTACAATGATTTGTGAAAAAATGTAATTTGTTTTAAAATATGTGATGTTTTATTATTCGAATTTAGAGGTATCTAAACCATCTGGATAAAGGTATATTCGAATTTTGAAGTGTGTACTTTAAATATTGATAAAAGTTTATTTTAAAAGAGTTACGACAGAATTTTAAACCTTAAGGAATAGCCTTGCTTGAAAAAAACTTAACGGTTTATTTTTGGAATTAAAAGGCACAATCAGAACTGGAAAAGAACTTAAATACTTTCATAAGTATGCTTAAAAGTTTAATTTTAAAAGAGACAAGAAAAGTTTTCTACGTTTAGAAGAAACCTCGCTTGAAAAATAACTTAATAATTTGTTATCTGAATGTAGAGGCATCTAGAAACATCTTTAAGAAATCTATCTGAATGCTTTGGATATTATACTTTCAAAGGTATGACTTGTAAAGAGTGATAATTGATTCTCTATATTTAGAAATAACGGAGAAAATTGCTTGATGTAGGAGGATGTGATGATTGATTATTTGAATTTAAATGCATCTAAAATCAGTGGTGGAAAAAGTATTATAAATTTAATAAAAAATTTCGTAAGAAAAGTTTAAGTAGCGGTTTTAATATTTCAGGTGATCCAAAGCCGATTTTAGTCGAGTCGATTTTTGGGTGTTTTCCGTGAAAATTGTTTTATTGAATGGATTTGTTTCAACTTCAACTTTTTCTTTATTCAACTTAAAAAATACAAAAACAATATTATGCCCCAACAGAGAGCAGAGCTCGTAAGGCTGGGACAGTGCAAAAACATAGAAAAACATCAACATCTCATCGTAATAATGATTCCAAAATTTAACATGGCAAAAGACAAACAAAATAGAAAAAAACTCATAAAAGAGAAGTAACCGGGATAAGTAAATAAATAAATATCGGGCAGGAGGGGCATGGGAGGCCATCCCAGACACAGGGGCACAAAAACAAAACACACAAATAAGAAGATCAAATAATTTAATTTTCCATCATCAATGGTGAATAATAAAAATTTTAGCAAACAATCTTTAATATTTCCTTTTTTTAAATTTAGCTGAGATTTTTGGGATGGATCAAACAGAATTTTATCATTCAGCTTATAATTGTTTGCAATGAAGGGTATTTGGTACCTACTCGAAAACCTTGACCTTTCAGAACTTACAAAAGGAATTCGGTACATCCCAGACCTCCGACAATCCGAACGAGGAAGTAAAATTAACAGAGATTTGTCAGAGAAATAATTTTTAGAATTTTGGATTTGAAAATGCCATATGGCAGTATTTAATACTCGTATATCATTTAAATCTAACAAATTTAAGAAGAGGAATAATGTTTTATTTTAATGTTTATTTTTTGTTTTATTTTAATGTTTTATTTTAATGTTTATTTGAATAATGTTTTATTTTAATGTTTTAGTTTCCAAAACATTTTCAAGTTTTGATGATTGATGCAAGAAAATTCCAAAAATTCTTATTGCCCTATTTTGTAGTACCTGTAAGGGTTTTATTTGCTTCCAAAATGTATTAAGATATACAAATGAGCAGTAATTCAAATAAGAAGTAATTAGAGAGTGGTAAATTATTTTTAAAATTGTAAAAGGAAAAATATTCTTCACACGATACATCGATCCAATATTTTGAGCAAGTTTTAATCTTAAATACTCAATATGATTATGAAATGACAAAAGGGATCAAGAAAAACTCCTAAATAACGATATGTTTATCCTAATTAGTTTGCTCCTAAAGGTTCTTCTATTAAAAAATTTTGACGCCTCTTCATGTAGAATTTCTTCCATCTGGAAATTTAAAATTGAATGGTGTGCACACAAAAAATTAATCATTTCGAATATCGATTAACGAAATAATTGCATTATTATTTTATGTTTCTTAATATCGCACATCTTTACATTTTGTTGAAGAGTAAAGTGTTCTCTTTTTTTTGTCCATGGAATTGTATTTGTCCAGGAATTTCCAGGAAATTTCTTTTAGAAAATGTATTGGCTGCATATTGCTTACTTAAATTTTTCGTGCACTTGCTTATTGTTGTTGCATACTATGTAGCTTGTGTTGTTTTGGTTTGCTTTACTGCGCTGAAAGCTTTGTAAAATATACTCGCTTATTTTACTTATTTTTTACTGTTATTTGCTGATTTTATTGTTGTTTTTACTTATTTTCTTAAATTATTTTTGTTTATTTTGGCTTCGTTCATTTATCTAAACTTATTCTGTTTGTTTTAGGAAGACTCTACAGATACTTTTATTTTTCCTTTTGTATTAATTACTTTTGTTTATATTTACCTACATTATTAAAAATGGAACAAAGGAGCCTTCGCTAATGCGTCGGGGGAGGGGAGGAGGGGCTGAAGGCCTGCCATTTCCTTGGAAGACCATGATTTTTGTGAATTCTCCATATTTTCAGAATATGTTTGCTTATACGGTTTTGTTAATAATTTTATTAATAATTTAATTTAATTGATTAATTTTATCATTTTAATTAATTTTATATTTTTTTTTATTTATAATAACTTTTTTTATTTGGTTATATATTATATATATATATATATATATATATATATATATATATATATATATATATATATATATATATATATATATATATATATATATGTATATATATATACATTTTTTTTCAAATAGGTGACCCTGACTACAAATTAAAGTGTATAGGTTTTTGGAAAGAAAATTTCAGATCGTATCTCATCACTTATGACGAATTGGACGCTTTTAGCAAATATCGTTGCTGGGTAAGCCTTTTTCAAATATTTCTTAAACTGTTTTTTTCTCTTCTTTTTTCACTAATTTGATCCTCTTTCCGAAATTTCATTCGAGAAAAAAAAAATCAAATGCTTTATGGATTTATCCTTTTGTAATTGTCTTTAAACTAGGTTATCCATAGCTTCAACTGATCGTAAACACTGCGTGTCTAAGTAGCGCATGAATGAAGTTTCATTTAACAGAAAAAAAAATGTACGACACAAGAGTAAAAGCATAAGGTATTGGCAAAACCAGAAAGTGAGAGTTGGAAACTAATAAGAGTGGAGAAATTTAAACAGTAAAAAATTGAGTTTACCTCCGAGAAAAAAAAAAAAAAAAAAAAAAAAAAAAAAAAAAAAAAAAAAACACCCAGTGCCATCTAGCAAAACGAAATAGCTAATCATAAAAATCTAAGCAAAATTCTTAGTTATATTGATTTTATACCTTTATAGCTCTTTGTACCTCCCTTGAGGTGGGCACTGGCAGTTTGGTTGAACATCTGTTTTTGGTTGTATATAAAAATGAACTGAACTGAATTATTAATTTTATCTTAGTTATCTCTTTTTATTTTTCTCTTGTAGTAGCTATTTACTGGTCAATGATAAAGACCCACTTCTACTATAAGGGCAAATAAGCTTTCTTTTTATATATAGCTAGCCTATGTTCCGGAGACTGAGTTAAGTCTATCTTTTTTTCAGAAAATTTGGGGTTGAGAACTTAGGCTTTAATTTAAATGCCTAGATTTCTAATTTGAATTAAAATAATAATTAATTTAAATTTAACTATTAAAATTCTCAAGTTATTCTGTGTAATGCTGTACTGTCAACGCCACTAGTAGTGCCACATATTCAAAAGCTCGAGAGCCAGTGTGTCCAACTTGGCCCTCTAGTAACACAAATTGAAATTCTTATATGAGCTGGGTTCAAACAAGGTACAAAATTGAAAATTTTCGCTTAGAATCTGGTGGTAGGAGGGATAAGCGGATGTTAGAAGATAAATTGCCCGTTTTCTTGCCTTGAGTGACGTGGATCGAATATGATTGTACGATTTATGCCGAGTTTAGGAAAACCTTGGGCTGGTAAGTTGACTTCTAGTTTTCAGAAAGGAATGTAGACCTTTAAATTCATCAAAAGTTTTAATAAACTTTAATAAAATAATTTAAATTTTCTATGGAATTTTTAAAGTTTAGGTGAGTAGAGTTGAATTCTCAATGCCACTAGTACTATTATAACCTGTCGGGTAGTGGCGTTATGACCTATCTGACGCCATAACCTGTATAACCATCTTGTTATAAACTATTCAAGCCCCAAAACCCTCTTCTACTGACGACACTCTATTTCAGCCGCTCCCCTCGAACTACTTCATAGGATATTCCCTTTTCTTCGTCATTGTCATTGGTAGCACAGAATATGTATTTAACACAGGTGACAAACGACAAATCTTAGGCGTAAAACGGGAAAATTAAATAATTATTTCATAAAAAAGAATGTTCTCATTATTTGCCTTGAAGATTAAGATTTCAAAATATTTTCACAGTCGTTTGGGTAATGGCGAAATGGCGACTAATCCGCTAGTAGTGCTGATCGCGTTTAGGGTGAATTATGTTTTTTATTTTCTTCTAAATTGGCCTTTTCTAACTATTATATGTAATAGCATCTTTTTTGACTCATTTAATATGAACCCTTTTTCAAGCCTTTTTTTATTTCCTGTTATTAGTTTTATCTCCTTTTACTCTTTGTAATTTTCAAAATATCAAGTATGCCTCCTAAAGGTCGTATAATATAGTTATTTGGAACTTTTAAAGGCAGTTCCCAAATACCTAGGTAACCTTTGACGCATTCCTTAATTCCATTCTCGTAAATGTCTCATTTTGTGACATAGAAGAGCGATACAAAAGATCCTAAGCTAGAAAAGCTTATAAAATGAAAACTAGAATTAAATAGAATGAATAGTGAAAAAGATTGTACTGTAGTTCATTATTAACCTAATAGCCCATTAAACGAAACAACTTGTTTATGGAAAGAAGGGTGTTTATAAGGGTGAAGCAGTTCAAAAAAGGTACCTAAAAATCATCTTCAATGAGGGCCTTGCATTTAATGACGAAAGTAAAACAGTTCAAATAGGGATGATACCTTTTTATTGATAGTGAATAGATTTAAAATTATTTAACTGGATATTTCGAATACATATACAGTGTTCATCATCAGCAGTAAAACTGATTAAAGATAAAAGGAGAAAAAAGTGAAAAATTCAAGACTTTAAATCATCTGATTAAAGATAAAAGGAGAAAAAGAGCTTTATTAGTGAAAGATAAACTTTTCCAGGAAAATAATATATCAAAAAAGGTGAGTGCAAGTGATTTTTGTTTTATTCAACAAACAGCAAGAAATCATTTCAATCGTGACTTTCACCTTTCCAGAGAAAGATTACTTAAAAAGTTTTCAAAAACAGTTTTACTGCTGATGATGAACACTGTATATGTGTTCGAAATATCCAGTTAAACAATTTTATATCTATTCACCGTCCATAAAAAGGTATCATCCCTATTTTGAACTGTTTTACTTTCGTCATGGAAAGGCAGTGTGGTCTTCGAAGTTATCTATGCAGACTATATATTGTCTGAACATGCTGTATTAGTATGCTTAGTTGTGCTGATTCAAATGATGTTTTATTAGACTGTTAATTGTCATGTTTTGGTAAAAAAAAAAAAAAAAAAAAAAAAATAGAAAAAAATCCCCAAAAAAGTTGCAATACAGAATAATTTTTTCAACCAGTATTATATATTTAAAACTAAAAGCGAGAATGATCAAAAACAGTGTTAAACAATTTGTATGATGAAAGAGAGAACTGAAACGTTGACCAATTTAAGCTTATAAATATAAATTTATCTATAATTCATTCTATTTTCATTTTATTTCATTTATGTGTTTACTGGATGGGCTATGTTGGTTGCGTTGAAATAGTGCGTCAACAACATAAAGGAATTTTCTGGTCTTTGGAGAAACTGGATTGCGTTTTTTAACAACCAGTAGTGTAATTCTGTCAAATTCTGGGGGGGGGGGGCAAAGTTGGAGGCAACTTCCAAAAATCAAGTGAAAATGACTGTAAAAACTAAAGAACTAGCCATTTGGTACCATAAAGGTACTATAAAAGTACTATAAATGTATTCTATAGTACTACAAAGATAAATTTGTACTAAAAAAAACAACTGATAAGGAAAGGAGAGCACAGATTTCCTTGCGTTTTACCACAATGCCGTGCATAACCCTCGTACTACTTCTCTATTCCCTAGTGAATATTTACCATTTATCCCCCCCCCCCCCCAAACTCGCCCCCCACGTTTTTTTTCAAGAAAAATCCCTCTTCTTGCCCCAATAAGATTTTTCACTGATAAATATAGAAGAACATTAATCACTCACATAGTTGAAATTTTAAATCAATACCCCCCTTTTTTCACTCCACTTTTATCTTATAGTTTGAGTGTTTATTTTGCAGTTGCAAACTTTGTAATTCTTGCTAGCTACATTTTTGTTTAAATTTGTTTTCCCTGTTTTAACTTTACGAGTTTTTATCGTTTGACTTTTTATTGATTGCAATTTATGATGTTGTACTGACACTGAAGTACGAATTCGGCCCTTTTGGGTTTGTGATAGTCGCTTTGTTGAAATAAATATTATCTTATCTTACCCTTAATACGTCCTTGTGAAGGTACAAGGACCTTTGATTGTCACTTTTATTTCGATTTTCCTCATATATGTTGCGTGCTAATAGATTTGGTTAGAAGTGAGTCGTTTCCTATACAACAGAGTCAGTTAACTTTTAACAGAGGCATTTAACAACAGAGGCAGTTAACAAATAGTGTATTGTCTAACTTTTGGACAATACAAAAATAAAATGCAAATTCAAATCCCATGAAGTATACCCAACGTCCTCTGTATTTTTCACAAGGCTGTTAGATAGTATTCCTGAATAGAAAACATGACAACCACCACCATTCAATATTTTTGTTATAAAACTGGATCTTGAGGTTAGAGTAAGATAGGTTACAAGACTCCACCCCCAAAAGAGCATTGCCTGAATAGTTATACTATTAAAGACGTGTGTTGTGTTTGTATAGAAGAAACTGGGAAAGAAGATGGACCCTGGTCCTTGGGCCCTACATGAAATATAGATATTATCTGTATTTAATATCTATATAGATATTATGTATATTTCATATCTATATAGATATATGGTATCTATAATTTCATAATATATAGATAATATCTAAAATATAGATATTGTCTGTATTCAATATCTATATAGATATCTATTATCTATTGTTTAATCTTATATAGATAATATCTAATATATAGGTAATAATATTCAGATGGACCCTGACCCTAGGGCCTCACATGAGGTATATATATTATCTATATAGATATCTATATAGATAATATTTTTGTTATAAAACTGGATCTTGAGGTTAGAGTAAGATAGGTTACAAGACTTCACCCCCTAAAAGAGATTATGCTATTAAAGACGTGTGTTGTGTTTGTATAGAAGAAACTGGGAAAGAAGATGGACCCTGGTCCTTGGGCCCTACATGAAATATAGATATTATCTGTATTTAATATCTATATAGATATTATGTATATTTCATATCTATATAGATATATGGTATCTATATTTTCATAATATATAGATAATATCTAAAATATAGATATTGTCTGTATTCAATATCTATATAGATATCTATTATCTATTGTTTAATCTTATATAGATAATATCTAATATATAGGTAATAATATTCAGATGGACCCTGACCCTAGGGCCTCACATGAGGTATATATATTATCTATATAGATATCTATATAGATAATATTTTTGTTATAAAACTGGATCTTGAGGTTAGAGTAAGATAGGTTACAAGACTCCACCCCCAAAAGAGCATTGCCTGAATAGTTATACTATTAAAGACGTGTGTTGTGTTTGTATAGAAGAAACTGGGAAAGAAGATGGACCCTGGTCCTTGGGCCCTACATGAAATATAGATATTATCTGTATTTAATATCTATATAGATATTGTGTATATTTCATATCTATATAGATATATGGTATCTATATTTTCATAATATATAGATAATATCTAAAATATAGATATTGTCTGTATTCAATATCTATATAGATATCTATTATCTATTGTTTAATCTTATATAGATAATATCTAATATATAGGTAATAATATTCAGATGGACCCTGACCCTAGGGCCTCACATGAGGTATATATATTATCTATATAGATAATATTTTTGTTATAAAACTGGATCTTGAGGTTAGAGTAAGATAGGTTACAAGACTCCACCCCCAAAAGAGCATTGCCTGAATAGTTATACTATTAAAGACGTGTGTTGTGTTTGTATAGAAGAAACTGGGAAAGAAGATGGACCCTGGTCCTTGGGCCCTACATGAAATATAGATATTATCTGTATTTAATATCTATATAGATATTATGTATATTTCATATCTATATAGATGTATGATATCTATATTTTCATAATATATAGATAATATCTAAAATATAGATATTGTCTGTATTCAATATCTATATAGATATCTATTATCTATTATTTAATCTTATATAGATAATATCTAATATATAGGTAATAATATTCAGATGGACCCTAGGGCCTCACATGAAGTATAGATATTATCTATATAGATATCTATGATCTATAATTTAATAATAGACAATATCTAAAATATAGGTATTATCTATATTTAATATCTATATAGATATCTCTTATCTACAATTTAATAATTTAGATATAATATCTAAAATATAGGTACCATCAATTCTAGTATGATTCTGATTTCAGCATGCAACATTTCCGCCTCTTTACTACATGTATCCATAAAGTGTTTCAGAAACCATTAGAAAATGAGAAAACGCAAACAAAGAAAAAAAAGAAGAAAATCACAGCCAATGAAAAAAGAAGAATACTTAGGTCGAGACCGAATAAAAAATAATAAAGAAAAATATATAATACAAGAAAACACAGATAAAATTCCACATCAAACAGTTCGTGGTAACGAACTGTAGTAAGGAGCGATCCGGCTCAATAGCAACCGAAACTATAAAAAATGGAATTTTGATACCAATAGTTAGATCGAAGTAATCTCATTTTAATGCTGATTTTAAATATATTAGTTTCATCAAGATTAGTCTTACCCACTAAAAGTTACGAGCCTGAAAAAATTTGCCTTATTTTAGAAAATAATGAAAAACACCCCCTAAAAGTCAGTGGTTTATTTAGTGTCATTTGGTTTAGTTCGCTACTTAGACGTGTATAGATTTCAAAGTCTTCTAGGATCTTATGGTGCGAAAAATCTCGTTGGTCAGGAAAAAATTGTTTAGCCCCCTTCTCTGTTCACTAAATATTAAATTAGAAGTTTCTTTGCTCCTGCCTCCCCCTTTTTTTCGCCAACACTACCCGAATGTTTCAACTTATCTGTCAAGCAGTTTCCAAGATATTGCAGAAATAATTTTTTGATTACTTGTATACACATCATTTTTTTATCTACCTCTTCCCCTCTCAACAAAAGCACATGAGTGGGCTGGTTTTCCTCCAACCACTTTTCGCTCTTAAAAATGGCACTAGAACTTCCAATCATAGGACCTCCAATCTGGGTATCCACGGTCATCCTTTTCATATGAAGTGACCGGGAGAAAAATATTACATTGAAGGCAATTGGCTTTTTACTATAGGCAGCACATATCATTGCCTCAGATAAACTAGCGTCCAGTAATAAGAGGAGAACAGTTAAGGCTGAACCACTTTGTTTTAATATGTAAAAACAATAAGAACTGCTTGAAACTTAAATCAAGACTTGAATCTGAAGGAGATAATGTATGACAAATAAACAAGATTTTGCCAATCAAACAGTTCGTGGTAACAAGGTAACGTAATAAGCGACCCGGCTCAATAGTAACCAAAACTCTAAAAAACGGAAAACTTTACATCAAAAGAATCGCATTTTAATGCTGATTTTAAATATATAGATTTCATCGAGTTTAGTCTTACCCATCAAAAGTTACGAGCCTGAGAAAATTTACCTTATTTTAGAAAATGGGGGGAACACTCCTTAAAAGTATAAGAATCTTAACAAAAATCGCACCATCGCATTCAGCGTATCAGAGCACACTACTGTAGAAGTTTTAAGCTCCTATCTTAAAAAATGTGGAATTTCGCATTTTTTGCCAGAAGACAGATCACGGATGCGTGTTTATTTGTTTTTTTATTATTTTTTTTCCCAGGGTGATCGTATCGACTCAGTGGTCCTAGAATGTCACGAGAGGGCTCATTCTAACAGAAATTAAAAGTTTTAGTGACCTTTTTAAGTGACCAAAATAATTGGAGGGCACCTAGGCCCCCTCCCACGCTCATTTTCCCCAAAGTCACCAGATCAAAATTCTGAGATAGCCATTTTATTCACCATAGTTGAAAAACCTAATAACTATGACTTTGGGAACGACTTACTCCCCCACAGTCCCCGTGGGAGGGGCTGCAAGTTACAAACTTTGACCTGTGTTTACATAAAGTAATGGTTATTTGGAAGTGTACAGACGTTTTCAGGGGGATTTTTTGGTTTGGGGGGGGGGGAGAAGTTAAGGGGTTACGTGGGAGGATCTTTCCGTGGAGGAATTTGCCATGGGGGAAGAGAGTTTCAATGAAGGGGGCGTAGGATTTTCTAGCATTATTAAAAAAAAACGAACAGAAATTTCTGCGTATATGAAAGGGGCTTTTCCTCCTCAACGCCCCGCTCTTTATGCTAAAGTTTTTTTACTCTTGTCACGCACCTTCTAACTAGGGCCACCATCACTGGGAGAAATATGAAATGTCATATTTGTAAAGAGGAGACGAAATTGCTCTAAGTAACAACATTCCGAGCTGTGGCGCGGTCTCTTTAGTTAGATGCTAGAACTTCAATCTGCTCTTTAATGATCTCCCTTCTTATGTTTCAATATGTCCGCTGATTCGATATGATCGTCTATAGGAGGAAAAAAAATCAACAAATTTTTGGAAAAATTACGAATCATTTTTTCATAGATAGGAGATAAATATTTCTGTTCTAAGGTTCTCAGACGTATGAGTGTGATTTTTTTTCTCTTCTAGATGTATTTCATCTTTTTGTGCTAAAAGCTTTTAATGAGTAAATTTAAAATTCTGAATTTTGAAATTTGGATTTGCCAGTAACAGTTTGACAAAATATTTTCTTATCTTTTTTTTTGTTTTAATCGAGATTCAAAGCAAATGCCTAGCTAAATGAACTGTCTATAAACATTGTTAACACTATTATTTTTGCATCGATGTTTTTTAGGAGGGAGAGGGTTCAACAGTTTGGGGAGCAGTGGGGAATATGAGGACAGTTAGGAGGGGGCTTCAATGCCCTCCTCGCTCTTAATGACTTGCTTTTGTTTCCATAGTGACTCAATGGTAACTGAACCATTCTCTTGGTTTTCTGCTTTATTTCATGGGCTGAACCAGAAGAAGGACGATCACAGGCTATCCACACATGGAGCCAGAACTTAGCTTTTTGTTTAGCCATCTTCTCTTTATGATCAGCCTTCTCTAAGGGATTGCGAGTGCGTGTTTGCACGCGCTCGGAGGGGATAGCTTGTTTAGCGGCAGACTTGAGGCAGAACACTACTTGCTGATAATACGAGTTCGAATCCGCGTCGAAGTTGTATATATAGATGTTCGCAATAAGTGGAATGGTACTTTAATAGATGATAATAACTGGGACAATGTCAATATTTAAAGGAGTACATTGGCATTTTTCCAGTTTATCTTTGAGAACCAAATGGGAGAGTTTTGGTGCACATTTCTTACCATAGGGCAAGATAGTTGGTATGTGATTGGTAAATGGCCCTCGTCGATTTTAAAGTCGTCAACGTGAACGATTAATGAAAATAGAGTTGAATATGACACAGTTAAATGATCAAGGTTGGAAGTATGACCACTACGGTTGTGAATACAAGTAAATAGAAGATCTTTCTCAGCCAGATAGAATCCTTCGGACAGTGAATCGAGCAAAATTTCAGGCCGATCAGGATTAGATAATAAGTCAGTATTCATGTCGCCGGCAAGAACCCATTTGGTATTTTATCTTGCAAGGTCGCTAAGTAGTGTTTATAGGCGGTTACAGGCTTGTGAAAAACGAGACGATGACTGCATAGTTTTTCTATTACAGGGGAAATAAACGTTTATAAATGCAGTATCACCACATTTTATCTCTAAGATCTTAGCATCACTTTGCAATAATATTGGCTTAGTTTATGTCTGAAATAGATGGCCAAATCGCCTGATGGTCTACCACGGGTTTTCTGGGCGGCTCTTCAGAAGGTACAATGGGTCCGAAAACAGTTTGGGCTATCAACATTCACTTTACAGAAAAGGTGCTCCTGAAATACTATTAATAAAAAAAGGCGGGCTGGATGTTTTCAATTCCTAATTTTTGTCTGATTTCGGATTGTGTCGAATTTAAAGATTAATTAAATATTAAAGGATTAATTAAAAAATTTTTGTTAATAAAAAAGAATCGGTGATAAAGATTGTCAAACAAATAATCATGATGAAGGCAATCGCATCAAATATATTCAAGAAATATTTATGCAATAAAATAAATAAAATAAATTTAATAAAAGAAATAATTTATTTAATATTTAATATATTAAGAATATTTGCCAGACTGATGCATTGTGTTCTCAAAAGCTCAAAATAGTAAAAAAAATAAAAAACAACCTCGAATTAAAATTAAAACCCCAAAGTGAAAACTAGGAAAATTAAAAGCTCAAAGCGAAAATAAACCCAATTTCAGAATTCTGATTCGTTTCTTATGCCTACGCTTCGCACTTACACATCTAAAGTAATTTTCTAGATTTCGGTTCTTCTTTCATCTTTAATAAATTCCTCTATTTCTTTTATTTTGATTTCTTCTCTTCTTAGGTGTATCAGCGAGCGGACTTGACAAAAGTGCTGCTGTCTCAAGCCTTAGGCCCATTTTGCTCTGTGAGACAAGAAGTAACCAGCTGGAATTACACCGAGGGAGCCGCTGTGGCCTTAAAGATGGAGGAATACGAAAGAGAGCGTAAGTTTTTAGGTTTACGTGAAATTCAATAAACCGTTTCAACAACTTGTACACGAGAGCAGTGACGGTTCTGGTCTTTCTTGCGCCTGGGGTAAAATCTAGATTAGCGCTACCCGCCCCCGAGTCTCACAAACGTTTCAGACCAAATTTTGACAAAATTTTCATTTATTAATAAAATTATTTTCAATTTATTGATTGATTAAGAATTTTTATTATTATTATTATTTTTTAATTACTTATTCAATTATTATTAATCATTTCAATTATTATTCTTTAATTATTTTTTTTGTCACATTAACTAATTAATAATTTGTTAGTTATTTTCCGTTATTAACTGCGTCCTCTACTTTATTGTAATTAAAATAAAATCAAAAAATCAGTATATCCATTAGATTATGTATTTAAAATTTTGCGTTCCTAAAATTTGTGCGCCCGGGAGAAATGCTCCCTCTATTCCTCCCCTAAAACCCCCTCCGCATGAGAGTCATGTAGTCCAATAAATGATAATTTGCTTGTAGTTTTTTTTTGTCTTCTTCTAGAGTCTGTTAATGCTTTTCTTAATCCGTCCTTTAGTCTTGGGATATCCTCCATAATTCTCTGTTATCCATAATTCATAATCCATAATCCTTCGTTATATAGGTTAAAACCATTGGAGGAGTTTTACCGTAACTAACTTTCGTAAAGTTTGTGCAAAATTTATTGTATCTATAATACGAATTTAGCAATAGCTAAATAAACGTTTGCATGATGAGTATTGGTGGTTGCGGAATGACACCCAAAATCATCTGATCGCCCGGTTATGAAGTTTACGTTCCTTATAAATATTGTTACTTCATTACGTAATCAACTTACTCATCGATGTTAACCCGCCATTAGACCGCCCATTATTGTTTGATATGTAGCTATTATCTGTCGCCAAGACCACTTTTTTTTATACTATATCTTCTTTTAACCAGCCGTCCAGGGAGAATAGTTAGAGCGCGATTTTGCCCATTTTTAATTTTCACCTCTGTTTGAGGTCCTGTACTGAATTGACGGATAAGTGTTTTAATATATACAATGTATTTTATCCCATTTCTGGTTAGATAAATAGATGCTGCAAGATTACAGGTAGTGTATAACTAGGGAAAGTAAATCTCTAGCGCTAGTATTATTCAACAGGGGGGACACCAGCAGGTCAAACATGTCTCAGTCTAAGGAGTATATAATTCATATATATATATATATATATATATATATATATATATATATATATATATATATATATATATATATATATATATATATATACGTATATATACGTATATATATATACATATATAGATATATATATATATATATATATATATATATATATATATATATACATATATATATATATATATATATATATATATATATATATATATATATCTATATATATAAAATAAGTTGTCTGTCTGTGTGTCTGTCTGTCTGTCAGGTGACGTCATGGTTCTGTGTCGGCTGACGTCATGAAGTTAGTTGTCGTCATTTTTGCTATGACGGTGACGTCATTAACGGTATTTAAGACATTTGTTCACGGAAAAATGTTTAATTGTAAAATGACTGAAGAACCTACAATGGCAACAGCCGAGGAAGCTGCTCAAAGAGTTTATGCCAAAAAACTTGCTGCTGATAGAGAAAGTAAGAAAAGAAAGCGTTCCTAGGAATCCCAAGAACAGCAAGAAAACAGGCTTGCAGCTGATAGAGAAAGTAAGAAAAGAAAGCGTGCCGGGGAATCACAAGAACAGCAAGAAAACAGGCTTGCGGCTAAAGAACGCAAAACCGTGCAGTTAGATGAAAATCCACCTGGACAGCGAGAGTCAAAACATATCAAAACTGAAAATGATAGCGATGATGATTGGGTTTGGGATTTTGACTTGGATAAGGTCATCAATGCCTACCAGATTTAAGTTAAAAAAACAAAGGTTCGTCGATATGTACTTCATAGTGACGCTGAAAAATAAAGAAGAAAAAGAAAACTGAAAAAAGAAAAAAGGTAAAAAACTAAAAAGAAAAAACACTCAAAGAGAAATTACAGACCGAGACACAAATGACGACCGAGACAGAGGGAATATAAGTGACGACCGGGAACCTCAAAGAGAAATTACAGACTGGGACACCCGGACACAAATCACGACCGGGACACAGGGAATATAAATGACGACCGGGACACAGGGACACGACTACAACGGGGACGCCGGGGGGCACAGGCGGGATATATAAATGACGACCGGGACCCAGGGATTGTTCGAATAGAAATTACAGACCGGGACACCGGGACACAAATGACGACCGGGACACCGGGACACAGGGAATATAAATAACGACCGGGACACTCAAAGAGAAATTACAAACTGGGACACCGGGACACAAATGACGACCGGGACACAGGGAATATAAATGACGACCGGGACACTGGGACACATCATTAGAATAATGAGGTATAGATCTGAATACGGATTGTTTTTCCCATGGACAATTATATGTTGCATGTTCAAGAGTCAGTAAACCTGACAATCTATTTATATGCACAGACAATGGGACAGCGAAGAATGTTGTATATTCGCATGTTTTACGTAGTTAAAAACATATATTTATATCTATCTCTATTCACAGGTGGGACACAGGGACACAACTACAATGGCGCGTAACTAATATGGCGCGTAACGAGTTACGCGCGCGGGGGGGCTTGGGGGGCGCTTCGCGCCACCCCAACAGCTAGTATATATATATATATATACATATATATATATATATATATATATATTTATATATATATATATATATTTATATATATATATGTATCATGAAAAGAGAAATCACCAATGCTACAGCACAAACACACACAAAAAAAAAAAAAAAAAAAAAAAAAAAAAAAAAAAAAAAAAAAAAAAAAAAAAAAATAAAAAAAAATAAAAAAAGAGAGACAGAAGGAGAAAAGGAAGACTGTTTTCCTAAATTAGTGATTAATATAGACCAGCACTTGAATGAGGCCTTAACCCTACTCATCCATACAATCACATAGGTCAAACAGCATAGCCACACACAATCAACCATAAAACACTCAAACCAAAACACTTTTCTTCGTGTAGTCAAAGCTAATGCATCGAATCTGATATGAAAGAGTTTTTTTTTTTATTTATCGCAATAATGATATAAAAAATTTTCCATCGAACTTTTATTTTATCTTGTCAGTAGGAACTTGCTGATTGCCTGAATAGTAGAATAGTCGAAAGCTCAGGATAAATTAAATTTAGTTATCTGAAATTCAATCTGATTGAAGGGGGGTTGTAAGGAAGCCCGAGGGTAAGAAAGAGCACGAGAGCAGCTGAGAGCAAACAGTTTTTGTTGTTACAAAGAGCACTTGAAAGCTTTCATTTTTCTGTTGAATCGACCAACTCCCAAATTTTTACGACTACTGTACGAAGTGGCAAAAAAGAATAAAACGTAGAAGCCAGGTTGCTGGTCATGGAGTCAAGGGCATTACGTTTAATCAGATGTGAAAGAGTTTTTTTTATTTATTTATTGCATTAACGATTTATTGAGCTTATGTGCAAATTTATCATTTTGTATCGTTAGTACGAACTTGCTGACCGCCTGAATAGTAGAGTAGTCGAAAGCTCTCTGGATAAAGCAAACGATAGCTATCTTGAATTCAACTCGGTACTATGAGAGTTAAAGGGACGCCCGTGGGCAGGGAAGGAATCCAATCAATTTTTGCCCTTAAAATGAGCAATTGAACTTTCAGCTTTCGATGGAATGGACATTCTCCTATGTTTTTACAATCACCCCTTCCATACGAAGTGACCCCAAAAATATGTCGAAAGTACCTCGCTTTTTACTATGTCGGCGCTAATGTGTTGACTCTGATGTGGAAAAATTGTTATTTATTTATTTATTTAACTGTCGTAATAACGATCTAAAGAACTTTTCATGTTTTTATTTTATGTCGTCAATCACAAAGTTGTTGACTGTTTGGACAATAGAAGCATCGAATGCTTTCTGAATAAAGTAGATAATGACGTAGCTAGAAGGTCTCTTTCGACTTATCGCTTGGGAATATGATACATGTGCTAAATATATACATTGATACACTTTGAAAGCTATTTGCTACTGGAGACGGCTCTAAGTTGAAGTAATAGTATGAAAATTAATATGCCATGACAGATTTGAAGAAAACATGCCGGTCGAAACACGGCGAGACTCCAAAACCAAATACACAAGTATACTCCCGCCGAGAGTCAAGTTATTTCAGCCGTTTACCTGCGCCATAAACCCAAACGGGCAACCGAGTTTTGGGATTGACATGTGACCGACAAGTCTCCTGGACTCGCAGGTGAATGAGGCAACCTATATTTTTCATACTGTTTGGGTTTACGGTACGGGTTAACGGCGGGAGTAACTATGACTCTCGGCGAAAGTAGCTCAAATACTTGTGTATTTGCTTTTGGAAAGGCATGCCTGTCTAAAGTCTCGGACAGGCGACCCAATTTGCAGAGCTTAGACAGTTATACTAACACGCAATTAGTTACAAATTGGTTGATCGACAAATCTAGCCTCATAAAAACAACAAAAATGAGGATGGAATGGAATTTTTTGCTCTTGTTTTTGAGATGGCTTAAGTCTTTTTTTTCTTGTAAGATCAGACCCTGCCGGCACAGACAAAGTTATTGATTTTTTTTTCTAAATATTCAACAGAGATAGTAAAGACTTAATATATATATATATATATATATATATATATATATATATATATATATATATATATATAAATATATAAATATATATATATATCCCTCTCTCTCTCTTTCTCTCTCTCTCTCTCTCTCTCTCTCTCTCTCTCTCTCTCTTTCTCTCACTCTCTTTAACTCCCACAGTCGAATATGATATTTAATGCTAGTATTATCAAATTTCATGGACAGAAACTACGAAAACACAAGCTTAGAAATAAAACAAATTAGATAATCCTTTGCTGTTGTTCCTCTTAGCTTAACTTTTTGTTTGCCTTAGGCACTTGCTGGTTTTGATTGAATAGAACCAACAACGTAAAAGTAAAAAAGGTAGGGGAAGGCTTTGATATGACATCCCCCTAAGACAAGTCAGCTATGCATAATTACATTATGATTTACTTTTTGCGACCATATATTCTATTTCCATCGCCTTTTCAATTATGTATTGGTTGAAGGCGAAAATGTGATTGATGCATTTTAGCTTGTATTTTGTATTAGTTTGTTTTTCGTGAAAGCAAGGAATAATGCATAAAATTAAGATGTTTACTAAAACGGAAAAACATTCTCTCGCTTCTTTTTCCTGTTTTTTTCTTCCGACTATTGTTTGTTTTTTCTTTTTTCCATTCGTTGAGCGAAAGACTCAAAGAGCTTTTCTTATAGTTTTTATTAAATCTCTCTCTCTTTCTCTCTCTCTCTCTCTTGCTTTCTTCTTCTGTTTCTTCTCAGCGAATGATAAGTACTTTTTTTATTGTTTTTTAGGCGATCAATGTCCTATGAATTTCGATGATGGAACGAATCCGTGGAGCACTCAAGAAGCATACATCCAAGTCTTTAGGTTTGGTCGATCAGGTGCTTCAAAATTGTTTACTTTTTCCATTCCGTTAGTTATAATCTGGAAGTTATTTGCATTTGCTGCATATTAGAAAGCAAAACCGTGACGTAGCTACTTCTGGGCACACCTTGGGCGATTGATATTTTACTGTATATGACTTTTTCGACTCGTTAAAGAACAGTTGAATTTTATAAATGATTATGAAATATAAAGAATAATATAAAGGCTTAGAAACTGGTGGGGTGGGGGAGGAGGGGGGCTTAAGCAAAGTCATTTTCTTTAAAGAATTTAAGTAAACGCGCTGTAAAATATCTGACCCGTATTTTGTCTACTAATTTTGTGTTAACTTATACTTTTTCTGTGGTTGCATCTTCTGATTCCGACAGAAAAGAATCTTTAGTGTCTGCATATCTGAAATCAGATAAAACCAGAAAAAAAATCTTGTTTCCACTACGCCTATAAGAACGCTAGTTTGTATTTCGATCCTAGTTTGTTCGCCTCTTGGAATAATATGGTTTTGACATAATACAAGGTGTGCTCGTAGCAGCTATATTATAATCTTTGCCATACAAACCCATGCAATAATTTTAATAACTGTGTTTGGTTTTCCTAGCCCTTAGTTTACGCTGGTGCAGCTTTTAGCCCTTAGCTTGCGCTTTACTGCACGAAGATGTTTGCCCCGAATTCGAATGATTGTGCGTCTCGAGACAAAGCTCTGGCTCTCAATACTGGAACAAACGCTCCATGGAAGGGTAGTTATATTCTTCAGTTATGTTCAATTGTTTGAGTCAATTCAATTGCTTCTTCAGCTCCCCGATTCTGTTATATTTCTATAATTTCTACATTTTAAAGTGGCAGAGTATTCGCTTTTTAAATAATAAAATTACGTGTAATGGTGGGATTTGGGGGTACAAGATTTTTTGGATTCTAATGTTGAGCATGACAACAAATTGGGGATGCTTTTAAGCAAACCATGACCTATGTGACCTGCAATACGTGTAATGGTCTAGATATGGGCCTGTTTACATTGAGATTTTGCTATTGCTGGGTAGTTCTAATTTGAGCCAATCAAATTTTTAATAGGATCTTCTTATTGGCTGAATATTTTTATGAAAATTTATGATTTGCTCACATTAGGTTTCTCCCACCATTATGAAATTTTCATTGTGATTGAGGCCTAATTCACGTTTTGGCTGGTATTACTAGTCCTTAATGGAAACTAAGACTTCGTAAAATCAAGAGACATCAAAGTGAATACAAATAATCTTGTCATGTTAAAAATCAAATGAAGGATTCTCTAAACCCTAGTTCCAATGAAAAAGTTTGCTCATGTCCTTGCATGTCCGTGTTTTTCTTTATTGTTGGTAAGGGCTATTATACGCGGGATTACTATTCAACTTACAGGCTGTCCCACCTGACGTGTCAATGTGCTTACAGAATTCTTTAACAATATATAAAAGTAATGTTTGCCCACAAGAAAAGGGGCAGCTGTCCTCTTGGGAGGGGGGTACATTCGTGAAAACTTGTACAAAAGCAATGCATTTGGCTCAAATTGCAACACATTGTGTAAACTAAGGGTTATCCTGTAAATAACCATTTTGAGGTGTCTTATAATTTTGGCCTTTTTATAAAACCATAGAGATTTTACTAGTAATTATATTTTTAATTATATTTTTATATTCATTATAAAGTAACTCCTCAGCTGTTAATGTCCGCACGTGTGTCATCATTGACTTGATGGCACATGATCTTTCGATACCGGACGAAACTTAAATCATGGCCTATGAGAAGGGTAGAAAACATTAGTCCAAAAAATGCTTTTGGCATAAACTGTTTGTTATTATTTGTATAAATTTTTGGATTAAAGTGTCCATATCCCTGCATTACTATATTGTTTATCTTATACCTTCTCGACCCCCTCCTACAACTAAACTCAAGTAAAGGCATTAATTACGTGTATCATGATGCAAGTTATTTTAATCCTTATTAAAGCTTTAATTCCTATTAAACCTATTATTCGATGCTTTACAATTGAAGCTGTCGGTGAACTTTTTTTTGCAATAAATTTAACGAATTAAACGAAAATTCTGAGTTATTTCTTCTGACATAAAATGAATATTTACGTTTCAAAATAATCTTAAAGACCAATAGAGTAGTCATTCTGTTCAATAGTATATCTCTATGGTTTTACTGCATTGAAGTTATGTAGATATTGTATAATACTAGTTGAATCTCTCTTTTTATACAATTATATATTAAAAACAGTAATTAGAAAACATTTTACATACCTACGGAGGGAATGGGGTGTTTATCCCGTATATCGTGACATTTTTTTTTGTCCAGAATTTGTCAGAACTATCTTGCGACGAACTAAGCTATAAACTCAAACTGAATTCCGATCTTTGGTACCTGGGGCATTTCTAACATAAAATGTTGGAAAAAATGTATATTTGCAAACTCTACTGGAAAATATAAGAAAGTTCACTTACATGAAACTTGTCCTTGATGACTTGATTGTGAAGTATAGGATAATTCTCACATTATTGGAAATGAAAAAAGATCTGGGTATTCTTTACATGGACAGGTAGCAAACCTGTTACCCAACCTTACGACTGTGGGGATGAAACTTTGGGCCCGTATTAACAAGCAGAGCATCAGCCCACTCTCCACTATTGGAAATGCATTTAAAAAGCTTTATTGTAAGCTGGTATGTTTTCTCCCTTTCAAGTTTTTTCTATTGGAAATAAATGGAGACGTATTTGTTACGCCCAGGGAGAGGAAGGACTTGAGATTTCAAAACAAGCGAAAACGTGCTACAAATAATGTAATTGTGAAAGAAACAGCTAGATGTAATAATAAAAATAATTAGAATTAGATATATTAGTATCAAACCACCTATAAAGACAGAAACTGTGACCGAGGAGCCTGGAATCAAAGTAAATAAAAAAACTAATAATTGTTTTGTCTGTTTTTACGAAAGCGTGGGATATCCATGCAATACTGCACAGGACATGATAGTGCCGCTATGGATACAGGGTTGCCACCAGATATTTATTTGCAAAAATCATTTTGCTTGGAAAATATAAGTCAATAGTACAAATAGAAAAAAAGGGGACAGTTATCGTTTAATATTTTACCTCCACTCCCTTTCCCCCCGTCCCCCTCCCCCGAAGAACCAAATATGTGCTGTCGTAAGAAATACATTTTTTTTGCTCGAAAGCATCGATGGCAACATAAATACAGGGTGATAAATCACGTTATCTATTTTATTTGCTGGTCTTCTGAGGAAATTGGGAAGCTTCTGTCCCAACTTAAAATGCCTTTGGGTTACGAAATTAGAAAGCTGCCATCCCGATTTTTTACATTTAAACGAGCACCGATACGGGTACCAAAGGCCTAAATTTTATGGGAACCCTAAGTTATAATATATCTGCATGTCGATATTTTATTCTAAAAAAAGAGCTTATATTTTGTCTATTAGGTTTGTTACAAGATTAATGCCACCAAAAACGCATACTGGAAATTAATTTCTGGGTGGGGGTGTTGTTAGAGGAGGAGTAGATGCTTTAAAACGCATAGAATGTTGACTGAGTGTGAAAAAATATCCTGGACAAAATGATTTACTCTCATTAAAATAAAGTGAAGAAAACAAGTTTCAGAATAGATTTTCATCATCTTTAAAATCGTAATTACAATTTAAAGCGGAATGTTTAGTGTTATTTCAAAGGTTTTAATTGAAATATGTATTTTATATATTAATATATCCGTCCATTTTATTGCCTCATATTTGCCAGTTATGCATTTATTTGAATGAATCCGTCCTTAATATGTATTAACATGTATTTTGTTTTGTATTTCACTTACTTTATTCCATTAAAACTTTTTATAATGTTTTATTGCCTTTTTTTTATGAAATGTACATCTCCAGATATCGTTCTTAGAACCTAAACAAATGGTTTACTTTTTAAGGAAGTAACTAGCATGATTAATATACACGGGAAAAAAGACAGAATTTTTCTATTATGGAGAAATATGACCTTGACTGCTGTTATTATGTCAATACAGAGAAAATTAGATATGAAATATGAAGTACTATTTCAGCTACATCCTGGTGAAATATGTTTTTTGAAAGTCCTTATCCAAAACATACTAAATATATTTTCACAGTTCTCGACCATATAAGATTGATTATCAGCATCGCTTTATTGATTAATAGGAAAGTGAACGAAATATGTATTAGAACAGGTAAAACTTATAATTAAGAAAGTAGAAATGAGTACAAAGATTGTGATTGAGAGCAAAATATATAAAGGAAGAAAGGAAAAAATCATGTTTTAAGAAATCAGAGTACAATGAAAAAATACAAAAATTGCCCGCTCTTAAACTTAAAACTGACATTAGACCTTCTTCTTAAAAAAAAAACAAAAAAAAACAGCCAATTTCATTTACTGTACCAAGATATCAAAATACAACCGTTCCCCCTGGAATTATCTTAAGTCCCTTCATACGTAAAAACCGTGGTTTTCTAAGTTTGTCTATTTGTTGTTTCAATTATGAAGTTTTAGGCAGTATTATATTTGCACCAGTGTTGCCACGTGGAACCGCGACATAAATGAATCGTGAAAATGTTGAACCGTGAAATGAAATAGTTTGACAGTGTTTTTCCTCCATAAAAATTCCAACATTAACAATATGTTGATTCCCAAAGACAACAACTACAAAGGAAAGCTCTTGTTGAGCTCTTCAGTTTCAAATGTTTTTAGCTTATTTTTTACGATTTTTTCACAAGTTTATATTTTTTAAATTTGGCGCCTATACTAACCGAAGATGTATGACTCAAACTGCATAACAGAAGAGCATGAGGGCCCTTTTCATTAAAAATGAGCTCTCAAAGTTTCCTAAAATTCTAAGGTATATATGGTTGTGTAACCACACATATATGGTTGCATTTATATAATCATATTTTACTGAAGTTCTTAGGGTAGTATTATATTTGCGTCAGTGTTGCCACGTGGAACCGCGAAATAAATGAATCGTGAACACGTTAAACCGTGAAATAAAATGATTTGACAACATTTTTTATCCGTTGATTTTAACAATCTGCAAATTCCCAAAAACAATTATACCTTCAAATGAAAATTAGACACTTTTTATGTTACAATTTTACAATTTTTTTTACCTTTTCTTACAGTTTTTTATCCATGTTACTTTTTTTTATATTTATTGCCCGCTATCACCAGAAGCCGCACACACAGGTCTTTTTAACTTTAAAATGGTTTCCTGACTTTTCTTACTTTTGTGATGGAGCCTGTATGGTTGCGTAAGTTTTGACTTGTCCAGTCCAAACAATTAGATCTGTCATCGTCATTGCTGCTTTAACTGTTCAAGCTTGCAGGTTTGTTTGAGATAGCAGAAATTAATCTTTTGAAATTTGATCCTCACAATTATCAAAATCGTATATCTGCATATGAAGGTATTTTTCATTGAAATTTTAATTCAAAATTTTTACTAATTTCTACTTAATCAACTAGAATAATAAGATTGCATTTTCTCTACCCTTGATACATTAGTGTCGTATGTTTTGGTCAAAATAAAAAGGACCAAAAAAACAAAGATCAAGTTATGGCTTATGGGCAGGGACGGAACCAGAGGTTGGTTTTTGGGGCACATACCCTCCCCCAGAAGGTCAAAATTTGCAGTAATTACAGGGATGGAGGGGTAAACTAACAACGGGGAGCGTAAGTTTGTTGGTGCCCTTATAATATTGGTGCCTTATTAATTTGGTGCCTTTTTATATATAATTATATATATATTATATATATGTGCCATATATATATATATATATATATATATATATATATATATATATATATATATATATATATATATATATATATATATATATATTATAATATTGGTGCCTTATTAATATTGTATCCGCCACTCTTCATAGAGTGGCCTATACTATTGGTTTATAGTATTGTTGTTGGTTTATATTACTACTAGCAATCTACTGCAGTACTAAGTTTCCTGAAGCCAACCCGCTCCTCTTCCATCCCGATCTACTCAAAGCTTCCCTCTTTACACCTTTTCAAATTTCCATTATATCCTTTCTTATGACCTACCCACTTAAGGGACGAATTTTGTTTTGTTTGGCCCTAGATGGTTGGCAGAAAAGGATGATCTTTGGTAATCTGTAATCCTTCATCCGTAGAATGTTTCCTAGCCATCTCAACCTGTCTCTTGTTAAACCCTTAGAAAGCGGAATAGAGCCACGTTTTTGTACAGCTTACCGTTTTAAATACGGTTAGTCACACGGGTACCCAAAAGAATCCATAGACATTTCCTCGGCGGAACATCTAACAAATCCTCATTTGTCTTTTGGAGTGCCGATGTTTCAGAACCATCCTTGACCGCTGTCGTCACTGTAGCTTCTAATATTGTAATCTTGGTTCCCAGGCTTATCTTCCTATTCTTCCACCCTGGTCCCTGGCTATTCTAATTTTAATATCCACTGCAGCCACTGTCATTACCAATAATACTATATAGGCAAGTGAAGCTATCCACTTGATCGATCTTCTCCCCAGTATCAACTCTTCATTCTTGTGAACAGAATGCGCCCTGAACTCTTGAAACCTTTAAAAATCTTTCATTTTGATAACTTTTTGTTCGCGCATGAAGAAGAGGTGGTTGCTCCCTCGAAATATTCGCTTTCTGTGTTTTCTTCAGTATTTTCATTCGACCTTTAAAAACCCGATTTTTGATCGTTTTTTTCCTTTATGTTATGGCAGGCCAATGTGGTTTGAGAAATTAACCGCAGCTATGTTATTCTCGTACATAGCACTTATCACTTTAATGTTTTTATCTGGTATATCATACAAGGATAGGACCTTCGCTAAAGCTCTCCTATTGGCTGAATCAAAAGCTTGCTTATAATTTAAAAACTGAGGACTGAAATGGTTTGATTACTCAGGTACTTCTCAGTTATTGGGCTAAAAGTGAAAAATTGGTCGACGTGTCCTCTCTTCTTTCTAAGACCACACTGTTCTTCGCGTAAAACTTTATTTACAATATCTCTAAATCTAAAATGTATCGTCATGCTAAGTAATTTGCTTCCTACAAAAACCAAGCTTATCTAATACCTCTACTATTACTTGGCTCACTCTTATCACCTTTCTTATAGAGGTGCTTAATTAAAGTTTTCCTGAAATCGCTAGGTTCTTCCCCTTTTTCAAAAATCATATTAATGATCTTGAGTAATTTATATTTGGCAGTTTCCAAATTGTTCATGCATATTTTTGCCTCCTAAGATTCTGCCCTAGCCCTAGATATTGAAAAACACCTTTTTTGTTGTTGAAAAATGATGTTTTGGTGTTTTAATTGAAAAATTTAAACAGTTACTTCACTTCTGATAATGAACTTGTTGTCCCGCTATGCACTCCATAAATTCAGCGGTGGTTCTTGAGAAATCTAACCGTAGATATCTCTGCATATAATGCTCTTTTGAGAAACATATTCTTTTTATAATAATTTTAAGGCCGGTATAAACGTGGATACAAATGTTTTCATGCGCCTCATATGCCTCCAGTGGTTTTAATGTGGTCCACTTCTGAGGCTAAGGGTAGAAAGGTGAAACTTTGAGGAACTATTAAGGGGACGTTGAAACAAAACAAAACAAACTCTGTGCATGCAGGTTATCAAAAAGGTGTATCAGTAGACTGTCGTAGTAACTGCGTTATTCTTATTTGCAATAAACCCTCCAGGTACCAGTTGCGTAATGCCACGTAAGTGTTTTCTTAATTAAATATTAGTGATTGGTTGGGAGTTACGAACCCTTACCAACTGTATAGTTAAAGATATACATATAATGTACTATTTTACTATATACTGTATTGTACTAGTAATGTACTTGTTGCAATATATTTATAACTAACAGTTGTAATTTTATATAGCTAATTTTTCGCCTCTTTTTTCCTGTGTAATTTTTTTTACTGCTAAAAATTTTCATTCTTCATGGAAATTAGTATCACATTCTCAATTAGTAGCAACTAGAAAATTCTCTTCTTAGCGTATGTGTATTGCCTGCAATTACTGTACCGTATTCAACTTTACTAAACTGTTAGGTGTTGCGCTAATCTTATGTGTAGCGCTTCACTCTGTGAAGCGCTTTGTTTCGAATGTTTAACTGGGAAACAAATCTTAATTATGAAACACTGGTCTTCCGCTGTACCTTCGGGATATTAAGACGTTCCTTTACGTTAATTTATTCAACTTAACACCAGGCAAGAGGCTTTTGTGGATGGGCTTTTAGAAAATTTATAGAACTACTAACTGACTACCTGACGTTACTCGGGAGTCAGACTCATCATAGATACGATTATTCAAACATGGAACTGTGAATCACAGGAATATGACAGGAATAATGACAGGAAGGGAAATATAAGTTCTAATCTGTGACTGAGTAACCAATTTCCAGTTTTCTGAAAACATTTTTCTATATGATATGTGTGGATTAAGAAAAAAAAAAAAAAAAAATCGAATTCTTTATAGTAACGAATGGTAAGTAAATAACGATCCTTGTCAATAACAAAAGTATATGAGCCTAACTATTGTTAACTTCAATCAAAGAATCCGGTTTTTATGGTGATCCTAAATACGTATTTGTTTATTAGTAATTACTTTTTACCGTATAATCAGCCACTATAATCAGAAATGTTTCCCCTGAAAGGAATGCTGGGAATTTCTGTATTTTCCTCCTGAGCAGATACGTTTTTGTGTTTTATTATCATTTATTTTTTTCCAGGTGTAACTGTATTTATCTAGTTTTTACTTTGAAAAAGATGTAATTTTTTACAGTTATGAAGTATAAAGGTGTCAAATATATTGGTTTTTGGTATTCAAAATTAAATTTAAAAGTTTTATTGGATTTTCTTTATCTTAGTTTTAATGTTTTACTTTGAACAAACTACTTTGATAATGCGTTACTTTTTATAAACACTGAATCTAAAGGCAATAAATATTTGGTGTTTGATAATCAAGTTCAAAAATGTCAATATTATTTAAAAATATTCGTCCAACGTTTAGGTATTTCTCAACGGAACTGAATGCTGGGGTTTATATCTTAATTTTTGTAAGTAAGCTATTGTTTTGTGTATTTTTATGTAATTACTTACTTTTTCCATTTTTAATATACTTCTACTTTAATTGGAAAACTTTGTCCATTGCCTTTAGAAAAATATTTGTCTCTAATTCATGTCTTTTCATTAAATAAAAGAAACGAGTTTTTTCAACTGAAAGTAAGGAGCAACATTAAAACTTAAAACGAACAGAAATTATTACGTATATGAGTGGTTTCCCCTCCTCAACACCTCGTTCTCCACTTTATAGTTTTTTGGCAGTTTGAAAAATTACTTATTGTTATAATTAAATGACCCTTGTGTCTCAGGAGTCATTTTTAAAGAATTGGGGCAAAATTTAAACTTTAGCGTAAAGAACGATGTGTTGAGTAGGGGGCAACCCCTCTTATATACAGAATAATTTCTGTTCGTTTTAAGTTTTAACGTTGCTCCTTACTTTTATTTAAAAAAAGTTGTTTTTATAATTAATTTCTGCTCTTTTTCAAATAACGCCAGGATATCTGGCTCCACCTCCATGGAAAAGTCTCCCTCCCCACAGAAATATCCTCTGTAAAATTTAATCTTGGCGAAAATTAAACCCAGGCGATTACCCTTAATATCTCTACGCCTAAACTTGTATCAGTAAAGAGAAACCAAGACAAGTAAGTTTTGTGTAGGAATTCTGGCAAATTCACTCAGTGTAAAATTTCCCCAGAAAAGTTCACCCTCTGGAAACTTTCCTCTCCATGGAAAATTCTCTCCGTGCAAAATTCTCCCAGTAGAACATTCGTCCTTCCCTCCCCATCCGAAAAATTTAGGCATACTTCTCAAGAACAAATATTATGCGTAAACAACGGGCAAATTTTATAACTTAAAAATTTTCCCCAGGATTTGTAGGGGGTGAATTTATCTCCAAAGACATAGGTATTGGGCCTTTCAACTATGCTGAATAAATTATATATCTCCAAATTTTGATCGGACGATTTCAGGAAAAAGCAGCGTCAGAGGGGGCCTATTTGCCCTCCATTTTTTTGGTCACTTAAAAATGCACAAGAAATTTTCATTTTCGTTAGAATGAGCCCTCTCCCGACCGTCTAGGCTCACTGGGTTGATATGATCACCCTTGGGGAAAAAAACATGCATCCATGATCTTTCTTCTGGTAAAAATTACAAAAGCCCACATTTTTGCAGATACGAGCTTGAAACCTCTACAGTAGGGTTCTTTAATTCGCTGAATCTGATGGTGCGATTTTCATTAAAATTCTATGACTTCTAGGGGGTCTTTCCCTTTTTTTTTGAAAATTAGACACATTGTCTCAGACTCGTAGCGTTTGATGGATAAAACTAAACTTAATTAAATATATTTAAAATCAGCATATATATTTGGAATCAGAATATTAAGCCAATTCTTTTGATATATCTATTGGTATCAAAATTCTGTTTTTTATAGTTTTGGTTACTATTGAGCCGGGGCGCTCCTTACTTATAGTTCGTTACCACGAACTGTTTGATTTCCCATCAAAATCCAAACAGTGCAATCATTGAAATATTGATCTTTTTTTTCTGCTTTACCAAAAGTATTGTATTCATAAAACTTTACAGTTTCATGAAATGTAACTAAACAAATAGAAAAGGTTTTTCAACTAAAGTAAAGAGCAAGTCTAAAGCTTAAAATAAATTGAAACTACCCTGTATATAAGAGGGACTGCCACCTCTTCAACACCTTGCTCATTAAACAAAAGTTTTTTAGTGCTTTGAAAAATCTTTTTTTTAATTTTGGACAAGTTTCCTTTAAAAATTTTGACAAATGCCAAACTTCACAGCAAATACTAAAGAGCTAAGGAGGAGACATCCGCCTTCATATAAAAAATAATATGTTCAAAGAGGTTGTCAAATCTGTTTGTTGCTTTCAGTTGAAAAGCTCTTTTTTGTACTTAATTTCCGATTATTTTCCAAATCGCACTCAGGCTTAACCAAGATATAATTTGAGGTACCAGTCCCTTAAATCCCTGGTTAATTGCTTTTTAAGTGTGCAAATCAATAGTTGTACGTCGATTAGTTGTCCCATGTTTAAATTTGCAATTTCAATTTTGGATAAAGTTTGGGTATTCTTTAAAATTTGCGATTGACAGTAATTTTAGTAAAAAGTCCCTGTTAATATTACTGCTAAAGAATTTCGGTTGGATGAAAAGGAGTATCATGTTTGTATGGATGGGAATTCTGTGAGACTTTTGATCTTCTACATAATTGAAGCCATCACAACCTCTACAATAGGATTTTCTTATCTATAAATACGTTACATACATTTGTTTAAATACATAGAATTACTTAATATGAATAGAAAAAGAAAAACATTATCATTTTGAAATTGCTGAAAACTAAGTTCCTAGCAGCATTTGCCATCCCAAAGAAATTTCCTGGCGAGGCTGATGATGGCCTGCCTTACCTTTTCCACCTCTGGGCTGGTAGATATGGGAATGTAACATTTTAGCGGTATAGAGAAACCTTTTAATTGATCCCTACTCTCCCCTACGTCCTTCAACATATATCGGAAGCCCCATGAACAGTAAGGAGTTTGTCCATTAAATTGTACTTTTTTAGGAATATACCCTACCCCCACCTAAACAATGAATCCCCCCCTTATCATAGCTGATATGCAATTACAAATCGCCAAATATAGCCTAATTTCATTATAAAATAAAGCGAATCAACTTGGTTGAATCCAGTACTGCCACCGTGTGGCAGTACTTCTACTGCCACAACTGCGAAGCCTAAAATATATTTATTGATACCTATGAATCAATTAGCTTCTTAGAATTTTAAATTGATTTCAATTTCGTCCTTTTTGGGGTAAAGTCTTAGTTTGGTGCCCTAAAATGGAAGAAAACAAGACTTTCCCCTGGCCCAATCTGAATGGTCACTTAAAAAAGAACTTTAAATTTAAGTTTGAATGAGCTCCCTGCCAATTATCTTGGGCCTTCGGTTTGATACACCCCTTGGAAAAAAAAACAAGTAAACAAGCATCGCAATGTTTCTTCTCAAAATTAAATAAAAAAAACTAGTTTTTTTTAACTGAAAGTAAGGAGCGACATTAAAACTTAAAACGAACAGAAATTACTCCGTATATGAAATGGGTTGTCCCCTCCGCAGTCCCTCGCTCTTTACGCTAAAGTTTGACTCTTTGCCACAATTCTACTTTTTAAAACAATTAAAAACTTTAGCGTAAAGAGCGTGGGACTGCGGAGGGGACAACCCATTTCATATACGGAGTAATTTCTGTTCGTTTTAAGTTTTAATGTCGCTCCTTACTTTCAGTTAAAAAAAACTAGTTTTTTTTATTTAATTTCTGAACGTTTTTGAATTAATGCATGTTTGATTTTGGCTCTCCGCACATAAATTATTGAAATGAAATTAGTATATTAATTTTTTTTGGCTAAATGGCTTTCTCTTAGTTTTGATCAGACGATTTTGAGAAATAAGGGGTGGGGAAGGAGGCCTAGCTGCCCTCCAATTTTTCGGTTACTTTAAAAGGCTACTAGAACTTTTAATATTCAACGAACGTTTTTATTAGTAAAAAATATACGTAACTTAAGAATTAACTTACGTAACAAACTTTTATATTCTTATATTTTTATTATGTGTACGAGGGGGTTTGTACCCTCGTTAATACCTCGCTCTTTACACTAAATCGTAAGTTTTGTCCCAATTCTTTAAGAATGACCCCTGAATCAAAAAGGCCGTAGAATAAATAGTTGAAATCACTAAAAATATTTTAGCATAAAGAGCGAGGTATTTATCTCCTCCTAAATACCTCGCTCTTTATGCTAAAGTATTTTTAGAACCCCTCATATGCGTAATAATCTCTGTTCGTTTTAAATTTCAATGCTATTCCTTACTTTCATTTGAAAAAACGTTTTCATGTTTATTTTTTCATTGTTTTTTTTTATAGTAATGCTAGAAAATCCTGCGCCCTTTTCATTGAATTTTTCTTCCCCCGTGACATATTCCTCAAAGGAAAGATCCTCCCACAAAGCCCTCTCCCATCAACCCCACCCCCAAACCAAAAAATCCCCATGAAAACGTCTGTACACTTCCCAATAACCATTACTATATGTAAACACTGGTCAAAGTTTGTAACTTGCAGCCCCTCCCTCAGGGATTGTGGGGGAGTAAGTCATTCCCAAAGACATGGTTATTATGGTTTTCGACTATGTTGAACAAAATGGCTATCTTAAAATTTTAATCTGTTGACTTTTGGAAAAAAATGAGCATGGGAGGGGGCCTATTTGCCCTCCAATTTTTTGGTCACTTAAAAAGGGCACTAGAACTTCTCATTTCCGTTAGAATGAGCCCTCTCGCGACATCCTAGGACCACTTGGTCGATAAGATGACCCCTGGGAAAAAAACAAAAAAAAAACAAACAAATAAATAAACACGCACCCGTGATTTGTCTTCTGGCAAAAAATACAAAATTCCACATTTTTTAGATAGGAGCTTGAAATTTTTGCTATAGAGTTCTCTGATATACCGAATGCGATAGTGTGATTTTCGTTAAGATTCTGTGACTTTTAATGGATGTTTCCCCCTTTTTTCCAAAATAGGGCAAATTTTCTCAGGCTTGTAACTTTTGATGACAAAGACTAAATTAATTGGAACTTAATATTTAGAATCAGCGTAAAAATTTGAATCTTTTGATGTATCTTTTAGCATCAAAATTCCGTTTTTTAGAGTTTCGTTTACTATTGAGCCGGGTCGCCCCTTACTACAGTTCCTTACCACGAAGTGTTTGAAAAGAAAATAATTCGGTATTTCGGGGCTTCTGACATTATTACTCCTTTGCGGAAGTTAGGCTCAAAATTGAAAAAGGATTATATTTTTTCTCTGGGCCCCTTCCACCTCTTAGTTCGTTTATTTTCCCGTTAGTTTTCACCTGTTTTCGCTTTATAGTTGTGTTATCTCTTAGCAGTTCTTTCGTTAGTTGAGTTATGGTTGTGGTATACATGTTTTATCGCTCGTATAGTTGTGTTATTTTCAAATTATACTCCATAATAGAGAGGCTCCGAACACCCAGCATTGTATATTAAGCTCTTAATTTGACATTTTTTTCTAACGTGACCAGATTCGTCCTGCGCCCTTTTCATTGAATTTTTTTCCCCCATGGCATATTTCTCCAAGGAAAGATCCTCCCACATAGCCCCCTCCCTCAACCCTACCCCCAAAACCAAAAAAATCCCCCTGAAAACGTCTGTACACTTTCCAATAACCATTATTATATGTAAACACTGGTTGAAGCTTGTAACTTGCAACCCCTCCCCCAGGGGCTGTGGGGGAGCAAGTCATCCCCAAAAATCATAGTTATTATGATTTTTGACTATGCTAAACAAAATGGCTATCTCAAAATTTTGATCCGTTGACTTTGGGAAAAAAATGAGCGTGGGAGGGGGCCTAGATGCCCTCCAATTTTTTTGGTCACTTAAAAAGGGCACTAGAACTTTTCATTTCCGTTAGAATGAGCCCTCTTGCGACATTCTAGGACCACTTGGTCGATACGATGACCCCTGGGAAAAAAAAAAAAAAAAAAAAAAAAAACAAACAAATAAACACGCACCCGTGATTTGTCTTCGGGCAAAAAATGCAAAATTCCACATTTTTGTAGATAGGAGCTTGAAACTTCTATAGTAGGGTTCTCTGATACGCTGAATCTGATGGTGTCATTTTCGTTAAGATCCTACGACTTTTAGGGGGTGTTTTCCCCTATTTTCTTAAATAAAGCAAATTTTCTCAGGCTCGTAACTTTTGATGGCTAAGACTAAACTTGATGAAACTTATATATTTAAAATCAGCATTAAAATGCGATTCTTTTGATGTAGCTATTGATATCAAAATTCAATTTTTTAGAGTTTTGGTTACTATTGAGCCGGATCGCTCCTTACTACAGTTCGTTACCACGAACTGTTTGACAAAAAAAGAAGTGAAATCCCGCATTTTGAAGATTGGAGCTAGAAACCTCTACGGTGGGTTTTTCTGATATGATGTATAAATTCCAGGCAAATTTTCTAAGATTTTTGTTTTTTGTGGGTAACAATAAACTGAAAGAATTTTATATATTTAGAATCAGCGTAAAAAGCCAATACTGCCGGTACAGCAATTGTCATGAAAATTCTATAGTTTTGGTGAGTAGTGACCCAAGTCACTTTTTACATCCAGTTTTTATCACAAATTATTTGATACGATTATCTTGTGAGGAATTTTTTTTTGATCCTGTTAATTTTATTTTGTTGAATAGGACAATATAAAGAAAGAGAGTCAATTTGACAACTGGATAGTAAGTTTAAATTTTGTTTTTCTTTAGCTATTTTATTGTTTTTAATGTCTGAATATATAAGGGATTTAATTTCAAGGGGGAAAACTGTTCTGTTATGAAGGAGGTGGCCGTTTACGTGGCATTTTACGTGGCCGTTATAAAATCTAAACGTGGTATCTATGCAGGCAGGATGGCTTTTGAGTCTTTACTCTTTCTATAAACTATTCTATGGTTAAGGGAAATTTATAAATATATATTATTCATATATTTATTTTATTCATATATTAGGAAATTTATATAATATATTTATAAATTCATATAGACAAGTCTGCATCTATTATGATCTACGGAAGCAATAAATCTTTCTATAATGTTTGAGTTTGATTTTCTTTTAACATTAAATTTAAAGATTAAATTTGATTTAAGATTAAATCTTAAGATTACCCTTGCCGTTTAAGATTTACTGAATTTTGTTTCATTTTGTATACAATTTAATTATTCTTTTTTATTTGAGATTTTTTCCTAAAATTATTAAAAATAAACTTTCTCCAACCAAAAATATCCTGAAATTTGTTTCCTGTCACCCAACCACTGCTGCTATTTTCAAAATTTCCTCGCCCTGTAAATTGTTCTGCCGGTGCCCTTGACTAGTCAGAATTGTAAGCAAGAAGTGTGAATCATTAATATTAAGGCTGAAGGGGAGAATTGATTACGTGTTTATCAAAGTAAAAAAAAAGTAAAATAAAACCATTGTAGTATAAAAAATGAAAAAAACGCTTTTATCTCTAAATCTACTTACAAATGAAAATAAAATTTGCTTCCCTATTATCCAAAAAAATGAATTTTCACTAAAAACAAAAGCGTGGGGAGATCCTAACATAAAAATTCATCTTTCAATAGTTATAAAATAAAATATGTCCTAACTGTCTTACGCTTTCATTTTTAGTCTAAAAGAATAATTTTTCGGTTTTAATAATTTTTTTTTCCATTCAGGATTAGTGTGTTCAAGATAAAAATAAAAAACGATTAAAAAAATTCTGGAATTTAACTGGAATCGCCTATTTATTTACTTACCTGAAATTAGAATTTTTTCTTTGTATATTTGTAAAATTTTCAAAATTATAAAATTGGCCTGACATCAAAAGTTATTTTTCTATAGTTACAAAATATATCGTAGCTGCCCTAGGCTTTCAATTTTTAGTCTGAAAAAAAAAAAACGATTAGATGGAGAAACAATTTTTTAGATTAAGGATTAGTGTGTTCAAGATATTAAAAAAAAAGATTAGAAAACAAATCGCTCTTCAGCTGGAATAATCTGCTTATAAAATTGGTTCATAAAATTGGCCTGACACTAAAAAAGGCTATTTTTCTATAACTACAAGATATATCATAGTCGCTCAAGGGTATTTGCAAATTTCAAGCTTATATATTTGGCCTGATATAAAAAGCTGTTTTTCTATAGTTACAAAATATATCATAGTCGCTCTAGGATTCCTTTTTTACCCTTAAAAAAAAGAAAAAAAACTGAGTTGCAGGTAAAACAATTTTTGAGATTAAGGATTAGTGTGCTCAAGAAAAAAGATGATTAGAAATAATACATTTCTAAAAAAATCGGGGTTGCAAGAAAAACGATTTTTGAGATTAAAAAAAAAAATTCCGCTTTTTAACTGGAACAAACTATTTATCGACTTATTTTTTTTTATGTTTAGCAAATTTCAAGCTTATAAAGTTTATATTTTTTTCGGCTCTTTCACTGGATTAAGACTATATAACCACCTACCTAAAATCATAAATTTTTCTTTGTATATCTTGCGAATTATAAAGCTTATTAAATTTGCCTGACATAAAAAACTATTTTCCATAATTACAAAATGTGCCTTAGGCTTTCAGTTTTAGTCTTAAAAAAAAAAATATCCAGGTAGCAGGAAGAAAAGAACGTTGAGTTTTAGTGCGTTAAAGAAATAAAGTGATTGAAAAACAATAGCCTTTTTTTTCACCGGAATAGATTGTTTATCCGTCTATCTAAAAGCTTAACTTTTTTTATGGTTGACCAATCTTCAAGCTGCTATAGCGTGATTGCCATAGAAAGAGAAAAGCACTGGTGGAGAACGTCAAGCTAATACATATCCCTCCTAGAGAGAAAATGAAGGAAACGACCTGTTGCTTAATAATTCGCTGGAAATCAACCTTATTTGACGGAAATCTAATTATGTAATCGTCACATTACAAGGCAATTCTCGTGATCCAATAAAAAAAAAAATTCAGGAGAAAAAAAAGAAGCTAATATGACCTGTTGCCTAATAGATTCTTTGGAAATCTACCGCAGTATATGGAGATCTAGTTATATAATTGTTACATGAGAAGGCAATCGTTTTAACGTTTAAATTAGATGACGCTTATAGCAATAATAATAATTCTATAATTTTAGAATTGTAATACCTTAGTGTTCTATGCAAAATCGTGTGTCCATTTTTTGTCAACTACCATAGTACTCTTTATGAAAATCGTGATATGAAGTCGCCCATGCAAGAAGTTAATTAGTCAATTCAAAATTTTAACTACAGTTAACTTATATTTTGCCGGTATTCTAAAGGTGCAAACGCCTTCAATATAGTCGTTTTTGACGCAATACCAAGGTGTTTTTTTTACTCTGCAAATGTTTTACCGGGTTTTGATTTATATATTCCAGATCTCAAGTGCTTTAGGTTAGCTCCTTTTGGATTTTGTAAAATATGAGCTTACGGTCATTGTCAAACTTTTTCAAATATTTACATAGGAAATACAAATTTAAAGCCCAATTCTTCATGATTGCAGCTTCAGATATGACCAAGTAGAGAATGAACTGTAGCCCATAGTAACCGAAAATGTAGAAAAACGCTTTGAAAAATAAAACTGCGGAGTGAGGAATAATCAGCATTTGAAGCTGATTTGGAAATGATACCATGAAAAGAGAAATCACCAATGCAACAGCACAAACACATAAAAAAAAAAGAAAAAAAAAGAGACAGAAGAAAAATTTTTGACGAATAGCCGGAAACCTTTCAAAAACGGTGTCAGATATAAAGAAAAACTGCAACATTTTAATCGTCATAGCTGAAAATCCCATACAGAAGAATCACAGTCCCTTATCCTGAACAAGAAGGAAAATCACTTTTTGGAATGGAAAGTATTGACTTCTCTCGTTTTTTTCTTCACCGCTACTGGGTTGCTGAAACATCGTAGAGAGATGCTTAAGGCCTCTTTTAAAAGGTAATTTTTATTTCGATGTGATTGTTGTAAGCAACAAAAGATAACGTTAATACAAATCTATTAGAAAATCCTTTTAGACTGATACACTCATTATTTAATTACTTATTGTGAAAAGACTACGAGATCAGATGCACAGATTTTCCTCAAAATTTGGAATAAATTGCATATATTCCTAAGCTTCACGAGGGTTGTTATATTCTTCTTCTTCACATATGGCATATGGTTAGGTTATTGCGAACGAATTTGGTAAAACATATCTAGAGTCAATTACTAGTTCGACTATGCATTCTTGGCCTAAACAAATTTTCTAAAGAGTTGCATAGCTATCAAATAATTTTTAAAGACTCTTTAGAATAGCTATGGACTATCAGTCCATAGCTATTATAGACTAAAAAAATCAGTCCATAGACTAAAAAAATCAGTCGAAACACTAATGAGTCAAATACTGAGTCAAACATGTCCAATTCATCTCAGTCACTGCTCGAAAGATTAAGTTTTAAAAGGTACGTGTGCTATATCAACTTGTATTTGAAAATGCAGTTTTGTCAAAAAATATATTTTATTTTAATTTTAATTTTCGATACTGATGAAAAGTACGAAGATAAAAAAAGAGCCCTTTGACACTTCTCTATGATGGTTTAATGCCCCACTATCATTGACGAATAAAAAAGAAAAATGAAAGAGGGCATATCGGAGCTTCCCATGCAAAAAAAATTATTTTCCTCGTCGGTCAAGAAGAAGGACTGTGATACGGGATTTTCAGCTATAGTGATTCCAATAGTGCAGCTTCATTTGGTTCGACATTTTTTTAAGGGATTTCAGACTATTTTTCAATCCTTCCATAAACTTTTTTCGCAATTAACTTCTACCAATAATAAATACATAGATAGATAGATAGATTTATTCACACAAAAGGCCAATTGGGACATGGTGACATACACAAAACAAGCAAGAAATACAGCAACAAAAGATAAGCTGAAAAGACACTAAAACTTATTATTTAAGAAAATCATCACGATACATCACACCTACCCGGACAAACTTTCCAATATTTATACCTAAGTAATACCTGCTTCGCAAAATTTCCAAAATCCAATAAAAAAAAACAAAAAAAAAACATCCAAATCCTTAGCCGAAATAGAAGTTACCATTCCTAAACCAGCTTCTAACGGTGATTCTTTCTTATTGACAGCTATTATATAAGAAAAATGTATTTTTAAATTTTTGGTTAGTGTAGTCTAGTATTCATTCCTTACGAACTAACTTAACTGAACTTTGACAAACTTTACGATATTTACTAACTAACTACACATCAGAATTTTTGGCAATAGCTGCAACTACATATACTAGATGATATAACACACAAGTCTTTCGACAATGTTTTCAAATTCTTGGGTATTGAAATTCTTGAATTCATTCTTGATGAATTGAAATTCTGGGGTTTGATGTTAAATTTGAATGACTGCATTGACTGATTCCCTTTGGTTCGATCTTCATTAGGTTCCAGCAAAGAAGAAGCTGAAGGCTTATTCTTGCGCGTGATATATTTTTAAAACAATAACAAATTCGAACTAAATCGGGTACTTGCATTATAAACCTCCTACCGCTCAAGTTGTTCATTCGTCGACACATTATAGTGTAGTTTTTTTTTTCATTAGTTTCCTTCAGCTTAGCGTAGGACAAGACAAAGAGAAGTGAGAGAATAAATAGAAAATATACAACTTCGGCTATATATTTTCACATTAAAGGGGGGGGGGTTGCTGGTAAAGTATTTGGATAGCAAGAAGTCAGAAAACAATTCTTACTACATAACGTGCAGAATAATTGCACTTAACACGTTAGGCATGCAGACCTGCTACACTTTACCCCCACCCTACTAATGTGTAAATATATAGGCCAAATTTGTTTCTAAAGTATGATATTTTTATCTTACTTTGGTATATTTCATTAGGATTGAGCGTCAGAGAAACATATTATAAGAATATCAGGTAAGGGTTATATCATACCCTAAATCAAAAGACATTATGTGCATCCAGTGTCGGCCAGTGTTGGCTAGTACGGCTAAAGGTACTAAGTTGAAACTTACAGGGCATGTTCAGAGTGATGCTCAAAACCGATTGGGGAATTGACAAACTCTCCATCATTTGCCCTATTTAAATGTCCGTCACCAACACGAAATACTGAGAGGGACGTTGAACTAAATCAAAAGAAATTATGTGCATCAAGTTGACAAATGGTATAATATCTCAAGAACTTCTAATCGTATTCATCAGTTTTATCTTGAATTTGAGAATTCATCAATGAAATGAAATGCCATTTCTGTTTCATTGATTTCATCAATTTCCAGGCCTTGAATTGTTCGTGATGAGCTTGAATTGTTCGTGATTGATCTGTTTCATTGATTTCTGTTGAAATTTCCTATTTCATTGATGAAATTGATGAAGGCCTATACAGAAATGGTATTGTGACCATTTCAAATAGGCCAAATGCTTTTTAGCAAACATACTTTGCAATGACTCAGTGTTGAATGAGGAATTCTATAGGAAGTGTTGCAAGAATATGCAACACTATTAATAACTGTTGCATAATATAATAACTATTGCATTATAACTATAAATAACTATTGCATAAATATGCCAATCTTTTACTGTTTGTAAAACCAGCAGAACCCCAACTCCAGCATGAAACCAATGGTGTTTCATTAAGGCCCTTTCTGTCAGAATAATTTCTACAACATTAAGATATTTGGATCTTCTTTCAACCAGCTTTATAGCTTTTTTTTTAAGTCTACTAGTCTAATTCTAATTTTCTTTTTAATTCTGCTAGTTTAATTCTACTTTTTAATTCTACAATTTTAAATGTTGCAGCTCCTTGAAGATGTTTCTCAATCTCTTTATGAAGAAAACAAGCATCGCACAGTACATTGCAATTCATGGGCCCTTTTTTCTTTTTTTTTTAGCCTAATTCTTCGAAAATAAATTAGCCTATCTTTGTCGTATTTACGTTAAACAGTACAATTTTCAGATCGAACTTCGTAAGGAAGATCGGTAAATAACATTATTAGGATTACTACCTGGCTGTATGTAACGCATTCGCTCATGTCTTTATTAAAAACGCTTATCAATCATAGAGTTCCTTACATTGGCCCAGTTTCAATTGGGATCTTCTTAAAGTTTCATTGGGATCCAGTTTCATTGTTCCAGTTTCATTAGGATCTTCTTACACAAGATTTGTAAAAAAAAAATCTCTTAGAATTACTAGCTGGCTGTGTGTAATGCATTCGCTCATTTCTTGATCAAAAAGGCTTATCAATCAAGAAGTTCCGTACATCGGCCCAGTTTCAATTGGGATCAATTCCTGAGCGACATATTGTCAGCCAAAGATCAACCCAGTGTGCCACCACAGGACACAAATTGCACCTTAAAATACTTTCACAAAAGTTGGAGGGCATGGGAATGTGGGGCGTTTACCCCGTTCATATACAGGATAATTCCTTTTTATTTTGAGTTTCAAAGTCGCTCTTTACTTTCATTTGCGAAAATTTGTTCTGTTTTGTAATTTAATGAGCAAAATGGGTGAGTTGAAAAGGTTTGACCCCTAGAATGAATTCAAACTGCTAATAAAACTTTTCTAACCCAATCCTAGTTATTTTCCCTTGGAGATTCTAAACACATAACAGCATAAAAGAGTTTTATTTAAAATTCAGAAATTTGACCCTGATTGTCACCCAAATCCATAAGTATGATGAGCACAGAATAAAGTATTATAGGTCTAATGATTGTTGTAATAATGCTGCAGATTTTGAAAATATGTTAGCATTAAAAGAATTAACTGGAAAGCTTTCTGGTCAAAGGGAAAAAGCCGACCTGCTAGCACTACCATTTCAAAGTAATTGTAGTTATCGGCTCACGTATAGCATTCATTTAGTGAACATGTTAAACCGGATTTACTCTCACAAAGTTTTGATAAAACAAGAATGCATTCGAGGTAAATACTCCTACTTAACGTCGGACTATTCATTTAGTGTTCAGCAAGATTAATTTGATGTCGAATTTTTTTTGGATAGATTCAGATGCCAATATTACGCAAAGCGAGTAATTAAAGGAGTTTTATGTGGTAGTATATTTCTACAGTCTATTTTTTCTTGGAGTTCAATTACTATTTTGTATTATGGGAGGAAAGAGGAAGAAGGAAAAATCTGACAAGTTTTTTCTCGCATCCAGTCCCATTGAAGGAATCTCATTGAAATCACTAGCTGATAGTTTGAGTCTAGTTTTACAGACTGTCAAAGAAATGGGTGATCGTTTACTTGATTTACAAAATAATCCTTTAGATATTGAAAATATAATTAATAATTCAATTGGAAGTAGAAATCAGATGAATAATGATTATAACTCGGCTTTTAAAAGTAAGTATGTTTCGCATTTAAATGGTTCTGCGTCCTCTAAACGAGATGATATTTTCTCTGTGTTTCATTTTAACATTCAGGGACTCTGCTCGTCTTTTGGTGAGCTGAAAAGGATCGTTAGTGATGTAACTCCTGATGTTATAGGATTATGTGAAACTTTTCTGGATTCAAAAAGGATATCCTTCTAGATATTCCAGGATATAGAATGGAGAGGCTGAATAGGAAACAGATGGCAAGAGATGGCCTTATGCTTTATTAAATAAAAAAGGCTAGTTTTTTTAACTGAATGTAAGGAGCGATATTAAAACTTAAAACGAACAGAAATTACTCTGTATATGAAATGGGTTGTCCCATCCGCAATCCCTCGCTCTTTCCGCTAAAGTTTTTAATTGTTTTAAAAAGTAGAATTGTAGCAAAGAGTCAAACTTTAGCGTAAAGAGCGAGGGATTGCGCAGGGGACAACCCATTTCATATACGGAGTAATTTCTGTTCGTTTTAAGTTTTAATGTCGCTCCTCTCTTTCAGTTAAAAAAAACTAGCTTTTGTATTTAATTTCTGAACGTTTTTGAATTAATGTATGTTTGATTTTGGCTCTCCGCACATAAATTATTAAACTGAAATTTGCATATTAATTCTTTTTTTGGCTAAATGGCTCTCTCTTAGTTTTGATCAGACGATTTTGAGAAATAAGGGGCGAGGAAGGAGCCCTGTTGCCCTCCAATTTTTCGGTTACTCAAAAAGGCAACTAAAAACTTTAAATTTTTAACGAATGTTTTTATTAGTAAAAAATATACGTAACTTAAGAATTAACTTACGTAACAAACTTTTATATTCTTAAATTTTTATTATGTATATGAGGGGGTTTGTCCCCTTGTTAATGCCTCGCTCTTTAAACTAAATCTTAAGTTTTGTCCCAATTCTTTAAGAGTAACCCCTGAATCAGAAAGGCCGTAGAATAAATAGTTTAAATTACTAAAAATGCTTTAGCATAAGGAGCGAGGTATTTATCTTCTCGTAAATACCTCGCTCTTTATGCTAAAGTACTTTTAGCACCCTTTATATGCGTAATAATCTCTGTTCGTTTTAGATTTTATGCTACTCCTTACTTTCAGTTGAAAAAACTTTTTCATGTTTGTTTTTCATTGTTTTTTTTTCATAGTAATGCAAGAAAATCCCGCACCCTTTTCATTGAATTTCTCTTCCCCCATGATGTATTCCTCCAAGGAAAGATCCTCTCACATAGCCCCCTCCCCTCAACCCACCCCCAAACCAAAAAAATCCCACTGAAATCGTCTATACACTTCCCAATAACCATTACTGTATGTCAACACTGGTCAAAGTTTGTAACTTGCAGCCCCTCCCCCAGGGACTGTGGGGGAGTAAGTCATCGCCAAAGATATAGTTATTATGGTTTTCGACTATGCGGAACAAAATGGCTATCTCAAAATTTCGATCCGTTGACTTTGGCAAACAAATAAGCGTGGGAGGGGGCCTAGGTGCCCTCCAAGTTTTTGGTCACTTTTCTGGAACTTTTCCAGAATTTTTTGGTCACTTTTGGAACTTTTCATTTCCGTTAGAAAGAGCCCTCTAGCGACATTCTAGGACCACTTGTTCAATACGATGACCCCTGGGGAAAAAAAAGCAAAAAAAACAAATAAACACGCAACCGTGATCTGATTTCCGGCAAAAAATACGAAATTCCATATTTTTGTAGATAGGAGCTCGAAATTTTTGCTATAAGTTTCTCTGATACGCTGAATGTGATTGGTGTGATTTTCGTTACGATTCTATGACTTTTAGGGGATGTTTCCCCCTATTCTCCTAAATGAGGCAAATTTTCTCAGGCTCGTAACTTTTGATGACAAAGACTAAATTTGATGAAACTTATATATTTAAAATCAGCATGAAAATCCAACTCTTTTGATGTATCTTTTAGCATCAAACTTCCGTTTTTTGGAGTTTCGTTTGCTATTGAGTCGGGTCGCTCCTTACTGCAGTTCGTTACCACGAACTGTTTGATATTGCTGATCGTCTTGCATATAATGTCCGAAATGATTTGAGCAGAAATGAGGAAGGAATCTTTGAATCTCTATTTATTGAGATTAAATCAATGCGTAAGTATTTAGTTGTGGGTTTGGTTTATAAGTCCCCCAGTGGATCTATTCCTTTGTTTTTGAAAATTCTGGAAGAAGTTTTGGACTCAGTCCAAAACATCCCTATGGATTAATTCTTATGGTTGATTTTAACCTCAACCTGCTAGATCTAAATTCTGCTTCAACTATTGATTTTTTGTCAATGATGCTCTCTTTGGGAACTGTACCTTCAGTTTGTATATCAAACCCGAGTTACTGAAACACAAGTGTCTCTTATCGATAATATTTTTTCGTCAGGTAATTTGGTGCTGGTTAGTGATATTTCTAATCATTTTCCCGCTATTTCCCGATATAACAGTGCTGATCAAGTGCAGCGTATAGCATCACCATCTAATCTTCCATTTTTCCGTATGGTGATACTGAGCTAAGTCTACTTAATTCTCGTCTGGCTGATGTACCATGGGTAGTTTGGTTTCTGATTCAGATTTTAACCACCCTTTTGATTCCTTTTATGATTTAGTTAAAGAAGGAATCCTGGAAATTTGCAATTGGGGTCCAGCGCCCCATACTTCGAAAAGGATAGCACCACTGAATCCATGGATGACTTCAGGTCTCCATAAAAGCTGGACAAGGAAAAATTATTTGAGGAAGATTTACAAGGCTTCATCATCTTTAGCTCATCACGAACAGTTCAAAGCCTATAGGAATATATTTAATAGCCGCAAGCCTGGTTTCGAGTTGCTCTGGTGGTTCCTCGACACGCCGTCGTTGACGTAAAGGCGCAAGCCTTGTTTCACGTTGCTCTGGTGACTCCTTGACACGACTTCTTTTTTACTATTACTGTCAGCTGCAAGCCTGGTTTCGCGTTGCTCTGGTGGTTCCTCGACGTGCTTTCATTGAAGTAAAGCCGCAAGACCGGTTTTGTGTTGCTCTGGTGATTCCTCGACACACCTTCTTTTTTTACTATCTCTGTCAGCTGCAAGCCTGTTTTCGTGTAGCTCTGGTGTTTCCTCGACACGCCTTCGTTGACGTAAAGCCGCAAGCCTGGTTTTGCGTTGCTCTTGTGTTTCCTCCTGGTGTTCCCCTTTTGGTAACATTATAGTGGATAATTTCTCTTTGACATTAGTGATACTAATATATATATATATATATATATATATATATATATATATATACTAGCTAGTGGTGGTAACCAACACTTATTTGGTGGGGGCACTTGCTAGGAATAAGAACAGCCTCACACTCAGAAGGCCCTGTCAAGATTGTTGCCTCTATTATGTTTCCCATTGTTTTTACGGCAAGTCGCGTGCCATTGCCAAGCTTTGGTGGGTTAATATTTCGCAACAGTATTATTGGTACGCCTATTTTTAGTTTTAGCACGTGTGGTGGAATCCCTGAGAGATACAGAGAATTTAAAAATTCTGATGGATAGTTGACCGCTTCATTTGATTCCAGAACTGTGTCGACTGACTTGTAATTGACTGTCTGGTCTTGAATATTGGTCAGAATAATATTGTTGATTTCGTGGACGTCTTTGTTCTTGGCTGCCAGAATCGCTCGTTCATATAGAAATTTATGATTTTTATAATTGGTTAGAATATTCGAAAATACCTTAAAGATAAAAACTAAAAAAAAAACTAAAAAAGAAAAAAACTAAAACAAAGAAAAACTATAAAGAAAGTAAAACTGAAGGGGAAAAAAAATAAAAAAGGAAAAAAATAAAAAAGGAAAATACGGTCTGTCCGTCTGTTCCACTATCTTCTATAAAAAATAGGAAAAAATTGAAAAAAAGAAAAAAATTACAAAAAACCTAAAAAAAAACAAAAAAGAGAACTAAAAAAGGAAAAAAACTAAAAAATTATCTTCTATAAAAAATGTAAAAAACTGAAAAAAATAAAAAAATAAAAGATAACTAAAAAAAGGTAATAAAACTAAAAAACCTAAAAAAAAATTAAAAAGAAAAAAACTAAAAAAAACTACAAAACGAAAAAAACGAAAAAATGAAAAAACGAAAAAACTAAAAAAGAAAAAATAATAAAATAAAGAAACTAAAAAACTAAAATGGAAAAAACTTAAAAAAAGGAAAAACTAAAAAAAATAAATACACATCTTGTAGATATATCTATATATAAATAAAAAAAATTAAATAGGAAAATTAACTAAAAATAAAGGAAAAAATTTAAAAAAGTAAAAAGAAAAAAGAAAAGAACAAGAAAAAAACAACAAAAAAACTAAAGAAAAATATATTTTTTCTTTTTTCTTTTTTCTTTTTTTTTATTTTTAATTTTTAGTTATTTTTAGTTTTATCTTTTTCTTTTTATTTTTTGTATTTTTTTTAGTTTTTGTCTTTTTTTCTCATTTTTATTTTTTAAAAAATTAAAAAGTACCTGGCAGGCCCCCGGTACTTTGTTGCCGGGCCCCATCAATTAGCACGCGGCAGGCTTCTGGGGGGGGGAGGTTGATTGGATGGATATTTTTTGTGTTTTCGTGAAAAAACCACCAGGTTTAAAAAAAATTAATTTCTACAAAAATAAAGAGGTACAAAAATGCCCCCTCCCTCCACTTAATTTTTTTTAATATTTTGCAGGTCGATTTTTAAATTCTGAAAAATCACTTTCCTCTTTTCCCACCGCCTACATTTTCCATGAATTGGTGCAACAGCACAACAGTCTTTTTCATTTTACACATATTTTTTTTCTCAGCACTCGTTTCTATCTGGGAATTTTTTGGACCGTGCAGACGAAGTATGTTAAACCTTTATCCGAGGCCTAACTTTATTGGATTCTCCTTCAAACAAATATGATTACGCAAGAAAAGAGTCAATTCAACATATTGCAAAAACTCTTGTATAGATTAATAGTGCCGATAGACTTAGTTCCCCGCTTTATCTTAATTAAGAAATTTGCCCCTTTTTCACATTTCTCTTGCGTTGGTTCAAACTCATATTTAAGCTTGAAACTTAAATTGACAAAAGATAAAAATAATTGTCAAAAGCCTTCATGAACCATTTCTTAATGTCAAGTATTTGCACTAGAAAATATGGATGTGGCCAGAACCTTTTGTCTTTGTGTTCGGTTAAGGAATCAGAACGGAAATATTGTCTCAACACATCACTCGGTTCATAATCTATTGACCTATTTTAGAAGAGAAGAGACTGTGTCAAAGACAAAGCGTAAAAAAACTTGAATAGAACCATTGGCAAATAAACTATCTTTCCATGCGTAAAAGCTGTGTCTCAATTTTTCTGCCCCGAGAATGTAAAGTTGTATCAGTGTAAAGTAATGTTGTAAATGAACTGTAATGTTGCAGCACTGATTTGAATTATCTCACCATACACCGCCGCATTCGATCTTTAAAAAAGTTAGTTTTTGTATTTATCAATAGACTATTACTATTATTATTATTATTAGGAGGAGGGGTGGACCCACTATCAGTGGGCCATGCCTGCCCAACGAGGCTTGCGCTTTTACGTCAACGACGGCGTGTCGAGGAACCACCAGAGCAACTCGAAACCAGGCTTGCGGCTGACAGAGCTAGTAATAAAAGAATGCGTCTCGATGTATTACAAAAGCAACGCATGTATAATCGCCTGGCATTCAAGTACTGCCCTTCCGATGACTGTAGCTTGAGTTAATTCAAATCGGGACTATATCTGAAATTTGTCCCTATTGCAAGGCATTGAAATTTAATGGCAAAACATTGGGAATGTGTTGCACCTCAGGAAAAGCTAAGCTTCCTCAACTGGGTGCACCACCAGAGCCAGAGAATACTTTGCTTATTGGAAATACGTCTGAATAGAGTCGTTTTTAATCAAACATCAGGAAATATGACTCCAGTTTCCAAATGACGTCGTTCAGTGCCCAAATCGACGATCAAGTTAATTTTATGACTATTTTCAAAGTAAAAGGGCAAATTTATCACTGAGAAAGCTCCCTTCTACCATTCTCAGGTGAGCATCAAAAATTTTCGCAACTTAACTTCATCAGTGATGGCAATACTGGATTGAATCCACATTTCTGAATTTCTCTCGGCGTTGAAAGGACTATCGTTTCCCAGTTGCAACATCTTTTCCACAACAATAATAATAATAATTTAGTGCGTCTCTTCAAAACAGCAATCGATTTGATGGCTACTGATACGCCTAAAATTGTTATTTCCGCTGACCAAACGCCTACTGGTGAACATGAGCGTAGATACAATACTCCAACTATCAACAAAGTGGTAATCGTTATCGTCGGTGATCAGTTCTTACATGGAGATCAGCGAAACATATAGGCGAAACAATCAGCTGAGAAGAATTGCTGAAACTCATCGATGCTACGATGCCCTACAATATCCTATCATTTTTGGGATGGAGTAAACGGCTATAACTTTGAAATTAAATTGATAAATCCAGCCACTAACAAAGAAATGGATAAGAATTTCAGCGCAATGAACTATTATGGCTACAGAATAATGATTCATCAGAATGAAGATAATTATATTTTAAAATGCCGTCAATTGTATTCACCAATACATCGTTGATATGTATGCAAAGATTGAATCAGAACATTTGCCTGTCAAACCATGCCTGTCTAGCCTGAAAGGCCGTCATGGTGGATTTTTGCATATGTTTGCCTACTCAAAACCGTGACTACAAACAAAACTGCAAGGTGAACTAGAGGATTGGCACCCCTCAAGGAAACGACATCCTTGTAAACTTCATAGCATTTCACTGAATTTTGATTCATTAATATTTCTTCTGGGTTTCATTTATTTTGGTGGCCTTTTATAGAGCTGAATAAACTTTTCCAAACTATATTATTTATGATGCGTTGCCTCCCCAGAGAAGCATAATATTGGTAGGTATGAATATATAAAGAATCGAAGGTATTATTCTTGCGATTTAATGTACAAGATGTTGACTTCGTTGAAAGGGGAACATCGCCAAATGTGGAAAACCATGTGGTGGCCAAGACGGGCCAAGGCTTGTACATTGCACGAATCTTCCACTCAACTTGATTCGGGAAATAGTGGAGACATAAATGTGATCCCTGTGAAAGCATTAGTTTTATTTGCTGATGACACTAAGATTACGGTGTGTGCGAGTAGGGCCGTATCAAGGATTTTTTTCTGCGGGGTGGGGGGTTAGCAAAAGGATTTGTTTGGGATGGGATTTACAAAAAAACTTTTAAAAACGAATCAAAATTTGCATATATTCGTTTTTGTTACGTTTTTACGAGTCGGACGAACATTTCAAGGGGAGGGGTTCGACCCCCTAACCCTTTCCCCTGGATAGGGCCTTGTGTGCGAGAACTAAAGAAGAGTGGGTCCATGCAGTTGAGTATGATATAAGTTTAATATAAACTTATCATACTCAGTATGATAAAATGAGTATGATAATAAGTATATAATATTTATTATACTATTATACTTATATTATTATATTATACTTATATTGTACTATACTTTATTATGCTTATATATTATACTAATACTATATTATTATATTATAATACTATTATACTTATATCAATAAGTATGATATAAGTCAACTGGGAAGTGGACTAGGTTGAATAAGTTGAAAATAAAATTTAAGAAGTCTAATTTTTGTGTTTTAGAATTCTAAGGTTGTAACCATTTGTGATTATAAAGGGTTAAATTAAAGAATGAACTATAGCCAATAGTAATTAAAGTTTTTACATTAATAATTATATACATGATGATACAACATACGCTTATCTTTTGACAAAATAGAATTCGGGATGCAGTTGTAGATAGCAACCTACTGAGAGACGATCACGTCCCATAGTAAAACACAAAATAGCCCAGAACTCCTAAAACTAGGGTCAAATTAAAAAAAAGTACACTATTAGAACCGCACTTAGTATGGGACTTGATCATCTCTTACTAGTTTGTTTGCTACCGCTGCAACCCGAAGTCTTTAATGTAATTTACTGTAATTTCCTTTATAGAGAATTTCGAAAGAGAGGCTCTAATGGTGTACTTGGTGTTTTAATACGACTTCATTTTAAGGGGTTTAGGCTAATTTTGTCGTTTATAGGTGGCGTGTTTGTCTCCAATGATGTTTCAGCTACCACTTCAACCATGATTTAGAGTTCTTTATCTACTATAATAGAGTTCGCTTCACTTTAATTGAGAGTTCGTTCTCTAATATAATTAAACGAAAAACAAGTTTTTAACTGAAAGTATGGAGCGACATCGAAACTTAAAACGAATAGAAACTATTCCGTATATGAAAGGGGGTGTCCCCTCCTCAATGCCTCACTCTTAACGCTAAAGTTTGACTCTTTGTCACAACTCTTTTTAAAACAGTAAAACCTTTAGCGTAAAGAGTGAGGCTTTGAGGAGGATACAGCCTCTTTCATATACGGAACAGTCTTTGTTCTTTTTCAGTTAGAATGTCACTCCTTACTCTCAGTTAAAAAAAAATTATTTAATTTCCAAACTTTTTGAAATAATGTAGGTTCAAATTTGGCTCACCTTACAGGATAATTAAAACAATATTTGCATATTATTTTGGCAGATTTATTCCGTATATGAAGGGTTGCCCCCTCCTCGATACCTTGCTCTTTACTCTAAGGCTGTTAGCACTGTAAACAATCTTCCTATTCTGATTAAACGGCCCCTATTTTTCAGTTGACGCCCTGAAAAAATGGACAAACAGTCAAAATTTAGCTAAAAGAGCAAGGTATTGAAGATGAGGTAACCCTTCATATATAGAAGAATTTCTGTTAGTTTTTTAAACAGTGCCGTTTAACTTTGCTCACCATCTGTGAAATATATCCATCCCCCTCACGGAAAACTCCCCCGTGGAAATTTCATCCAGAATAAAGTGCACCCTCCGTCAAATTCCCTCTAGACAATTCCATTCCTGCTGAGAATCCCCCTCCCTGTACAATTGGTTGTGGACAATTCAGCATTAAAACTTGACTTACTCGACTTAATACTCCTGACTAAATGCTTCCGGCGTCGAGAGTGATGCTACATGGTGCCTCCATTTGGACCGGTCTCTTGCAAGGATGTGGACATCCTTCTGAATATTTGTCATGACTAAGAAGGCACCTGTCGTGTCCTTCCATCTGGTTGGGGGACGACCTCTTGGGCGTTTCCCACCGTGCAGCACGGGAAAAAAGTCAAAAATCGTTCGTGCGGGAGTGTCGGGGGGCATGCGAAGGAGATGTCCGTACCAGCGTAGTGTTCGTTGGGTGAGTTGGACTGAGAAGGGCGTTTGAACAGTTAACGCCAGGAGGTTCACGTTGCTAACAAAATTGTACCAGCGTAGTCCTTCAATACGGCGAAGATGTTTTATTTGAGCTATATTAACGGTGCTAATCACAGACTGAGTGGCCGGCCAAGTTTCGGCTCCGTAAAGAAGCACAGATCCCACCAAAGCATTGTATATGCGCATCTTGGTCCTACGGCTGATAGAAGGTTTCCTCCAAATGGCACTTAGTCTCCCCACTACTGCTGAGGCTTTGGCGATCCGGTGCATTAGATCTTTGAGGATTGATCCGTCATTTGAGAGGATAGAGCCAAGGTATGTAAATTCCTCAACAATCTCAGCTGGTTCGTCACCGACCATTAGGACTGGCGGGGGACACGGCGAGTTATGGGGTTCAACAAACATCACTTTTGTTTTCTGCCAATTAATCGACAGCCCTATCTTTAAGGCTTCATCAGGATTTGTAGGGCTTCTGTGAGCTTCAACGGTGAATCGGAGACAAGAGCAAGGTCATCGGCATAATCAGCGTCTGAAAGTACTCTATCACCGTAATGCAACCCAAACTGGAGGCGGTTTATGGTCCGAGTCATCATATAGTCGATGACACAATTAAATAGTTCTGGGCAGCAGCACAACCCTGACGGTCTCTAGTATTGATTTTAAAAGATGAGCTGCGTCTGCCATTGACTTGCACGCAGCTCCATTCCCTTCGTGGAGCCGCTCGAAAAGGTTACAGTACTTCGCTGGTAGTCCCGTTGTTTTGAGTATAAGCCAGAGTGATTGCCGGTCGACAGAATCGAAAGCAGCCTTGAAGTCCACAAAGGCAACATATGCTTTTCGCTGAAATTCTCGAGTCTTTTCTATCAGCTGCCGTATTGTGAATATTTTCTCCACGGTGGACCTTCCTGGCATGAAGCCAGCCCGTTGCATTCTCTGTTGGCTTCTGAGGAAAGTGGTACAGCGGTCAAGGAAGTTCATAACGAAGAGCTTCCCGGGCACAGAGAGGAGTGTGATGCCACGATAGTTGGAGCAGATTCTGCGACTGCCTTTCCGTTTCCAGAGAGGCAGAATGATGCCCGCTCGCCAGTCTTTTGGAATCCATTCTGTACAAAAAACTATGGAAAACAGTACTTGGAGCCAGAGAAGGGTCGCTGCCCCACCATATTTCAGCAGTTCTGCAGGGATACCACAGACTCCTGGGGCTCGGTTGTTTTTCATCTGTTTCAGAGATTTCAAGAATTCTGTAGAGGTGAAAGGGTGGTGCACACTTGCAGACGGGGCCTTGGGGGTGTTGGATGCAACTTGAAGAAGGTCAGAGTCGGGCTGGCTAACACAGTCCAGGGTTAGAAGTGAAGAGAAATGATCCTTCCAGGCGGACAGTTGAGCACTCTCGTCAGTGACAATATTTCCGTCATTAGATATGATAGGGCCTAGGGAGGATGGCTTTCCATCTATAAGATCCCGAAGGTGTTTGTATAGAGCGCATGTGTCACCCTTTCTGGCGGCCTCCTCGAGATCAGTGGCCTTTTTCTCGGTGAACAGCTTTCTGTCTCTGTGGAGGAATTTATTTTTTACGCCGTTTAGACGTCTGTAGGTAACCATGTCCTTCGCTAGGCGTGCTTTGCGACGCTGTTCAATAATATCTAGAGTTTCCTGCGATATCCAGGACTTTTTTCTGGGCTTCAGACGACCAATAGTATTTTCGGCCGAAAGCAATACGCCGTCCTTGAATAGTTGCCATGCTTCTTCAGATCCCGAAACTTGACCAAGACAGTCAAAACGGTTTGAGATGGAGACAGCATAGACCCGGCGCGTGTAGGAGTTTGCCAGATTGTTCAAGTCTAATTTGGGAGGGCGGTGGTCACTTTTCTGGGCTTTCAGGCGTAGTCTAAGGTTAGAGACGACAAGCCTGTGGTCGGTGTTACCCAATACTGCACTTCTGTAAGTTCGGCAATTAGTTATAGAGGAACGCAAGCGTCCCCAGGCCTGGGACCTGATTAGCTAGAGGAGTCTAACTATTGAATGTCCTTAGGGTGGGCTCCACCCACCTTGTGAGGTCAAGGCCACCCTTTACGGGGAGCGTTTAGTTAGGGGATTCCCCCATATCCAGTGACACGTGGTCAGCAGACCAAGGTCTGCTTCATTCCGGACGAGCTCTTCATTCTGAACTGATAAAGGTTCGGTCTACTGTAGTAGATAACCAACTTTAGTCCATAGTAACTTGAATATTGAACTGAAATGCAATTTTCAACATAATGGTGTAGCACTATTTAAATATTTATAGAGGAAAATGAATTGAAACGTAAAACATAGATGAGAAGTTAAAATTCTTTTCAATTTTTACATAAGGGATCTATATTTTTTATTGTAATCAGGTTTGCAGCGGTAGTTAGTAGCCTGGTAAGAGACAATCACGTCCGAATATTAAAATATAACATGATATGTACGGGGATGTAACAGCTCATTTTAAAGGAAATTGGTACACCTACTATCTTTGGTAATTGAAAAAGAATTTAAAAAAGGATTCATTTCTACGAAAAACAGTTATTTGTATATTCGGGTTGCAGCGGTAGATAGCAGCCTAGTAAAAGCCGATCACGTTCCATAGTAAAAATGAAATACTCTATAACTTCTTAAAATAGAAACAGATCAAAAAACGAAGTACTCTATTAGAGCTACCTTGTCTGAAACTCCTATAAATTAAACATATAGTCTTTTGTTTTGAATAACAAAGAAAATATGTTGGCTTGAAAAAAAGAAAAGTGGCTTGAAATGGAATATTCTGCATCGAGGGAATTTTTTCTCCGCTTACTCCTCGGCTAGCTCACCCATGGAAAATCATAGAGAGCTGTTTAATGGCTCATTTGAAAGGGAATTGATGTATTTAAAAACTTTTGATAATTACTAATAATAGCTTCGAAAAAAAGTATTTTGTACGAAAAACTGTAATTTTTTATAGCTCTGTAATAGAAAATGTTATGAAGAACAAATCATTACATATATTGGACTTACTTAGCTGCCTGATTCATTGAGTTTCGTCTCGTACATTTCAAAGAAAGAAAAGCTCCAACATTATCTTTTTTCTTTCTGTATTTTTTTCTTTTTCGAAGATATCGGGGCACTGGAACATCATAGGGAGCTGTTTAATATCTCATTTTAAAAGAAATTGAGGTTTTTAAAAATTATGGTAAAGACCGAGATTTTGGTCATAGTATTACCTAAACGATAAATTGAACTGTAAAGTAACCATTAGAACCACCTTGTCCGAAACCCTTATAAAGAAAATCTTGGTTGCAGTGGTGCCTAGCAACCTAGTAAGAGAATATCACATCCCATGGTGAAAACTATAATTACTAATATTTCTTAAAAATAGAGGCAGATCAAAAAATGAAATAACTATTAGAACTGCCTTGTCTGAAACCCCTATATAAAGGAAATTATCTTTCTTTGGCTTGAACAACAAGGGAAATATATTGGCTTGAAAGTAAAAAAAAGTGGCTGCACCACGATATTCTGCATAAACGGCATTTTTTTCTCAAATAGCTTGGCACTGGAACATCGTAGAGTGTTGTTTAATTTTTTATCTAAAAAAGGATTTTATAATAATTACATTCAAGAATGAACTCTGGCTCATAGTAACTAAAATATCTAATAAAAACTGAAAATTATATATTTTTACTGTTGCAGAGTTTGTTAACAGCCTAGTAAGAGACGATCACGTTCCATGGTAGAAAACAAATTGCTCATAACTCCTAAAACTAGAGTCAAATCAAAAAAATAAGTACAGTATTAGAGTCGCTTTGTCTAATACCCTCATAGAGGAAATCATTGACTTTCCCTTGGCTTGAACAACAAGGAAATACTTTCGCTTAAAAATAAAAAAGTAGATTCAACCACGGTATTCTGCATGTACAACATCTTTTTTATTTTCTTTTTTCTTTTCCTCAGATAGCAGGACACTGGAACATCGTAGAGAGCTGTTTACTGGCTCATTTTAAAGGAAATTTATGGGGTTAAAAACCTTTTCTAATTAAAAAAAAAACGTGAAAGTATAATGAATTTCTTACGAAAACCTGCATTTCCTATATCACGTGTTATAGCATATATTATTAACATATAAAACTTGGCACATCTAAGCGCTTTTTAATAGTAATAAAGAGCGAACTCTAAACCACATTAAAATTAGCTGTAATCTAGTAAAAGATCAACACGGCCAATAATAATTGAATCGAGGTTTCAGCAGTATTATACTAAAAAGTAAACTCAAGTCCAAAGGAACTGAACCCTTTGGCTTTTTTTAATTTTAAATTTAAAGATATTGTTGTAAATTCAAAATAATAAAGGTTTTTCCTGACGAAGAATCGAACACCGGTTTCCCGCGTGACAATTTGTATGCTTACCATTGTAACATCGGAGACTCATTAATTTAAGTTACATAGAGAACGTTCGTTCTGGTTAATTATGACCGATTTCATTTTTACTATGGGATGTGATCGTCTCTTACTAGGTTTCTAGCTACCGCTGTAACCCGGATAAATTGGGATTATGTAAGTTTCATCGATATCATAGCTGTAGAGATGGCTGAAACCTAGCCAAGAACAAACTCCGGCCCATAAGGGGCTTGGTTTGATACCTCATTCTCTGAATCCTCGACCCACTGATAGTGGCTCCACTCTCTTAATAATAATAAAAATAATAGTCTCTTGATAATATATCAAAACTAAGTTTTGCAGAGATCGAATTCGGCAGTTTATGGTGAGATAACTCAGCTGTGCTGCAACATTTCAATTCACTTCACTTTACACTGATACAACTTTACACTCTGGGATAGAAAAATTGAGACACAGATTTAACGCATAGAAAGATAGTTTATTCGCCAGCCATATGGTTCTACTCAACTTTTTTTTATGCTTTGTCTTTGACACAGTTTCTCCTCTTCTAGAAAAGGTCAATAGATTATGAGCCGAGCGAAGTGTTGAGGCAATATTTCCGTTTTGTTTCCTTGACCGAATAAAAATACAAGGGATTCTGGCCACATCCATATTTTCCAATGCAAAAAACTTGACAATACGAAATGATTAACGAAGGCTTTTAAAATTTATTTTTATTCTTTTCAGTGCCAAATATAAGGTTTAACCAACGAGAGAGAAATGTAGAAAAGGGGGAATTTTCTTAACAAAGATAAAGCTGGGAACTAAGTCTGTCGATACTCTTATTATGTACAAGGTTTTTTCAATAGGTGGCATTGACTCTATTCTCGCGCAACCATATTTGAAGGAGAATCCAATAAAGTTAGGTCTCGGATAAATCTTTAATAAACTATGTCTGCACGATCCGGAGAAATCCAAAATAGAGACGAATGCTGTAAAGGCTGCAGAGATGGCTGAAACCTAGTAAAGAACAAACCCTGGCACCAAGTGGGCTTAGTTTGATGCCTCATTTTCTGAAGCTCGTCTCTTACTATTCCAAATAAGAAAAGCCACAGGATTTTTCCTGTTTGCAAACTGCGTTTCAGTGGTAGCTAGCAATCTACTAAGACACGATCATGTCCCATAATAAAAAATACGATTGCCCATATGTAAGACTAAAGTAAAACCGAATATGGACGTTATTGATATCAGTATTTTCAGTACAAGGACAAAACTGCCCCATATAAGAGTATATTTAGTAAAAAGCATTTAAGCTATCTATTAATGTTTTATTTAGAAATATTTCATTTACAAACTCTTTCCCCAAATAGGTTTTTTGAAGAAAAGTAATGAACCTCCTTAGACAAAAATGAGCAGAAATCAAATAAAACAAACTACTCAGTATAAAACTACCACATATCACCATCAATAAATAAATGAAATCCAAAACAAACAAATTACAACAAATAATCAAGTAACACTTAAAAGAAGAAGAAACTGACATGAGTAAAGCTCACAACCCCCATGCCTTTTCAAGACCAGAAAATAATTTTTTCTTTGCTGACAAAACAAATAAATGTTTCCACTTGTAAATTTTAATAAATTACAATAAAGGACGAACTATAGCCCATAGTAACTAAAATTTTAAATAAACGTTTTTTTTTCGTTTTCAGTTCAAAATCACTAAGATATTATGTAAATTACTAAAATATTTATGGTCTTTGAGTAATATAACATACAAAACTGAATAATGAAATAATTACGCATAGAACTTAACACTGTGCATTTTTGTATCTAGAACCAAACACTGGTACACTTATATATAGAACTGAGTGCTGGTAGATACGCCAATAGAAATAAAAACTGATACACTTATATACAGAAATGAAAACTGAAAACTACAAGAGGAACTGAACACTGGTACATTTACATCTAGAATCGACAGGTCGTTTAAATATAGAACTGAACCCTTGTACATTCATATTGAGAACTAAATACTGGTATATAGAAGTGAACACTGTACATTTACATTTAGACTTCAGCACTGGTAGATGTGGGTTGCAGCGGTAGCTAGTAACCTAGTAAGTGACGATTCCATCCCATGCTAAGAAATACAGTAGCCCATAACTCCTAAAAATGGTGTCAGATCTGAACTCAAAATAAACTTATAATAATTTAAGTTTCTTAAAAATAAGTTTCTTGGTTTGAACAACAAAGAAAATATGTTGAAAAACAAGAAAATTTGCTTGAACTACGATATCTCCATAAGGATATCTTTTTTCTTTTCTTTTTTTTTATCTCCGCAGCTAGCAGGGTACTGGAAAACCATTGAAAGCAGTTTTTGGCTCATCTAAATTAAAAAAAAAAACTCTAGTCCGGAGTAACTGAAAAACTAATCATGATTGCTGCGAAGGAGGAGGGTCAACCAGAAATGGATGCGCTTCTCTAATAATGACAATGAAACAATATGTGATCGTCAGAACCTTGCTATATGCAGTAATACGCACTTTAGACCACTTGAAACGAAAGCAGACATTTACCTTACCTCGCAGCTAGAAGGGCACAGCAAACTGTTTTATGGCTTATCTTAATAATCGTAAAGAACGAACTCTAGTCCATAGTAATTGAAAAATTAATCAGATTGCTGCGGTAGTGGCAAGGTAGTAGCGCGCAAATGGGGACTTTGCAAAACGTTCTCCCGGATATCCCTCACATTTACACTTAAAATTCATCAGCCCTTGTAGTGCTAGCTACAGAAGTAGCAGTTTTTGTGATATCTATCTATCTATATAAAAATAAGTTGTCTGTGTGTGTGTGTGTGTGTCGAGTGACGTCATGTTTGTGTGTCGACTGACGTCATGTTTGTTGATTGACGAAATTACACACCGGGACATCGGGACACAAATGACGACCGGGACACCGGGACATCTATATATATAAAAATAAGTTGTCTGTGTGTCGAGTGACGTCATGTTTGTGTGTCGACTGACGTCATGTTTGTTGATTGACGAAATTACACACCGGGACATCGGGACAAAAATGACGACCGGGACACTGGGACATAGGGAATATAAATGACGACCGGGACACTCAAAGAGAAAGCGACCGGGACACAAGGAATGTTCGATTAGCAATCACCATCAACAAGGCACCGGGACACAAATGACGACCGGGACACAGGGAATATAAATGACGACAGACCGGGACACCGGAACACAAATGACGACCGGGACAAAAATGACCACCGGGATATCGAGACACAGGGAATATAAATGACGACCGCGACACTCAAAGAGAAATTACAGACTGGGACACCGGGACACAAATGACGACCGGGACACAGGGAAACAACAACAACGGGGACGCCGGGGGGCACAGGGGGATATATAAATGACGACAGGGACACAGGGAATGTTCGATTAGCCCGTTCTCCCGGATATCCCTCACATTTACACTTAGAATTCATCAGCCTTTGTAGTGCTAGTTACAGAAGTAGCAGTTTTTGTGATATATTATATAAAATATACTGGGAATGTAAAAATTACCACATCATTTCTTTACCCCCCTCCCCACACAAGCACTAGGTTTGAGAAGCCAAACTTGATCTTACCCAAAAAAACCTAGCAATCTTCTAGCAAGATTTTCTTCTTTGAAAAATACTCATCAAATCTTATAATGGCATACTCTAAGAAATCAAAATCAATGGTCGATTTAGTTGCTTGTATTAATCCCCATAGAGCCCAAAAGAAATGTGATGCTAAGCTAAAGAGATCCACGTGTCTTCTCAATGTTGAAATTTCCTCAGTTGACACAGAAACTTCGTTGGAATTTAATATGATACTTTTGTAGCGATGCAAATAGATTTTCAGCCATTCAGTTTGAAATTCATCATTGGGATATAGCCTATAGTCTACGGTTCTAATACCTGCAAATTCATTAAAGTGATTCGCAATATCGAACGCCTGGTAGTTTGGTCCAGCATATTCAAGATCAATGAACGACAATCTAAGGCTTATAGTATCATATAAAATATTATCAGGAGTAAGGTCGTTGTGACAGAAAACAATAGGACTCCCTAGTCTTGACAAAATTCCTTCTAACAAAGAAATTTCTTTTTCCAACTCATTCGTCGGTAAAATCTTCTGAAATTTCTCCTTTTGCTGTTCTTGTAAAAACTTGCAAAGTTTTAAGTTCAAAAACAGCCGCAATTTTTTCCATAAATGTGGCTTTCTCTCATCCGATTCCAGGGGTACTGCATGAAATCTAGCTAGTTGATGTGCTATCTTGGGATAAATCTTTTCACTACAACATAAAGTAGTATCTAGTTTCTCACCTTTGATGTATTCGTAAGCTAGCCCATTCTTAAAGGTGGCATATAACTTTGACCCAATACCCACTTCCTGCAACCTGAATAGGTTATTGATTTCAATCTGTCGATTGATGATCAAATTTGTGCCCACCCCATAAACACGAATAAGTATCATGTCATCTTTATTCGTATCCGTTTTTTCAGATACTCCCAACAGCCTATTAGTTGTGCCATTTGTAAAAAGCTTTACAGTTACGGTTTCTACATTCCAACTTGGCCTTAGAGAACGTATAATCTCTAGTGAACTAGGTATCAAGTCATTTTCCCCTATTTCAAAATGAAGTTCTTTAACATTCATTGCTAATATACTTTTTTTAATGCAAAATGGAAAGGGTACTACATAAAGGATCGGTATGACGTATCGAGTTTATTGTATCGAACAATGACAAAACCAATTAAAGAAATTTCAAGTAGTTTTCTAGTTACAATTAAAAAATGAAAATACGGCTCAGACACCATAAATATTTTTGCAGTTTACATAATAACTTTAACGATTCCTGAACTGAAAACTAAAATAAAATTTATTTTGGTTTTTGTTCCATGGAAATAAAGCACAAGACGTTGTGATATCTTGCCTTAGAAAAAGGATTCAATTTCTTATTATTTTAGTTTTCAGTTCAGACTGGCTAAAATTGTTATGTCAACTGCAAAAATATTCATGGTGTCTGGGCAACAATTTTTATTTTTTAATTCAAACTAGATAAATACCTGAAAATTTAAAAATTAGTTTTGATAAGTTCTAAGTACTCGGCGGGTGATATTGTGGGTTGAATTTTAAACCTTGAAAAGTTATGGTCTCAAAAAAACAAAATAAAAGAAACCAGAATCGAGCAGTCCAAATATCTACTAAAAAAAAAACAAAAAAACACAAAAAAACAATGATAACATACTGAAATATGAGAAAATTATGTCCTAAAAAGACATTGGTTATACATATAAGAAAAGAAATTCGGTAATGATGTTTTTCTAACAACGATTTCTACTAAGCTTCAATTTTAAGTTTTCTTTTTTAATACATTTAAATTGTTGTAACCCCTTGTTAAAATTAAATAAAAAATTCAAGTAAGGAGCGACATTAAAACTTAAAACGAACAAAACTTATTCCGTTTATGAAAGGGGTTGTCCCCTCGTCAACGTCCCGCTCTTTACGCTAAAGTTTTTTAATTGCTTTAAAAAGTAGAGTTGTGACAAAGAATCAAACTTTAGTGCAAGTCATTTTCCCCTATTTCAAAATGAAGTTCTTTAACATTCATTGCTAATATACTTTTTTTAATGCAAAATGGAAAGGGTACTACATAAAGGATCGGTATGACGTATCGAGTTTATTGTATCGAACAATGACAAAACCAATTAAAGAAATTTCAAGTAGTTTTCTAGTTACAATTAAAAAATGAAAATACGGCTCAGACACCATAAATATTTTTGCAGTTTACATAATAACTTTAACGATTCCTGAACTGAAAACTAAAATAAAATTTATTTTGATTTTTGTTCCATGGAAATAAAGCACAAGACGTTGTGATATCTTGCCTTAGAAAAAGGATTCAATTTCTTATTATTTTAGTTTTCAGTTCAGACTGGCTAAAATTGTTATGTCAACTGCAAAAATATTCATGGTGTCTGGGCAACAATTTTTATTTTTTAATTCAAACTAGATAAATACCTGAAAATTTAAAAATTAGTTTTGTTAAGTTCTAAGTACTCGGCGGGTGATATTATGGGTTGAATTTTAAACCTTGAAAAGTTATGGTCTCAAAAAAACAAAATAAAAGAAATATAAACCGAGAAAAGTACCAGAATCGAGCAGTCCAAATATCTACTAAAAAAAAAACAAAAAAACACAAAAAAACAATGATAACATACTGAAATATGAGAAAATTATGTCCTAAAAAGACATTGGTTATACTTATAAGAAAAGAAATTCGGTAATGATATTTTTCTAACAACGATTTCTACTAAGCTTCAATTTTAAGTTTTCTTTTTTAATACATTTAAATTGTTTTAACCCCTTGTTAAAATTAATTAAAAAATTCAAGTAAGGAGCGACATTAAAACTTAAAACGAACAAAACTTATTCCGTTTATGAAAGGGGTTGTCCCCTCGTCAACGTCCCGCTCTTTACGCTAAAGTTTTTTAATTGCTTTAAAAAGTAGAGTTGTGACAAAGAATCAAACTTTAGTGCAAAGAGTGGGACGTTGACGAGGGACAGCCCCTTTCTTACACGGAATAATTTCTGTTCGTTTTAAGTTTTAATGTTGCTCCTTACTTGCAGTTAAAAAATTTGTTCTTTATTTAATTTCTGAACGTTTTTAAATTAATACTTGTTTTGATTTTGGCTCACCGCACATGAATAATTAGGACGAAATTCGCATATTATTTTTTTGGCTAAAAGGCTTTCTCATATTTTTGTTCGGACGATTTTGATAAAAAGGGGTGGCGGAGGAGGTGTAGTTGCCCTCCAATTTTGGTTACTTAAAAAGGCAATTAAAACTTTTTAGTTTTTTTTACGACCGTTTTTATTTGTAATAAATATACGTAAATTACAAGGTGCTAATCAAGTACTACAAGGTGCTAATTTTCGATTGCGTAAAACTTGTGGATATACAAAATTCTTCGCAGTCCCATTGTCTGTGCATATAAATAGATTGTCAGGTTCACCGACACTTGAGAATACAACATATAATTTTCCATGGGAAAAACAATCTGTATTAAGATCCATACCGCATTTTTCTAATTATTACCCTTGAGCTTTGTTGATGGTGATTACAAATGTTAATCGAATAGTGAATTGCAGTCTTTTAAATTGAAAAGGCCGTTGGAATCATGGGAATGCGAGGAATAAGAACAGCCTCACCCTCGGAAGGCCGTGTCAAGATTGTTGCCTCTATTACGTTTTCCATTGTTGTTTTTTTTACAGCATGTCGCGTGCCGTTGCAAAGCTTTGGTGGGTTAATATTTCGCAGCATGATTATTGTTACGCCAATTTTTAGTTGTAGCACGTGTGATGGAAACCCTGGGTTTCCAATCGTTTCAACGATTTTTAATCGTTTCAACCTTTTTAAAACTTTATTAATCGTTTCAACCTTTTCAAACTTTGGCATTTTCTATGTTTTTCTTCAAAGGGCATCTCAGAAAATTTATTCGGGCCCTTACCACGCTCAATGGTTCCCTGAAAATAGGCAACCTACATGTATTTTGCAATATTGTGCAACTAAAAAGAAAGCAAAAGCAAATAAATCCATATCCGCTTACATGCTAAGTAAAGTCGTGTCTCTGAATCAGCTAATATAGAAAATATAATTTTATTTTCCTCTTTTTCAACTGGACTGAGAAGTTGAATCAATCAAAAAGCACTTAATTGGGATTTTCGTATGTTTTCCGTAGATTGCTTCCATGAGTTCTTGGAGAAAAATTTTAATACTTCAAGGATAAAAAATCGTTCATCCTTATTGACTAGATGGGATGGTCTTAGGAAAAGATACAAAGGTGGAAAGTGGCTTTATGATATTGCTCAAGATGATGCAAATCAAATAATCAACTCTTTCAGTATCAAGACCATAGTAAGCAATACAGTTACATGTTACAGTCATACGTATAACAGCTAAAAGGCCTTTTGGATGGTAGGCATAAAAAAGAACAGTTATGTATACCCCATTGAGGACTGGGGAAATTTTTCTCGGCTGAAATAATTTCTAAGACTACAATGGCTATGCCTGACAAAATGAAAAAAAAGATCTTCATTTTTTCTTCTTCACAATTTTTTTTTTTGTCATTCTCTTCCAGCATAAAATCCGAAATCAACTTTCTTACACCCAACAAAACCCTAGAAGTTTCAATTGTGTTCCCCAGCTATGAAGCAGAACAGCACAGACTTATCAAAACGGATAAATTTAAAAATTCTAATTTGAAAAGAGAAAAAATTCTCCCCTTTTCTTGAATATAATTCTCGGTACTTGTTGGTTTTGGCGCTGCTACTACTAGATACGGTTTGGTACTTCTGCACTGCTGCTACGGCTTGGTGCGGAAATGGCACTGCACCACGGACGGGAAAGCTGGTGCTAAGCATTATAATGGGATGCCTTGCGTTTCTCACTACTCTACTGGAAATATAGAGTATGTTAGTACCTTTTTACGGTATACCCTGCTCCAAGGCATGGTAACGCGATCGAACTATAAAACGGGCCAAACGTTAGGCCAAGGGTGCACCCAACCTGGGTCATCGCTAATATCTCTAAGTATCTCTTTGGAGGGTAAACGGGCCACCCTATCGATATACTAGTGACTGTATTTCTCGCGAACTCTTTTCCTACCCTGCCTTGGTTCCTGGAAAAATAACCTCACACGGCTGTAGAAAATAGCTTACTTATATTCTTCGAAAGGTTACTTGACAAAACACATACATATATCAACTTTGAAGAAATAGACTCCTTAAATGGGGTCTCAATGGATACTCTAAAATACAACACCACTTCTGTACAAAAACACTTTCTATAGGAAGGGTCCATATAATGAGCCTGGTCAATCCGCTAAATCAAAGTTCAACTCCCTGGCTTCTTTTGAATAATTAAATAACAAAAACAAGTTTTTTTAAAATGAAAGTAAGGAGCAACATTAAAACTTAAAACAGAAATTACTCCGTATATGAAAGAGGCTTTTCCTCCTCAACACCCCGCTGTTTACGCTAAAGTTTGAACCTTTCTTTTAACTCTACTTTTTAAAACAGTAAAAAAAACTTTAGCGTTTTTCCCAATTCCTCAAGAATGACCCCTGAATCACAAAGGTCGTAGAATAAGTATTTGTAATTACTAAAAATACTTTAGAGTAAAGAGCGAGGTATTACGAGGAGGTAAGCCCCTCATATGCGTTATAATCTCTGTTCGTTTTCAGTTTTAATGCTGCTCCTCACTTTCAGTAGAAAAAACCTTTCATATTTATTTTTTCATTGCTTTTTTAAATAATAATAGAAAATCCTGCACCCCCTCCATTGAAAGTCTCTTCCCCCATGAGAAGTTTCTCCATGGAAAGATCCTCCCACGTAACCCCTCCCCTCAACTCTCCCCCTCCAAACCAAAAAAAATCCCCTGAGAACGTCTGTACACTTCCCAGTAACCATTACTATATGTAAACACAGGTCAAAGTTTGTAACTTGCAGCCTCTCCCACGGGGACTGGAGGGGAATAAGTCGTCCCCAAAGACATAATTATTAGGTTTTTCGACTATAGTATATAAAATGGTATATAAAATCCGGTATATAATGGTATATAAATGGTATATAAAATGGTATATAAAATCCGGTGACTTTGTGGAAAAATAAGCGTGGGAGGGGGCCTAGGTGCCCTCTAATTTTTTTGGTCATTTAAAAAGGGGACTAGAACTTTTAATTTCCGTTAGAACGAAAAAACAACTAAAACAAAAAAAAAACAAATAAACACGCATCCGTGATTTGTCTTCTGGGAAAAAATGCGCAATTCCACATTTTTGTAGATAGGAGCTTGGAACTTGTACATCAAGGTTCTCTGATACTCTGAATCTGATGATGTGATTTTCGTTAAGATCGTTTGACTTTTAGGGGGTGTTTTCCCCTATTTTCAAAAATGAGGCAAATTTTCTCAGGCTCGTAACTTTTGATGGGTAAGACTGATCTTGACGAAACTTTCATATTTAAAATCAGCATTAAATGTAATTCTTCTGATGTAACTATTGGTATCAAAATTCCATTTTTTAGAGTTTCGGTTACTATTGAGCCGGGTCGCTCCTTACTACAGTTCGTTACCACGAACTGTTTGATATTGTCTTTCAATAGCCAAGAACAGGAAGACCAAAACAGAATTTAGCTTTCAAGCCTACTTATTGCTAAACAACTATAGCTTAGCAACGAGACTTGAACTTGTCATTGAAAATTATATTTATAGGTAAATCTAAGCGATTGTAATTACACAAAGCAGGTTATTTATGTGTAAAAGAACAGAAACAGGGGTTAAACCTCAACAGTCAGTTATTGGAAACACATTCTAGATTAGTGTCAACCCTATTTCTGTTTGTCGCAATTTCTGTGTCTATAAGGTCTGAGTTGATGATTCATTTTATTTCTGTTCGTTTGGGCAAAACTTTTTTTTTAAATTAATGCAATTAAAAGATGATGAATTTTATATTTTGGTGCGTCCACCCTTTTTGTCTCACAGTTGGGTAGGGACGGGGGGTGGTCAAGTTGAAACTTTAAAATATTGGGGACAGAGTTATGTATTTTAGGGAAGGAGACAAAATATTTTTTTTCCTGTTCCTCACAAAAAAAGACAAATTCTATATGTTTGTATGCCTGTTATAGATTTTTGGCTAGTTTTAGCTATAAATAAGAAAGCAGCGCAAAAAAATATAGTCTATAACAATAATATATATATATATATATATATATATATATATATATATTTATATATATATATATATATATATATATATATATATATATATATATATATATATATATATATATATATATATATATATATATATATATATATATATAGTTGATGATTCATTTTATTTCTGAATATATATATATATATATATATATATATATATATATATATATATATATATATATATATATATACATATATATATATATATATATATACATATATATATATATATATATATATATATATATATATATATATATATATATATATATATATATATATATATATATATATATATATTTATATATATATATATATATAGTCTATATAAGTCTATATAGTATAACAAAATATAGTCTAATAATAGGAAAGCAGTATAGTCTGTATCAAAACGTTTTGGCTTAAATAACTAAATGTTTTACCCCATGCTATGCATCTTTAAATTTTCCTTTTATTTATAAATTAATCTTAAAAAGCAACTTTTATAATGAAGTATGGAGCAAAGTTGAAGCTTAGAAGGAATAAAATTTACTCCTTCGGAGATTATGCAATATATATCGGAAAAACAATTTCAAATCAACTAGCCCTTTACTGAAAACACAAAACCAACGTATCCAAACATGATTAGAAACAGATCCTACAGTATCCTGAAGAAGCTAAAAGACTGATTTATAAATCTCTCGACAGTCTTTTAACGGCCATGAAATCATTAAAACTTTAATATACAATTTTTGTTTTCTAAGAAACTCAAGCAAGCCTAGTTTTGAGCAAACCAATAGTTTTTCAAAATTCTATGAATAGAGGGAAATATCACGGGCCAGTGTATTTGAAATATTTTTCAGATATATGTTACATAAGCTGCAAAGTATTAATTTTTTTGTTATGAGTTTCAATTTCACTCTTTACTGCCATACGAAGAACTTTATTTTAAAGTCAGCTTTCACTTATGCGTCCAAGTTAGGCGATGAAACTATAAAAATAAACATGAATTTTTGTTAAAAAACGGACATCAAATATAGGTTTTTCTTTGAATCTGAATAGATTCTACCAAAAATTTACTTTTAATAATATGTAATTTTGTCTTACAAAAATCTTTGCATCTTTGAGGGAATGTAGCCAAAAGTTCAATTATTTATGAGCTATTGTTCAAAGTGCAAAATGTACATCTTAGCCCCCGACTCTAATTATCAGATTTGTGTTCTCTCATAATCTATCAATTCCACTCTAATTTTCTTGATGGGCTCCTGGCCCTAACTATCAGCAAAATTTTCTCTTTTTCTTGTACAAGTCCCTCTAACCTTGTTTCTTCCTTTTCCTTTTTCCTGCGATAATCTTTTACGTGTTGGGCGAATAAGGCAGCTAAATGGGAGAGACAGAAAAAAAAAACAGCTAGAATTTCACTCACCTGCAAATCCAGACACCAAAAAACCTGGGTTGCATGGTCTTCTTTCAGTTTCGATTAACCAGCCATTGTTGGTGATAAATTTTACAGTTGTGAATTGTCATGATTGGCCAGAATGTCAGAGGGCAGAGGCCATACTTTTGGTTTGTTTCCTTTTTTCCGGTGAGCTTTGGGCTCATTTTCATACGTTTGAGAGATAATATGTAAGTTCCCTACAGTCTACCGCGCCTACAATTTTGCTCTAGGCTAGGTCAAGATTTTGGAAGGTTTGAAGCGACTTTTGCTTTAGGAGAATTCGTCTCTTATTTGGTGAGAGTATCCTATAAGATAAAATGTTCTCAAAGTTCTTATGTATAGATAAAAGTTATCCGTTCGGTAGGACCTTCGGGATACCCCTCCCCTGCCTGGCACTGAGCGTGGCGGCCCGAAGTAGTAACTGAGTAGTAGCACATCAAATAAGAGGTTTCTTCTTCTCTGGGACGATATTAATATAAAAAAAAACCTATTCAGCTAAATTTTCATATTTAATTTGAGTTTTACTTGTTTTAAAATTTATTTTTTCATTTACATTAGTACCTCATGTAAGTTTGTTTTGCTATGATTGTTTATTTAATTTATGTTCATTTTGGGCTTCATTTATCCTTTAATTGTAAATTCTGGTTATTTTGAGTTTGAATTATTTTAGGATTTATATCTGCTGATCTTCAGTTTAATATGGCCTTTTGTTGTTTTTTTTTTTCGGAAAATATCTTTTCCTGAAAGCTGTTTTTACATTAATTTCTGTTCATTTTTTATTGCCAGGTATTTAGTTAAGCATAACCTGTATTTCAGGGGGGGCTAGAGATTTGAATCATTCATACCATTCCCATAGAAGTGCTTCTGGGAAAAACATGATAAATGTTTTTTATTTTTCTTTGAACAACTTCTTTTTCGAAAATTTTTGAAATAAAATAATTATTCCTACCCTTTAATTAATTTCTCCGGTTTTTTATGTTCCTAGAATAAGAATTATAATTTATAATTTTAATCTAATAATTCTATTTAGTGGCTTTTGATTTATTTCAATATCCCATTAATATTCTCTGAAAGCTTCAACTAAATGCCATCAGCCGTGCCTGGGATATTTCAGATACGCCCTTCTGACAACTTAGATATTGGAAGCCAAATTCATTCTCAAGGTCACTTATTTGGCGGAAATTTCTTACAAAATTAATCGAACTTACTTTGTATTTGCAAGGTTCAAACGGATCAGATATTTTTGTAGTTTAAGAATGTTCATAAAAACCTTATGCCATCGAAAAGTTGAATTGATAATGGCAAGTATGATTGTTATGAAATACTTGAAACCTTTATTATTGAAAACAAAGTGCAGCCTAAGACGAACGTCCTGTCTGTAATTTTTAGTCATTTATTACTGTTAAAAAATAATTTTGACGACCATTTTTGGAAAGAGATGAAAAAGTTTGATTCATTGAGTTGGATTTGTAACCCATATTAAGACGACATACCAACTGGTATGTCAACAAAAGAAAGTGAAGAACTCATTGATTTATCGGAAGACGCGTTGCTGAAAAACAGAACCGTAAACTATTTTTATTACTACTAACAACTCACCGCAGCACAAAGTGGCCTGAGGCCAACATAGATACGTACGCTCCTCCTCCATCCTAATCCATTCAAAGCCTCCCTCCTAACACCCAAAAAGGAAGTTCCCATTTCCCTTAGATCTTTCTTCATGATATCCTTCTACCATAACCACGGACGACCTGTTTTCCATTTAGCACTAGACGGTAGGCCAAAAAGAACCATCTTCAGCAGTCTGACATTCTTCATCCACAGAACAAGCCCTTGCCATCTCAATCTTTTTCTCATTATAGCCCGAGAAAGCGGAACTGATCCATAGTTTTTCTACAACCTATTGTTTGAAATACAGTCACTCAGCAAGGTACCCAAAACAATCCGTAGGCAATTCCCCTGGAAAACATCTAGCTTCATTCATTTTTTTGAGCACCCATGCTTCAGAATCATATTTGACCACTGTCATCCCTGTAGCTTCCAATACTCTAATCTTGGTTTGCAGTCTTATTCTGCTATTCTTCCAAACTTGCCAAAAAAACACCCTGAGCCTTGGCTATTCTAGTTTTAACATCTTCGCTACTACCACCGTCTTTACTAATAATATTACAAAGGTAAGTGAAGCTGTCCACTTGATCAATCTTTTCGTTACCCAACATTACCTTTTCATCGTCACTTATTCTTAGCTTTAGCGAGTTAGTCTTCTTAACACTAATTTTCAGATCTACTCTATCACCATGAACTCGCAAAACCTCTAAAAATCGCAATACTGGCTCTCAGTTGCTGATAACTACCCATACCTGTTTGATGAAGCTATGAAAGCCTCCCTCCTCTTTACTACCTTAGACCTGTATGATGTAAGATTTTTGGCTATGCTTTACATTAAAACTAATAACAGAAATAAATTGGATGCATGAAACTCACTGCGATTAAAAGTAAATAAAGTTGAAGTGATGCTGAAACTGTAGTGAAGAAAAATCGGAAGCAAACACATTTTTCCTATTGAAAAAACTTTGTAAAAAAACAACTTTCAGGTGTAGTTATGTAAGTAATAAAAATTATCTAAGTCGATAATTTTTCTTTTTTTCTTCTTGTATTCACTGTATTTTTCTTGCATCACTTGTACTTTTTTCCATTTCAATTAGAACAAATACGTACCACTACTCATCACTACGGAATCTGAGTATTACCAATATGAATGCTCGTTACCACCACCCACTTAACTATCGCTCGAGACCCACTGGGGGGTCGCGGCCCATAGTTTGGGAAACGCTACTCGAGGTTGTTCCATTGCCCCACTAGAGACGGAGAAGGAAAAAGAAGAAAAAATAGAGACATCAGTGCTTTCCATGCAAAAAGTGATTGTTCTTGTAGTTCAAGAACGGGGGGGGGGCTATAGTGAGAATATTTAAAGTATAGTGATTCCAAAGGTTTCCTTCTCATGTCTAAACAATACCGTTTTGCGGGGTTTCAGGCTCTTTTTCGGAAATCCTATAAAAATGTATATTGGCAGTAACATTTTACTCTTAAGGTTATCCAAATTATAGTTATCATTCCTGAATCAGCTACAAATAGCATTATTTCTCACTAGGCAGTTTTTTCAAAATATTCGTTTATAATGAGACGTGATTCACTCTTTACCAGGTTGCAACCGTCGCTGCAGCCCTAATGGAAAGCCAGTATGTTCTAACAAGAGCTAAGAGCTCATGTGGCACTTGTGACGAGGCCGGAAGAGCCAAGAGCTCATATGGTACGAGCTCTAGCAAAATTATAAGAATGAATAGACGGATTTAAAAGGAAAATCGGAGGCTTAATGCCGATCGGGATTTAAATTAAGAGCTCTGAGTCACGAGGTCCTTCTAAATATCAAAATTCAATAAGATCCTATCACCCACTCGGAAGTTATAAATACCTCATTTTTTTCTAATTTTTCCTCTCCCTTCAGCCTCCCACATGGTAAAATCGGGGGAGACGACTTTATCAAGTCAATTTGTGCAGCTTCCTGACACGCCTACCAATTTTTATCGTCTTAGCACGTCCAGAAGTACCAAACTCGCCAAAGCACTGAACCCCACCCACTAACTCCCCCAAAGAGAGTGGATCCAATACGGTTACGTCAATCGCGTATCTACGACATTTGCTTATTCTACCCACCAAGTTTCATCCTAAATTCTCCACTCAAAGCGTTTTCAAAGATTTCCAGGTTCCCCTCCAACTCCCGCCAATGTCAACAGATCTGGTCGGTATTTGGAATAAGAGCTCGGAGACATGAGTTCCTTCTAAATATTAAATTTCATTAAGATCCGGTCACCTGCTCTTAAACTGAAAATGCTCAATTTTTCTATTTTTTCCCAATTAACACGCCCCGGCTCCCCAAAAGAGAACGGATCCGTTCCAATTGTATTAATCACGTATATATAACTTGTGCTTATTCTTCCAATCAAATTTCATCCCAATTTCTCCACTCTAAGCGTTTTCCAAGATTTCCGGTTTCCAAGATTTTTGTTTCCCCCCTCCAACACCCCATATCCCCGGATCCGATTCGAATTGAAAGTGGAGCATCTGAGACATAAAATCCTTCTATATATCAATTTTCATTAAGATCCCATCACCCATTCGTATGATAAAGATACCTCAATTTTCACGTTTTCCAAGAATTCCGGTTTCCCCCTCCAACACCCCATCGTCACCAGATCTGGTCGAAATTTAAAATGAGAGCTCTAAAGCCCATGATTCCTCTAAATATCAAATTTCATTAAGATCTGATCCCCGTTCGTCCCACCAAGTTTTATCCTGATCTCTCCACTTTAAGCGTCTTCCAAGATTTACGGTTCCGTCACCCCCCCCCCCCCCCAATGACACTAGCTCCAGTCGGAATTTAAAATAAGAGATCTGAGTGACAAGGTACTTCTAAATATGACATTTCATTAAGATTCGATCACTCCTTCATAAGTTAAAAATACCTCATTTTTTCTAATAACTGAATTACCCCTCCACAACTCCCTGAAATAGAGCAGATCCGTTCCAGTTATGTCAATCACGTATCTTGGACTTGTGCCTATTTTCCAACCGTTTCATCCCAATCTCTCCACTCTAAGCGTTTTTCAAGATTTTAGGTTCCCCCCAACTCCTCTCAGTGTCACCGTATCCGGTTGGAATATAAAATAAAAGCTCTGAGACACAACATCCTTCTAAATATCAAATTTCATTAAGGTCCCATCACTCGTTCGTAAGTTAAAAATACCTCATTTTTTCTAGTTTTTCGATTTAACCCCTCCCCCCCCAGATGGTCGAATTGGGGCAACAACAATTTCTAATTTAATCTGATTCCTTATACACCTGCCAAATTTCATCGTCCTACCTTACCTGGAAGTGCATAAACTAGCAAAACCGAGACAGACCGACCGACAGAATTTTCGATCGCTATATGTCACTTGGTAGATACCAAGTGCCATAGAAAACAACGTACAGGTGGTATTGGGAAGGCAATGAGAGATTCATCGAAGTCTTTGGCCTTCTTATTTAACTTTATTTCAACACAAATATACATACAGTCTTAAGAAACAGTGCACTTACCAAGTGGCCATGGGCACCCATAATGGGGGGTAGGGGTGCCAGCCCTTGGCTGAATGACTCTGCCCTATATTTTATTTTGAGATTTCTGCTATACAACATTGGAAGTGTCGATTAGACCAGGTAGTCCCCGCAAAAAAATTTCTTATGGGTGCCCATGCTAGTGGCATACTTAAGCACTGCCAATTAAACAATACTAAAATGAAAGTGGCCTTAAACTGACTTGCAAAACAAAAAAACTTGAACTATTGCCCCGTAGATTTAACTTTCAGATAATTTTTAAGCAGCCTCTGAAACAAAGTTTCTTATTAATTAAATATATAATCTGATATTGTATATTTCTATGTTGTCATTTCACTTATGATCAAAAAGGCCATGTGGTCTGAAATATTATGGATATCACATAGAACATCGTTTGGAGGTAACACAATATTTTGATTTATGATTTAGCAGTCTTACCTGGTTTTATTTCTCCAAATGCATTTTGTGAGGTTTGACCCATCCGATGATTCTCATGAGTAAAACGCTTTATTTTAGGAAATAAATCCAAATACTCCTCTAGGTTTTTTGCATGATTAATTTTCAGATTTATTTTGTAATATGGGTGATTCCCGACAAGTCGTTTTTAAACACTAAAAAAGTGCCAGCCGCGAATATACAACAAAAATCACTGTAACAGAAAAACACTGTAATACAGTAACAAAATTTTAACTATTGCCCGAGGATTTAACTTTCAGACAATTTTTAAGCAGCCTCTGAAAGCAGCCTCTTGTTATTTATTAAATATATAATCTGATATCATATATTTCTATATTTTCGTTTTATTTATGAACAAAAAGGCATGTGGTCAGCGATGTTATGTATATCACATAGTTCATCGTTTTGAGGCATCACAGTATTTTGCTTTATGCTTCAGCAGTCTTGCCTGGTTTTGTGAAATTTCTCCAAATGCATTTTGTGAGGTTTGACCCATCCAAGGATTCTTATGAGAAAAACGCTTTATTTTAGGAAATAAATCCAAATACCCCTGTAGGTTTTTTGCATGATTAATTTTTAGATTTATTTTGCAATATAGGTGATTTTTAAAACTTAAGATTTTTGATTTTTTACAGGTGATTTTAAAAACTTCTGTAATAAGTCGTTTTTAAAACTTAAAAAAGTGCCAGCCGCGAATATGCGGCAAAAAATAAAGCTGGCTCATGAGACGGTCCACTGAAAACTGTAACAAATATGTTTACTTTCTCATGAATCTACAAGATTTTCAAATTATTGATAAGTAGATTTTAAAATTTTGATTTCAAAATTCAAAATTAGATTTTCAAATTTAAAAATGAAAGCAGTTCTTTCCCGACAATGTGATTGTGATTCCCGAAAAGCCGTTTTTAAATCTTAAAAAAGTGCCAGCCACGATTATGCGACAAAAAAAAAGCAGGCTTATAAGACTGTCCACTGAAAACTGTAATAAATATGTTACTTGCTCATGAATCTACAAGATTTTCAAATTATTTCAAATAGGTTTTGAAATTTTGATTTCAAAATTCAAAATTAGATTCAAAATTAAGCTGGCTCATAAGACTGTCCACTGAAAGCTGTAACAAATATGTTACTTTCTCATGAATCTACAAGATTTTCAAATTATTTCAAATAGGTTTTGAAATTTTGATTTCAAAATTCAAAATTAGATTCAAGATTAAGCTGGCTCATAAGACTGTCCACTGAAAGCTGTAACAAATATGTTACTTTCTCATGAATCTACAAGATTTTCAAATTATTTCAAATAGGTTTTGAAATTTTGATTTCAAAATTCAAAATTAGATTCAAAATTAAGCTGGCTCATAAGACTGTCCACTGAAAGCTGTAACAAATATGTAACTTTCTCAAGAATCTACAAGATTTTCAAATTATTGATACATAGATTTTAAAATTTTGATTTCAAAATTCAAAATTAGATTTTTAAATTTAAAAATGAAAGCAGTTCTTTCCCGACAATGTGATTGTGATTCCCGACAAGCCGTTTTTAAATCTTAAAAAAGTGCCAGCCGCAAATATGTGACAAAAAAAGCAGGCTTATAAGACTGTCCACTGAAAACTGTAATAAATATGTTACTTGCTCATGAATCTACAGGATTTTCAAATTATTTAAAATAGGTTTTGAAATTTTGATTTCAAAATTCAAAATTAGATTCAAAATTAAGCTGGCTCATAAGACTGTCCACTGAAAGCTGTAACAAATATGTTACTTTCTCATGAATCTACAAGATTTTCAAATTATTTAAAATAGGTTTTGAAATTTTGATTTCAAAATTCAAAATTAGATTCAAAATTAAGCTGGCTCATAAGACTGTCCACTGAAAGCTGTAACAAATATGTTACTTTCTCATGAATCTACAAGATTTTCAAATTATTTCAAATAGGTTTTGAAATTTTGATTTCAAAATTCAAAATTAGATTCAAAATTAAGCTGGCTCATAAGACTGTCCACTGAAAGCTGTAACAAATATGTTACTTTCTCATGAATCTACAAGATTTTCAAATTATTGATACATAGATTTTAAAATTTTGATTTCAAAATTCAAAATTAGATTTTCAAATTTAAAAATGAAAGCAGTTCTTTCCCGACAATGTGATTGTGATTCCCGACAAGCCGTTTTTAAATCTTAAAAAAGTGCCAGCCGCAAATATGTGACAAAAAAAGCAGGCTTATAAGACTGTCCACTGAAAACTGTAATAAATATGTTACTTGCTCATGAATCTACAGGATTTTCAAATTATTTAAAATAGGTTTTGAAATTTTGATTTCAAAATTCAAAATTAGATTCAAAATTAAGCTGGCTCATAAGACTGCCCACTGAAAGCTGTAACAAATGTGTTACTTTCTCATGAATCTACAAGATTTTCAAATTATTGATACATAGATTTTAAAATTTTGATTTAAAAATTCAAAATTATATTTTCAAATTTCAAAATGAAAGCAGCCCTTTCCCGACAATGTGATTGTGATTCCCGACAAGTCGTTTTTAAACCTTAAAAAAGTGCCAGCCGCAAATATGCGACAAAAAATAAAGCTGGCTCATAAGACTGTCCACTGAAAACTGTAATAAATATGTTACTTGCTCATGAATCTACAATATTTTCAATTTATTGATAGATAGGTTTTAAAATTTTGATTTCAAAATTCAAAATTAGATTCAAAATTAGATTTTCAAATTTCAAAATGAAAGCAGCCTTGAACTGACTTGTCAAACAAAAAACAATGAACCACTATGGAAAAATTTGAACTATTGCCCCGTAGATTTAACTTTAAGATAATTTTCAAGCCGCCCCTGAAACAAAGTTTTTTATTAATTAACTATATAATGTAATATCTTACATTTCTATGTTTTCTTTTTGACTGTCCAGTGAAAATTGCAACAAATATGTTACTTGCTCATGAATCCACAAGATTTTCAAATTATTGATAAATAGATTTTCAAACTATTATTCAATTCATGAAATTAAACTTACGAACTAAAGGATATAGGGGAAGGTATTGGATGTCTTGGAACCACTTAGAAAAATTTTGTGCTATGAACCATTTTGTGCGTATTTCGAATTTTGTGTGACCTTGGAGCTCATTTTGAAGAAACAGCTCCAGAAACTTCTTTGAAAATATATAAGGTACTAAAGAATCTTTTAACTGACTAACCTTCATGACATTCAGGGATTTGTTTACTTTTATAAAGTTGTGCATAAGAATAAAGGAAAACACGAACTTTTGTTAGTGTTTGAATATGTCAGAGAATTTTAATCAGTTTATCTCTATAGAGAGGTAAGTACGTGCCTCCAGGATACTTAATTTAACGAGTGTGGCTTCACCTTAATTTGACCTTTTTCGGAAAGCTGATTTTCATCTCAATCCTATGGTAAGGCTAACGATCGGATTGTGGAATTATCATTTAGGGTATTAAATAGATTTTAATCCATTTAGGGAGTTAAAAAACTTCATTTACCATACAGAATAACGTTATTTAGGATTAAATAGATCCAGGGTATTCAGTAGTTTTTATTTTACAAAGGAAATTGTAGCTTCACCCAAATTGACTAAAAAAAAGACCAAAAATGAAGCAAAAATACCTAAAATGATCTAAAGTGACGCCAAAATTTTAATCAGTTTTCTGTAAAGAGAGGTTAGTACGTGCCTCCAGGATACTTTTTTTTTTAATGAAGTGTGGCTTCACCTTAATATCAGCTTTTTCGCAAAACGATTTTCATCTCAATCCTATTGTAAAATTAACAATCGGATTGTGGAATTATAATTTAGGGTATTAAATTGCTTTTAATCCATTTAGGGAGATGAAAAACTTCATTTAGGATACAAAATAACGTTATTTGGGGATAGAATGGATCCAGGATATTCAATAGTTTTTATTTTTCAAGGGAAATTGTAGCTTCACCTAAATTGACGCAAAAAAAATGTCATTTATGGTATTTTAATAGCCTCCAGAATACAGGAAATAGCAGATTCAACTGAATGTCATGTTTTATAGTAATGTCATTGGGGGTATTAAAAAAAAAACAGGGTTTTTCTTACAAAAGAAATTCCAGTTTCACCTGAATTTAGCTTTGCACATTTAGAGCCAGGGCTTTATCCAGGATCTTTTTGTGGGGGGAGGGAGGTTATACAGGATTTTTGGGGGGTGGGAGGGGGTTTCCAAAAATTTCAAAAAGCGCATATGAAATTTGTTTCTATTCAGTTTTGTTACGTTTTTACGAATCGAAAAAACATTTCAGGGGGTGTTGAAAATCCCTGGCCCCTCCTTGTTTAGGTCATTAAATAGTTCTTGTTTAGGGAATTAAAGTTATCAACTAGATTGTTGATAGTTTGTGTTTTATAAAGGAGAGTGCAGCTTCATCCGAATTTTGCCTTTAATAATAAGGTCATCTAGGGTATTAAAAAACTGTGGGGCATTAAATAGTTTCATTAGCAGTTTTTCATCTACAAAGGACTGTGTGGACTCAACTAAAGTTTGCCTGTATCAGTAGGTTTTTCTCATCTTAATCTGATTTTAAATTAGAGTTCGACTAGGAATTCTCATTTGCATGAAGAATCCATCTCAACCAAGGGTAAATCTAGATATACCCCTTAAAACAAGAGAACTCACCTAAGGCAAGCCAGTGGAGAAACTCAATACACAGAAGCGACCTCATAAGTTCTTCTTTAGGGAATCTAAATTGAAGTTTAGTGTTGATTGCCCATCAATATTACATTGTAATTTTCAATGGTACTTCATTTGATGAACTACAGCCGAACTATGGAATTCATTAAATATTAAGAGATAGTTGATAAATACACCCAAAACCTTGATTAATAGATTTCCAAATATTCAGGCCTTCTATACCCATACTCATGCTTAGGATACCCATTTATACACCTTTTTATAATTATCTCCCTTTTCTTATGATATAACCAAATGATGCTTATGATAAAGCCAAATGATGAAGAATATTAAACTCACACACAAAAAAAAATACAATGGTAGCGAATATGCTCCTTTTCTAGTCATGGATAAAAGAATTATCATTTGTAGGAAAAATCCATCGGAAGGATTTAATTTTTATTGATTTCCCTACGATTGGAAAATCAAACCGTCAATCCTAGATATTTTTTCCAGTAACATGCTTTAACTTTGTTCGCAGTGGGTTCCAACAGTTGTTTCCGCATTCAACATGGTCAACCCGACAAGAATTTTAAGGGTTTTTATCCTAAGTTCTTTCAAGGGAAACAAAATTAAGTGTGAATCGAACCAAAAAAAAAAAGAAGTGAAAAACTGCTTTGTGTCCGTGCTTTTTGAAGATAATTTTTCCCCACAAATACGTTGTCTATTTGATTTCCACAATAATGCGGTTTTTTAATTTCTGGACCTCAGTAAATTGTTCATGCAAATGTAATCTTCCAGATATCTGTCAGGTACGCTCAATTGCACCTAATATAGGGTAGGGGAAAAACGAACTACACTACCACTTCTTATTTCTAATTCTATCATCTATTAGATTTTCACCGAGGATAGTTTTTGGTGCTGTTTGGTGTTACTTAGTCACTCTCATTGGTTTACTTCTCTCAAATCTTAATCTATAGGCTGAGATCTAAATGACTTTAGGTGTAGACTGCTAGACGTGTAAAGCCAAAGCCGATTATATGAGATGTAGCTGGAGACGCAGTCCTAAGGTTGATCTCACATATTTGCGAGAGCCTAAGGATCCAAGTCTGTTATTGATGGGGTTTCAAGGCTTGAGTTACCGTGTAGAGGAAGCCCCACTATGGTTTTGCCTTTATTGTATGATTTTGGCTAATCGGAATATTTGAGTATGTAATTCCAAGTAGGGGAGAGGGGGGCGAAACCGTACGTTTTTGAGTTTTTGACCCCTATAAGTTATTCTTCTAAAGATACAAACTTTGTTTTTACATGAACAGAAAGCTTAAATATTCATCTTTCTTAGGATTTTTTTTTCAATGACTTCCATCAAGTCGTTTCTCAGTGAGACCCAAAAACATATGACGTCTTAAAGTGTCCGAAGTCGCCCCTACCGTGGGGCGAATTCGGACACATGAGGGGCATTTTCAGACATCTATTAGTTAACGATTCAAACACTGCATTCAGATAATATAAAAGTAGCAGAATTAACTGAAATATCAAAAGAACTCTAAAGGTATTTCACATTATTATTTTATGGCATAGCAAGACAAGTCACAACCCAAATACAAGGCCTTTGACTGCCTGATCGCCCTGTCCCTCTTGCAGCAAAAGGAGTAGGCAACTTCATAATTATATCATCAGAATCAGTTTCAGTAAAATCAGGCCATTCTGGGAAGATGGACTTTTCACTTGATTTGCGGAGGTAGTTTATTTTAGCTAATCTGCCACTCACTTCTTCAATCTCACAAATATAGTGTTGCAATCTTTTGATGTTTAAAATTTGATGTTTTTGATGTTTTGATGTTCAAAAATTTGATGTTTATCAGAGTTTTTTTTTCGCCATAAACCTCACAAGCACAAATTTCCAGGAGAAAATTCTTCGTCAGTCTGAAGTTCACTAACACTTCTAATGTCTCCCTGATGGCATGTTTGAATGGTGCATAAACCAAAACATCAAGGGGGTGAATGCGATGAGAGCAATGGAGAGGAAAGGACAGAAGATGAATGCCATTATCTTTGCTCAAGGAAACTACTTCAATTGAAATATGTCTTTCATGATTGTCGAACAAGAGCAAAACAGGATTCTCTTTGCTAGGTTTAACTTCTTTCTGGAAGTGCTACAATGAACAAACGAAATTTTCCGAGGTCGTCCATCCACTGCGATGGGCTAAGCCAATGCATCTTGGTGGTCCATCTTGATACATTCTCTCAGGAGCCTTGACTCTTGGAAAAACAAACGCTGATGGAATAGTCTGACCAGTTGCAGACACAAAGCACAGCATTGTGGTATTTTCCCCTCTTTCTGCCGACACGGTCTATGCCACCTGTTTTGTCCCCTTTTTAGCAATCACCTTTGGAGCCTGAAAAACTGTGGGTACTCCTGTTTCGTCGCAGTTCCAAATCCTACCAGGACGAAATTGTAACTTGCTATACAGTCCCTGAAGATTACGAAAGAAGGCACCAATTACAGTGGCATTGAAGCCGGCAGCACAAGCCTGGCTTGTATTTTCCGGTTTTCTAATGGACAAATTGGCATTACGCTTCATAAATACTTTAAACCAGTCAAATCCTGCTCCTTCATTCAGCTCCCAACTTGGTGGGAATTTGAGCTTCAGAGTTGTTGCCCATTGGTAGGCTAACTTTCTTGTTGCATTTGGATTTAGTCCGTGTTTCAATATTGAGCAGTTTTCGAGGTATATAGCAAGATCTCTCTCTTGTTTGGGAGTAAAAACGAACTTGGAACTCTCTCGAACACTATCATTATCATTGTTTGCACTTGGGCTACCCTTCTCAAGATCTTGCATTCTACTCTTGTAGCGTTTCACGGCATCCACAAGGGTAGACTTCTTCAAAGAAAATTCTTCCGTGGCTGATCAGAAAGATGAATTCTCATTTAAGACTTGTCTCACAGCACGCTTCAATAATTCTGGATCTGGAGGGCCACCCCCTTTTCGAATATAGGTGCTAACCATCTGTAAAATCAAAATCTAAAATGTCAAGCACGGAGAGAGAAATGTCCCAAAGTTTTGTGAGCTGATTTTCTTTGAGAAAACATACTTCAAAAATAGTTCTTTGCCTGGGTGTCTGGATTGATGAATAATAGATTTTAATATATATTTTGTTGTGGGATTCTCGCGCTGGGGTGACCTCCTCTGTTAACTTGTATCTTGTATGTTTTTTTTTATGACGAGATGTTGTGTTTTTTCTATGCATTTATACTGTCCCAGCCTTACGAGCTCTGCTCTCTGTTTGGGCATAATATTGTTTTTGTTTTTTGAAAGTTGAATTTAATAAGTTCTTATTCCTTGTCTATAATAAAATTGAAATATTTGGTAATTTCCTAGACCTAGCTACTTCAATTCCAGACTCGGAGATACTTCCATCAGCAAGGGGTGAAACCGGACACCACGAAATGTGTCCGGAGTCGCCCCCAAAAAACTGTCCGGAGTCACCCCTTATTGACGCCATTTTGAAAATTTACCTTTTTTTGGAAACCGCCAGACATTTCTTGATGAAAATTACGAGGAAAATACCGGAAACATACCTCTTATGATCCTTCTAACTTACGAACCTGTAGCTAAAATAGCTTGGAAAATATTTGACGAGGACTATAGGTGTCAAAATTTCCAGAGAGTATATAAAAACTTCTTTACCTCTTATCTCAGTAGTCTTTGGCATCAAATATTCAAAACTTCCGCCTAATGTGTGCTACATGAATGGCATCTAGCAGTGATTTTCTGAATGTATTAGTTCAAAGACTTTGGACGAGAGGTCCAACGGACGGTTTCGCCCCCGTATGGTTTCGCCCCCCTCTCCCCTACTGGGAAAATAATTAAGTGTTGGTCGTTTTTAAGTTAAGGGTAGATGAATGGGTTCAAAAATACTGAATGGTCTAAAGAATGTGTGCATGGGTCTAAATGGGATGCAGTAATTGCTGCAAAGTAGTACCAAACAAACCACAGATTATAGTAACCAAATACCAAAAGTGCGTGTTTGTATGAATTTCAAAATGTAAAAGAGCTGCTATTTGACACTGATTAAGAAAAAGTATTGATTATTTATATTTATATTCTACAGCCTATCTGGTCTGTAGTAGGAATAGATCCTTTAGATTTTAAAATCTACAGATTTTACGAAGCCATAGTTTTATAGAACCTATACGCAGCCAATTGGTTTAAAAGACCGATTAAAAAGACCTGCTTCTGTTTTCTTATGAACAACAAATAATCAGTGGAAACTTAAATGATCTAGTATCTGTTCATAAAAAAAAGAGAGACGAGGGTGTTGGTTTTAACTACTTAGTAATTTTGATGATCAGCGTGGGCTTTATGATTTCTGCCATTCTTAAGTTTTTTTTTGCATTTATATAGTATTTTTTTTCAGTAGGTCAAAGACTTTTCAAAGTGTTCATCTATAGCCTAAGCTCTAAGTGACTTTGGATACACTGGAGGAGGTAATATCAAAGCTGGATACATTGAGAGGCAATCTAGAGGTTGATCTCTTCTCATGATTTTGCAGAACCTATACAAATCAATATGCAGGCAAATTTTTGAAATGATCAACTGAAAAGACTGATTTTTGTTTTGTTTTCTGTTCGGTAAAAAAAGTGGAAACTAAGATGTTCCAGCATTTGTTTAAGAAGAAGCAGAGGAGAGAGTGTAAGTCTCAACTGTTTTTGTTTTATACAAACTGAGACTTCAGTGTTAAAAATCAGCTTTTTCCAAAGCGGACTTCAACCAATCAAAAGGATTAAAGTAAGAAGAAATCGTTTCGAACCCACTGTTAATCAATTGGAAACATTTTTTCTTTCCAAAATCAGGAGTTTCAACTTAGTTTTATGAATTTGGTGATAAGATATGCTAGTATAATTCATAAAACGCTCTGATGTTCATGTCCTATGGCATAAGAAAAAACAGACATATGAGATGTTCATTACCACAAGGTTTAACGCCAGAATGTTTACATTACACATGTCCGAAGGCAGAAATGAGCATAAAATTATCTGAAAGAAATAATTAAAATGCCAATACCCAAGAAAATAAGATAGAAAGAGTGACTTCAAAGAAATTCTTTCAGAGTCATACTTTTTTTAAAATTATGTTTAGGATACAGCCTACAATGCTCCAGACATTCGGGCCAGTGTGCTGGACACAGAAACTTACTATCGGTATTTTAAGAAACAAACTATAGGCTACTCGCTATTGGCGTACAGTCCAGGTAATCGGACAAGAGGAGATATCGAGGCTCCTCACTTAGTTTCAAGAAAGATTGCTTTTCAGCTATGCATAGAGGGGATAAGCTTAAGGAAAAGCTTAGCCCAAGTATTAAGGAATTATGCATTAGTCCATTCGGGGTTTTTGTCAACGTTAGGGATTGTTTGGTAAGTATATCTTTGAAACAGATTGCGATTGAATAAAGTTGAAAATGATAATATTGCATGGGTAAAAAGAGACATTATTTATTTATTAAGCGTTTGTAATTGCTATTTAATATTTTGCTTCGGGATCATGATGTTATGTAGTTATATTATATGTTAAACAATTATGTAAAATCTTTTTTTAGTACACGGTTTCACTCTCAAACTCCTTATATCGTATATGTGTTGTGATTTCCCCCCCCCCTTTTTTTTTTTAGCAGAACACCTTCAAAACCGACGCTCTTGGTGTGCCAGCAATTTGTTTCTGGTTTTTTGAAAACCAGATTTTGTTTCTGGTTTTTTGAAAATAAATTATTGTTATTATTAGGCTACTACTACTACTAGAATTAGAAGAAGGGTAACTGTAGTATCGTAATGAGGTCAATAACCGAACATGTTTTCAAACGAATCTGGCTAATTATCCGTGAAAGGGAATGTAACATATAACTATGAACAAGGTAAAACATCGTGGAATAATTTTAAGATAGCGAAATTTACTAGCTGAATATTTCGGCTGTATATCTAAGAGCCATAATCAGCAGAGCGAAATATAAATGTAAAGTCAAACTAAAAATAAAATGTGTGAAAATTAAAAACTAAAACCAAAATTAAAACAGTCTTAACATCATTAAGGTCTGTTTAATAGTAACAAAATGGTGTTAATTTCCTATGCAATACCGAAAATTCAACATTAGTGATGCTGGTAACATTTCCAGAGATGAATGCACAAAAAGAGAATACGAACGTAAAACTTTTAGTTAAAAACGTAGGTCAACTTCTTGCCACTGTTGGTGGTAACACATTATCCGTTGATCGATCCTATCACTATCTTTCTTGTATTAGCATTCAAAAGAATACATGCCTACTCCAACAAAAATGTCATACGATATATCTTGTCTATGTGCCGAAACTACAATCTATGTAAAAATAATTTCATAATAGACGATGAAAACGCAAGTAAAATAAAAAGGACATTGACATACACTATCACCAAGGATTATAAAGATGAATTCATGAAAAACCAAGCGCCGGCAAACGTTGCTAGTACCATCGTTAGTTTATAAACAGATAAAGTCAATGAACCCAGTAATATCAATGATGGAATGTATGGCAAGGTTGTTAAAAGTTGTCTTTGACCCCAAAGTAGAATATAGGCCATGTTCAGAGAGAAAATAATAAAGTATTTTATGGATTTTATTCAAATCATTGATTTTTTATGATGATATTCTACATTCCATCATTTCATTTTAAATATTTTATTCCTTTGTTTTGTTTCCATTAGTTTTGGGGCAAGCTATCAATTTCAACGTTTAAAATTTTTATTCAAAAGTTGGAGATGCAAGAAAAGGAATTTTCCGAGAAAATGGTACTTTTGCCGAACTTATAGGAGATCTACTAGAGTCTTAGATAGGTTAAAAAGGTATATACCGAAGTCTGAGACAGATGAATATCTCTGAGAGAGATATTCATCTCTCTGAGACTGAATGAAAGTCTCATATCAGATATATCTCTCGGAATATATATATATATATATATATATATATATATATATATATATATATATATATATATATATATATATATATATATATATATATATATATATATATTTATATATATATATATATATATATATATATAAGTTGTCTGTGGATGTGTGGGTCTGTCTGTCGGGTGACGTCATGTTTGTGTGTTGACTGACGTCATGAAGTTAGTTGTCGTCATTTTTGTTATGATGGTGACGTCATTAAAGATATTTAAGACATGCGTTCACGTAGAAATCTATTAATGTTTAACTGTAAAATGACTGATGAACTTACGATGGCAACAGCCGAGGAAGCTGCTCAAAGAGTCTATGCCAAAAAACTTGCTGCTGATAGAGAAAGTAAGAAAAGAAAGCGTGCCGAGGAATCAAAAGAACAGCAAGGAAACAGGCTTGAGGCTGATAGAGAAAGTAAGAAAAGAAAGCGTTCCGAGGAATCAAAAGAACAGCAAGGAAACAGGCTTGAGGCTGATAGAGAAAGAAAGAACAGAAAGCGTGCCGAGGAACTTCCAGAGCAACGCGAAACCAGACTTGCTGCTAAAAGAGAAAGTGAAAAAAGAAGGCGTGCCGAGGAACTACCAGAGCAACATGAAACCAGACTTGCTGCTAAAAGAGAAAGTGAAAAAAGAAGGCATGCCGAGGAACTACCAGAGCAACATGAAACCAGACTTGCTGCTAAAAGAGAAAGTGAAAAAAGAAGGCGTGCCGAGGAATCACAAGAACAGCAAGAAATCAGGCTTGCTGCTGATAGAGAAAGTAAGAAAAGAAAGGGTGCCGAGGAATCAGAGCAACCTGAAAGTTATCGCCTGGCATTCAGGTACAGCCCAGTCGATGATTATAGCTTGAGTAGATGTGTTCAAATCGGGACTATGTCTAAAATTTATCCCTATTGCAAGGCGTTGAAATTCAATGGTGAAACAATGGGAATGTGTTGCGCCTCAGGAAAAGTTAAACTTCCTCTATTGGCTGCACCGCCAGAGCCATTGAAGACTTTCCTTACTGGAACTACGTCAGAATCTAAGCGTTTTTTGTCACAAATCAGAAAATATGACTCATATTTCCAAATGACGTCGTTTGGGGCCCAAATCGAAAATCCAGATCAATTTATGTCTACTTTCAAAGTAAAAGAGCAAATTTATCATAGAGCAGGGTCCCTTCTACCATTCTCAGGCGAGAATCATAAATTTTTACAATTGTACTTCATCAGTGATAGAAATTCTGAATTGAATGCACGTTGCGAAATTTCTCCCAACGTTGAAAGGACAATCGTTTCCCAAGTGCAACATCTTTTCCACGAAAATAATAATTTAGTGCGTCTGTCAAAAACAGCCATCGATTTGATGCCTACTGATACGCATAAAATTGTTATTTCCGCTGACAAAACGCCTCCTGGCCAACATGTGCGTAGATACAATGCTCCAACTATCGACGAAGTGGCAATCGTTATGGTCGGTGATCAGTTTTTACCTCGAGATATTATTCTTCATAAGCGAAACGCTCAGTTGTTAGGAATTGCTGAAACTCATCGATGCTACGATGCCCTACAATATCCTATCATTTTTTGGGATGGAGCCGACGGCTATCACTTTAATATTAAATTGATGAATCCAGCCACTAACAAAGAAATGAATAAGAAATGCAGTGCAATGCATTATTATTCCTATAGACTAATGATTCGGCAGGATGAAGAAAATTATATTTTAAAATGCTGTCAATTGTTTCACCAATTCGTCGTTGATATGTATGCTAAAATTGAATCAGAACGTTTGCTATATATCCGCCTGAATCAGACCAAGCTCCGCTCTGAACAATACATTCATTTGCGAGATGCAGTAATAAATGACGGTAATACCACAAACGTTGGAAGATTAACAATTTTACCTTCGTCATATGCTGGCAGTCTCCGTCATATGCATGAATATGCTCAAGATGCTATTGCGAATGTTCGTCTCTATGGTCGTCCAGATTTATTTATTACATTTACATGTAATCAATCTTGGGACGAGATACTGCAGCTTTTACTTCAAGGACAATCGGCGGTTCATAGACATGACATTACGGCCCGTGTCTTCCGGCAAAAGTTGAAATCACTGATAAACTACATAGTAAATTTTGAAGTGTTTGGGTCAGTACGATGCTGAATGTACTCAGTGGAATGGCAAAAACGATGTTTGCCACACGCACATATAATAATCTGGCTACATAAAAAAATTACTTCGAACGAAATTGATGATGTGATTTCCGCTGAAATACCTGATGAAAATGTCGATAAGGGGTTACATGATATTATTGTAAAAAATATGATACATGGACCTTGCGGTGCACTGAACGAAAATTCACCATGCATGGCCAAAGGAAGGTGCTCAAAGCAATATCCTCGACTTTTAGTATCCAACACAATTACTGGCAATGATAGTTACCCACAATATAGAAGAAGATCTACTGAAGATGGCGGTAAAAGAGCAATAATAAAGAAGCGTAACGGTACCACCATCGAAGTAGATAACCAGTGGGTTATTTCATATTCCCCGTTATTATCAAAAACATTTAATGCACACATAAACGTTGAATACTGTAACTCCGTAAAGGCAATCAAATACATATGTAAATACGTCAACAAAGGCAGTGACATGGCAGTTTTTGGCTTGCAGCCCGAAATCAAAGATATCGACGAAATCGTACAATATCAGGCTGGAAGATACATAAGCAGTAATGAAGCTGTTTGGCGAATTCTTTCATTTCCGATACATGAACGTAGTCCAGCTGTTGTTCATTTAGCGGTACATTTACAGAATGGTCAACGTGTTTATTTCTCGGAAACCAACGTGCAACAAAGAGCCCTGAATCCACTGGATACAAAGTTAACCGGTTTCTTTTCGCTTTGCAAAAATGATTCTTTTGCAAAAAAACTGCTATATACTGAAGTGCCTTCGTATTACACGTGGAATACTAAAAATAAAGTATTTGAACGTCGAAAACAGGGTAAGTCAGTCGACGGCCAACCTACCATCTTCAAAGATACCACGATAGGAAGACTCTACACCGTTCACCCCAATCAACATGAATGCTTCTTTCTACGCTTGCTTTTGGTGAATGTACCCGGTCCGACATCCTTTGAGTATTTGAGAACTGTAAACGGTACTATACATGACACTTACCGTAGTGCATGCCAAGCTCTGAATTTATTGGAGAATGACCATCACTGGGATAGCTGCATCAATGACGCGTGCGAAACGTCAACTCCAAGTCAAATTCGTGCATTGTTTGGCATCATTTTAACAACTTGCTCTCCATCAGCTCCTACAGAGTTATGGGAAAAATATAAGTCAAAAATGTCCGAAGATATACTCCATCGAAAATAGTTAGAGACGTCAGACAGGACTTCTGATTTTACATCAGAAATTTATAACTACACTTTAGTTATTATAGAAGATTTGTGCGTACGTATGGCAAACAAACCTCTTCAGGATTTGGGAATGCCTTCACCTAACCGTATCGCTGCTGTTTCGACATGTGTAGAATTGGATCGTGAACAAAGTTACAGTACGAGTGATCTATTGTCGCATGTACAAAATAACATTTCCAAGTTAACGTCAGAACAAAAAGACATTTATGATACGATAATGCATTGTGTCGATAACAACGTTGGAGAAATTTTCTTTTTGGATGCGCCAGGAGGTACTGGTAAAACGTTTGTGATAAAACTGATTCTGGCATCAATTCGATCAAAAAATGATATAGCGTTGGCAATTGCGTCGTCCAGAATAGCCGCAACATTGCTGCCTGGTGGAAGAACTGCTCATTCCGCTTTGAAATTGCCTCAGAATTTGCATTCTACAGAAACTCCCACGTGCAATATTTCCAAATCATCTGGGATGGGTAAAGTATTGCAGCAATGCAAACTTATTATTTGGGATGAGTGCACAATGGCACACAAAAAATCGCTCGAGGCTCTGGATCAATGCTTGAAAGATTTGCGAGGGAAGTCGAAACCCTTTGGCAGCACATTAATATTGCTTGCGGGAGATTTCAGGCAAACATTACCTATAATACCTAGATCAACTCCTGCAGACGAAATGAATGCTTGCCTGAAAAATTCTGATTTATGGGCACACGTAAAAACATTAAAATTAACTACAAATATGCGTGTCCAATTGCAAAACGATGACTCTGGTCAAACATTTTCAGATTAATTGCTGGCAATTGGAAACGGAAAGCTCCCAGTAGACTCAATTTCAGGACGTAGACAACTACCTGCTGATTTCTGTAATTTAGTGACGTCCAAAAATGAATTGATTGAAAAAGTTTTTCCGAATATTCAAAACAATTATAAAAATAATAAATGGCTAAGTGAAAGAGCGATTCTTGCACCCAAAAAATATAGACGTCCACGAAATCAACAATATTGTTTTGACCAAGATTCGAGGCCAGGCAGTCCTTTACAAGTCAGTCGACACAGTTTTGGAACCAAATGAAGCGGTTAATTATCCATCTGAATTTGTAAATTCCGTGGATCTTTCAGGGTTTCCACCACACGTGCTACAACTAAAAATAGGCGTACCAATAATACTTTTAAGAAATATCAACCCACCAAAGCTTTGCAATGGCACGCGACTTGCCGTAAAAAAATAATGGAAAACCTAATAGAGGCCATAATCTTGACAGGGCCTTTTGAGGGTGAGGCTGTTCTTATTCCTCGCATTCCAATGATTCCACGGATCTGCCTTTTCAATTTAAAAGATTGCAATTCCCAATTCGATTAGCATTTGCAATCCCTATCAACAAAGCTCAAGGTCGATCATTAGAAAAATGTGGTATAGATCTTAATACTGATTGTTTTTCCCATGGACAATTGTACGTTGCATGTTCGAGGGTCGGTAAACCTGACAATCTATTTATATGCAGCGACAATTGGACAGCGAAGAATGTTGTATATTCGCAAGTTTTACGCAGTTAATTTGTATTGTATCTATTTATCTATCTATATAAAAACGAGTTGTGTGTATGCATGTTTGTTTGTTTGTAAAAAGAGCGTTTGCATATGACGTCATTATTAGTACATAAGGCTTTGTATATGCACAGACAATGGGAAAGCCAAGAATGTTGTATATTCGCAAGTTTTACGTAGTTTGAAACACATATATAAATCTATCTATATTCACAGGTGGGACACAGGGACACAACTACAATGGCACGTAACTAATATGGCGCGTAACGACTTACGCGCGTGGGGGGGCTAGGGGGGCGCGAAGCGCCCCACCAACTAGGTATTGGGGTGGCGCGAAGCGTCGGGGGAACAGGCGGGATATATAAATGACGACCAGGACACAGGGATTGTTCGAATAGAAATTACAGACCGGGACACAGGGAATATAAATGACGACCGGGACACTCAAAGAGAAATTACAAACTGGGATACCGGGCCACAAATGACGACCGGGACACAGGGAATATAAATGACGACCGGGACACAGGGACACATCATTAGAATAATGAGGTATAGATCTGAATACGGATTGTTTTTCCCATGGACAATTATATGTTGCATGTTCAAGAGTCAGTAAACCTGACAATCTATTTATATGCACAGACAAGGGGACAGCGAAGAATGTTGTATATTCGCATGTTTTACGTAGTTAAAACACACACACACACACACACACACACATATATATATATATATATATATATATATATATATATATATATATATATATATATATACATATTTCTCTATTCACAGGTGGGACACAGGGACACAACTACAATGGTGCGTAACTAATATGGCGCGTAACGACTTACGCGCGCTGGGGGGCTTGGGGTGGCGCAAGCGCCACTCCAACAGCTAGTATATATATATATATATATATATATATATATATATATATATATATATATATATATATATATATATATATATATATATATATATATATATATATATATATATATATATATATATATATATATAATATATATATATATATATATATATATATAGACATAGATATATATATATATATATATATATATATATATATATATATATATATATATATATATATATATATATATATATATATATATATATATATATATATATATATATATATATTTATATATACACCCATGGGTCTGACTGTCTGTTTGTTTGACTCTCTTTTCCTCTGTCTGACCGTCTATATGCCTGTCTCTGTGTGTCTGTGTGTTTGCCTTTGTTTGTGTTTTTATCTCTCCCTGTGCCTGTGAGTCTGACCGTCTATTTGCCTGTCTCTGTGTGTCTGTATGTTTGACCTTGTTTGTTTGCGCCTGTGTTTGTGTCTCCCTGTGCCTGTGTGTCTGAGCATCTGTTTGCTTGTCTCTGTATGTCTGTGTGTCTGACCTTTTGTGTTTATGTGTGTTTTTGTCTCTCTGTGCCTGTGTGTCTGATTGTCAGTTTGACTGTCACTGTGCCCCTGTGCGTCTGATTTTATATGCTTTTGTGTGTTTGTTTTTGTGTCTCTCTGTGCGTTTGTGTCTTAGCATCTGTTTATCACTTTCTCTGTGACCGTGAGTCTAGGTGTCTCTTTGCCTGTCTCTGCTTCCATTCGCACGCCTTTGTAACTGACTTTTTGTGTTTGTTTGTGTCTCTCTCTTTCTCTCTCTCTCTCTCTCTCTCTCTTTTTGCCAGTGAGACCCACTTGTTTCCATTTTGTTTCCTTGTCTCTGTGGCTTGTCTTGGACAAAAATCCTGCCCATCTCTTTTAAATTCGGTAAAAACCTTCTTAATCTATCTTATAATTTATTAGACTTTATTTACTATAAGCCTGGTAGTGGTACCTATGTTTCGGAAAAATCCTTTTCTTCCATCTCCACCATTGGAATAAATCTTTTAAACATTGTAGTTGCTAGTGTACTCTAAAAATAATGGAAACATAACAAAACAATACAACGAAATATTTTCGTTGGAATAATGGCACGTAGAATATCATAAAAAGGAATGTTTTTAATCCAATCTATAAGCTACTGTATTATGTTCTCTCTTGAAATGGGTCTTATTCCATTTTAGGTCCATACTCAATTTTTAACAACCTTGCCATACATTTCATAGTTGATAATATTGGGTTCATTGACTATATCTGATGTTCAACTATCGATGGTACTAGTAACGTTTGCCATTGATTTGTTTTTAATCCATTCATCTTTATATTCCTTAGTGATATTCTGTGTCAATATCCTTTTTATTTTATTTACTGTTTCACCGTCTATTATGACATTATTTTTACAGAGATTACAGTTTTGGCATATAGAAAAGATATGCCACATGACATTTGTGCTGGAGTAGGCTTGTCTTCTTTTTGTATTTTTACTAATGCTAATACCAGAAGAATAGTAACAAGATCTTTAAAGGGGCAATGTGCTACCTGCAGTAGTAGCAAGAAGTAAACCTTAGTCATCAATTAAAAGCCTTAAGATGAAATGATAAGGAATGTCTGTTTCATACTTCAAGTATTTCTTTTTATGAGCATTCAATGCCACGATAACTTTATCACTTACCCACATTTTCTTGAAATATTTCATCTTCACCTTTTAAAATAAGATTTTAGTGTTTATCCTGTCAATTTACAAAAAAATACTGTTCAAAATCGTATAATAAGCTAGCTAGTGTCGATCATTAGTCATTGATTACCACGCGGGCAGCAAAATAAAAAACCTTGAACTGGTGGAACTCAGAGCAGAATTTGTGGAGTTGGAGCTGTGGAATCTGGGAGCAGAAGTCGGGGATCCAGAACTAACAGAACCGCAACTGGAACCGGTTGATCCGGGGTGTAAGCCAGCATATTCGGAAGTCGAACTGGGGTTACTGTAACCGTAGGAATTTTCCTTTAAGTTTAAACGGTCGATTTTCGTTTATAGTGTTTATAGGGTTATCTTTTGTAGGATAATGTCTGAAAATGCCTTAGGAAATGATAATTCTGTGCCACGAAGGAGCCAAGAGTACCACGGCGGGGTGTGAATTGTGTTGATTCTTGAAAACCGAAGAAAATGTGGAAATCATCGCTTCCACAAATCAATGGAGTTAAAACATTGTTTTTATCAAGAAAAGTCTTAAAATTCTTTAATAATGATGAGAGGTGTTAGAGGGTGCCACGAGCCAGTCATAGACTGGCACGCTGGTGTGAAATTCTTTGAAGCATCACTATCGAACTGTGAAATGAAAAGTACCATACGAACAAAAGAAGGTACGAAGCATTTTTGAATGCGTGTAAGAAAAAGACTAAATCCTTAAGAAAAGAAGGACATTTGTGAATCAAATGCCCACAAAGATCAGCCCCCAATGGAATTGGTTGCGAGGGCCCCGTCGGAATCAGCTGCTAGGACCCTGTTGAAATTGGTTTTTAGGGGCTCCGTTTGAATTGGTTGCTAGAAGTCTCCCGTTAGAATTGGTTTTTAGGACTCGGATGGAATTGATTACAAGGGCTCGGTTGGAAATGATTGCTAAGACCCCGTTGGAATTGGCTTCTAGGCCCCCCTATAGGAAATAGTTGCTAAGATCTCTGTTGGAATTGATTGCTATGCCCCCAAGAGGTTGTCTACTCCCCAATATCTCGCTCTTTACGCTAAAGTTTTAAGTTTTGACCCCAATCCCTTAAGAACGAATCCTGAAACACAAGGAGTGCTTATAAACCATATAACTTCAAACAACTATAGGCTCTAGTTGAAAATACCCCTTTCCTACCTGTATAGTGTTGATTTCAGTGCCATAAGAATAAAGCATTTTATTAATATTTGTAAATTTGTTTATTAATAAAGCTTGTATGTAAAATAAAAGTCTCTGTCTTAAAAAGCCATTTGAAAATCATAACAAAGTCTTGTCTAGCTCATGTTAGAAAATAAATAATAATGTGACAGCCAGGTGTGCCTAATAGATCAATAAACAACAACAATGTTGGATTCTAGTGCGCTCTCGGTGACAATTGATATGAAACACAAGATTTATAGCTTATCGATTCAGAAACTCTGCAGAGAATTCTCTGAGCGGGGAAACAGCTTATCCCATAGAATTTATTTTTCATAACATAACATTAAGAAATGTTTGCTGGTATAGGTGGTTCAGGCAGCATTCCATTGGGATAATTTTTTAGTCTTACGTTTACAGCGGACAAACGTCTTTGACAACGGATTATAAAGGTTTCCTGAGGAAAAAAATCTTGAACAAAAATCTTAAAGAAAAAGATGTCTTAAAATATCAAAAATCTTCATGAAAATGAAATCTCGAAGAAAGATAAAAAACCTTGACGAAAAAAACGTCTTGAAGAAAAAAAATATCTCGAAGAAAAAATCTTGAAGAAAAAAGAGAAATAATCTTGAAGAAAAAGAAATATCGAAGAAAAATCTTGAAAAAATAAAACTCCAAGAAACAGAAATAGCAAAGAAAAATGTCGAGAAGAAAAAAAATCTCCGAGAAAATTATGTCTAAGAAAAAAAACCTTGAAGAAAATACGTTTCTTAAAGTTTTAGTTAACACCCAAGTGAGTGCCATCCTCAGTTACAACCAGGGTTTTCCCACTAGTGTAACCTGAAATCTAACAAGTCACACGAGATTACGTCATTCTCGGTTACAACCGGGGGTTCCTCACTTCACTAGTGAGCCTTGAGTTCCAACAATTCGCGCGAGATTACGTCATCCTCAACATAGGTAAACAAACTGTTTTCCATCCCTTCTACGCAAAAAGCACATGTATCTTGAAGAAAATCGATAAAACCTATGTCTTGAGGGAATCGCTGTTAAACTTCATCGTGATTAACAGGGAAGAAGAACAGAAGAAAGTTAAAAGCTTTATGACGTCACTTCTCACAGACTTCAAATTCTTGAGAGACTGCAATTGAAACAAGGTAAAGCCTGTCAAATTTCAGGCTAAAATTTTGGGGTGGGAGGGGTTCACGGTGCAAAAGAAAAGAGGAGCGGCTATGAGCCCCTTTAAAAGCCTTACGGCATCACTACTCACATAGTTCAAATCTTTGAGAAACTGCAATGGAAACAAGGTGTGCCCAGCCTAATTTTCTGCTAAAATATTGGGGCGGGAGGGTTAAAACCTGTCATAGGGATAGTGATCCTCCTGATTAACGAAGTTAACAATTTAAAACCTTTGTCTGATTTTGGATAAATAAGAGGAAACATACCTACCGTTTGATAAAACGAGTAAGGGACGAGGGAGGTATAGAGGCGTCGGGAACATATTGATCCTCCGAAAAGACATGTTCTTAGTCCATTTGTGATTCAGATTCTAACAGGGTTTAACAAGCCTACCTTTGCGGTTAAAAGTTGGAGGGGTTTGTTGAAAAAGCCACTATTCCGAACCTTGCGTAACTCCATTTCAAATAAGGTTCACTCACTGTACTTATAATTCTGTTAAAATTCCGGTTTCTGTGTAGGGGATTTTGCATGGGCCTTAACCTGCTTTTCTTCTTCGTTCGTGCAGGTTAAAAAAAAAAAAAAAAAAAAAAAAAAAAAAAAAAAAAAAAAAAAAAAAAAAAAAAAACTTGAGTGAATGCGCTTCAAATAAGATATAGCATGCCTATTTTTCTGCTTAAAACAATTGCAGTAGGAGGGGCAGAGTAATTTCAAGCGACTGAACACCACTTTGTGGTTCCAATAAAGCGTATTAAAAATCCTTGTATGATTTATTTGAGCCAGAAGCAGCTTGCTTACTTTTGTGCTGCAAATTTCGGCAGTGAGAGGGACAATGGCTTTTGCATAAATATCCTATTACTGACCAGTCGATTGTGGGAGGAGAAAGCCAGAGCTATAATGGGGTCAGGGCCCAACTTGATCCCGATTAAAAATCTTTAAGCGACTTTGATAGGCTATTCAAACAAGGTGCAACATTCCTCCCTCTCTGCTATAAAGTTAGTGTAGGAGGATTGGGTTGAGTGTCGAACAATGTTGCGTTTGAACTCTTACCCACTTTGCTTTTCAAATCATACATACAAATGTTTATACATGAAGACCCTTGCGTTATTTTCGTGAAAATGAGATGGAACATGTTGCCAGGAGAATGCTGTCGGGGTCAAGGGCCCACAAGCCTCCAGTAATAAGAATTAATATATCTGCATGATTCTCCTTCAAAAATTGTTGTCACCACTCTATCTTTTTGATAAACAGTTTGCAGTAAGAAAAATGCTGAGAACAAATTAGAAATAAGTCTTTTTCAACCAATTCTTTATTTAGCTCGTCTGTGTACTGATTCAAGACCTAGCTGTTTTTACGCCAAATCAAGATTTAGCTTTTTTGCAAAGTCGGTATCCGTTTTTTTTTTTTTTTTTTTTTTTTTTTTTTTTTTAGGATGTGAACCTCTATAATGAAGCTGCCCCGAAAGTTTTAAATTGGCATGTATCAGAAATAAACTCAAAAACGATAATGCAGCTAGATAGATAAACAGATAGATAGATATATAGATATAGATATATATATAGATATATATATATATAGATATATAGATATATATAGATATATCTATAGATATAGATATATAGATATAGATATATAGATATATAGATATAGATATATAGATATATAGATATATAGATATATATAGATATATAGATATAGATATAAATAGATATAATAGATAAATAGATATAAGTAAATAGTTAGATAGAAAGATAGTTAGATAGATAATACTTCATAGATAGATGAGTTGTACAAGCTAAAACAATAAAAAATAAGCCAAAGCTAAGCAGGATAACTAGTTAGTTGGTTTCTTGGAGCATCTCTAGGGACAGGTCATCTTGGTTGGCAAAGGTAATATTTTTTTCTTAGTATTTTATTGTTGTTGTTTTTTTCAGTCCTACCAAAATGTTACTGAGAATTGTAAGCAAGTAATTGTTGCTAGCTGACCCTTCGAGTTAACTCCCGTTTCTACGGGGGTTAATAGCTACACATATGGCAGGTAGCCATATTGAACGGCGATGAAAGTCTATATATCTTCCTCCTTCTCAATTTTTTCCTCCTTATATTACTTTTTCCCGTGCAATTTTCTTTAACCGAGCTTAAAACGTATCACATTGCACAAAAATTAAAACATGTTTAATAGCCCCTACTTTCAATACAAAAATAAGTTTCGTGTTGTTAACCCTAATTCCTTTCTAGTTAGGCTACTACATATAGTGATATCAAAATCTGTTACTCAAGTTCTATATATGTTTTTTTTTTAACTGCAGATGAAAAAAATTTAAATTAAAAATAAAAGAAATTCCTGGTGGAATTAAAGAGTGAAGTTGAAACCGAAAAGAAACAAAAATTATTGCTACGAATTAAAAGATAGATAAAGAGGGATAGAGAAGTGATATTTTATTACAAACTAAGGAAATATTCTCAGTTTTATTCGCAGATTTATTTAGACTAGTTTTATAGATTTACTTATAGACTTATTTTGCGTAAACTGCGAGGCGACAATTTTTGTTCATTTTAAGTTTCACCTTCGCCATTCATTTCCATAAAATTGACCATTCTTTTCTTTTTTTAAATTTCAAATCGTAAGAAAGGCGAACGTCGTTTGTTTGGCGTAAATTGGCAAAGAATTGTTGAGAGTCATCGAAAGTAGCTGATCTCAATATCACAGTTGATCGTCAAGTATTTCTCATGAATTCTAAAAAGGATCGCAGTGTTTACTTTATGAAATAAGGTCCTTTTTTTGTTCATGTTGAACAGATTTGATGGAAAAGGCTTCTGGAACCATGCGTTATACATGCCTGGAAAAGTAAAGTGTTGAATCCAATCAGTCATGGTCTATATCTCTTTAAGTAACGGTTAAGCTCAAAAGGTAAGCTCTATAGTATGTGTCTAAACAACTTTCACATTTTTATTTATAATTTTGTATTATAAATGATATTTTATTATAATACGTGTAAACATATTATATACGCAAATATAACGACATTACTTTCGCAATTATTGAGTATGATTACATACACATACAGTATACAATTACTGTGTTATTATAACATACGTTTATAATTATAATCGTTATATTTTAACTGTCATATTATGTCTTTGAATGTCGGATGTAGCAATTTAAAAGCTATGATTCTTTTTGGGAAAGCAAATATTTGTTTTATTCATGAAACACATCCCTAGAATAAGTTTTACTGTTTTGTTGTCTATACAAATAATTAGCGAATGAAGCTTATGATATCAAAACTGTCATGAAAGTGATTTGAAAGCTAGAAAAAATCACTCTTGTTTAAGCAACTGATAATTGTTAATAATAAGGAAAGACTAAATTACAACATTAATAAGGCACGTATTCCGCATAAAAGAGTATGGGTCCTTCGGGCTTATGAGCCTCAATTAGTCTAAATTTGATGCCCCCCACCAACAAAAATCCGCGTTTCCCACGATTATTTTTTGTCTTTTTTAAAAATGTGCTTTAAAGACCAAAACATATATATTTCTTTAATATGAACCTTTCTTGAAAATTTTTCTTGTTTCATCCTTAAAAAGGTCATCAATCAGTAAAATAAATTTTTTCTTCAGATTTTAGCCTCCTGTAAAATAAAAGCCTCGAGTCATAACCCCTTTCGATTTACTAGATCTTTGTAGCGCTTAAATAGTACACTCAAAACAATTGTAATGTATATCAAGGCATAAATTAAAGCACATCCATCCTCCCTAATAGACAGTAGAAACTCCATCAGAACAAGTGCTTTAGGGAGGGGGTGGATTCTAAAAACAAGTTTTCTATTTAATTTCATAATTTGAATATATCTAATGATAGTTTCAAGTACTCATTTGTATATCAAACAATAAGCGGAATGAAGATTTTTGATGGATATCACTTTCTGGGAGTATAATGAAAGATAGGTTAAGAGGGCTATACCACGTTTCATAGGTGAGGGATGATATATTGATAAAGAGTGCGGTTTTTAGCACAACAAAAAGTATGTCGACCACTAAATGGTATGAAGAGGTCATAAGAAATGATTTAAAGGATATTGTAACTTCTTGTGACGGGGTAAAGAGTGAAGCTTTTAATACACTCGGGAGGAGAAGGGACATGCATAGCTGTGTTGTCTTCAAATGTCTTATTATTAAGGGTTAAGGGTTATTATTAAGGTTAAGGCTGGCCAAAATGAGTCATGGCTCAGGCCCTTAGGTGTTTCGGTGTCAAATTTGCAATATTTGCGGTAGATCAATATCTGTGGCGACTGGAAAAACACAGTATTGAGTTGAGACTCCCCAATTTAGTTTCCAGGTTTTAAAACAGAGGGGTTGAAAGTAGTCTAGGTTATTCTTATGCTGAAAGCGAGTCTGAGGGTGGAGTTTTACAAGCATTTTCGTAAAGAAAACGCCTTTCAAACAATCCATGCAATTAGTAAAATTTTCAGTTTTATCTTTAGCTGTAAAATTTAGAAAGGGTTTGTCAGAGTAATCTATTAACTGAACTTGGTTCTAACGGACTGCTGTTATTCTTTATGAAAATTTATTGTTTAAAGTTTTTTTTCCGTATTTATTTTCTTGTTTGTGTTCGAAAGTCGATCTCTCTCTATTTTGCTGCGTATTAATGGTGGCTGAATCCACTTTTTATTTTGACTGAAATATGTATTAATTATTAAATTTAGAGTTATTTAAGATGCTTTCATTTTTTTTCATATGATAAAAGGGAAAATACTGCCCAAATATGGAGTAAACATCTTTAAAACTTTAAGATTTATTTTAGTGTATCAGATAGCCTGTAATAAGTGTTTGAGCCCTATTTCTATGAAAATAACAGATATAATTTTTCCATTAAGGAGAATAATTAGGGATGGGAATCTATTCATTCATTTTTTCCTCAGAGGTGATTTGATGATAAATTAAATAAGGGGTAAGAGCAAATCGGGAGAATGCAACCTCGAAAAACAATGTTAAATATAGTGCTTGTGTTAATCAAAAAGCGATGTGGGTAAAGGCGAAAGAAAGTGTCCTTATCTACAGTTTTCTGTTGCAAAAGGAGATTACCCAAATATAGTCAAATTGAAGTCGAACATAAGTAGAAGTGCGGAAAGGCAATAATAATGTGAGATCTTTCAGTCTCTAAGCTACTATGAGGAGGCGTTTTGCCTTTTCTAAGGATAAATGGAGTTAAGGCTGCCCATAAACAAAGGGAGAAGCTATCACTTTGACTGAACCGATATTAAACCGGTTTTTCAATGAAAAATAAGGTGGGATTTCATTTACTATTAAATAAAAAAACAAGTTTTTTATAACTGCAAGTAAGGACCGACATTAAAACTTAAAACGAACAGAAATTATTCCATATATAAAAGGGGTTTTCCCCTCCTTAACGTCTTAATCTTTACGCTAATTTTTTATAATTTTTTTAAAAGTAGAGTTGTAAGAAAGAGCATAAAGCAGAGTTGTAACCTTAGCGTAAAGAGTGGGGCGTTGAGGAGGGGACAACCCATTTCATGGAAAAATTTCTGTTTGTTTTAAATTTTAATATCGCTCCTTACTTACAGTTGAAAAAACTTGTTTTTTATATATATTTAATTTCTGAACGTTTTTGAAATAATACAGGTTTCAATTTTCGCTCACCCTACATGACGAATTGAAACGGAATTTGCATATTAATTTTACTTTTTTTTAACTGATAATGAATGAATGAATGAACTTTATTACCCGTAAAAGTATAAAAAACACAAAGTACGGAGTACTACATAAACAAAAACGATAAACAGCGAAGAAAAAAATAATCAAACTAACAAAAAAAACAAGGACTTTGTAAACTTCAGGTAATATTAGGGGGTGTTCAACTAAGTAAAAAGCTATGTGAATTAGTGTGTTCTATTGTGTGTCAAGTGCAACGTATTGGTAATATTTGGATTTGTACGGATAAAAAGCGTTGAAAAACTTAACGAGCTAGTTTTGCTAATTGACTTTTCACAGTTGAACACGATGAATTTGACGAAAACAATGTTGCCCCAAAAAGCTAATAACTATATGAAACCAAAAGGAGAATCTTGCAAAATCGCTTTTTTGAGGTGTGAATAGATCTAAAATATAGTCCAGTGGGCGGTGGCAAAATACATTTCTATTTGATCGTCATTGGCAATTTTGTATTACATCTAAGCTCACACCTATAAGTTCGATATTTATCTTAGGAAGTGCCAGTAGAACAAACCTTTTTCTTGATGTCGTCCTATTCAAGACAGGACGGCGTGCCTCACACTTTCATAACTTTACAGGAGGACAAATGAATGGCTTTAAAGTTTTTCGTGGAAATAGTTTTATTCGATAATTTTCATAAAGGAAAAAAGTTCTCAATAAAAGTTGTCTATATTATGTAAAATTGTGTTTAGCCGTATTTATGCCTGAGAATAATTGGATATGTGTGTATTTTTTTATTTATTTTTTCTCGTATATGGCTCCATATTTTTTCGCAAAATTGGTATCTTGGGATATTCTCGCATAAAAAAAAGATCTAGAGACGTTCAGACGTCTAAGAAAATTCGTTAAGCTCCTTAATTTTGGTTTTTGCAAATGACTATGTAATAAAATCAATTGTGACAACAACAATACGGCATCTAAAGCAAAGGCCATTGCTAAATTGTCAGAAGTAATCAAAACCCCCAAAACTTGTCAAAAATGAAAATGAAGAGCAAATACACGGATGGTTAGAAGATATACAAAAACGACAGTTATAGCGTATCAAAAATGACAATGAAGAGCAAATACACACTTGGTTAGAAGACACTCGGCGCCGAGTATGTGAGTGAGTCAAAATAAAAACGAAGAACAAACGAAAACACGGTTAGAAGAAAAGTAACGGCGTGTCAGGAATGAAAATGAAGAGTAAAAACACACGCGGTTAGAAGACATGCGGTATCGATTAGGTGAGCGAGTCAAAAATGAAAATGAAGTGTAAATACACGTTGGGTTAGAAGACATGCGGCACCGAGCATGTGAGTGAGTCAAAAATGAAAATAAAGAGTAAAGACACACGCGGTTAGAAGACATGTGGCACCGAGCATGTGAGCGAGTCAAAAATGAAAATGAAGAGTAAAGACACACGCGGTTAGAAGATATGTGGCACCGAGTATATGAGCGAGTCAAAAATGAAAATGAAGAGTAAAGACACACGCGGTTAGAAGATATGTGGCACCGAGTATATGAGCGAGTCAAAAATGAAAATGAAGAGTAAATACGCATGCGGTTAGAAATATGTTCTCGATTTATGAAAGAGTTTTAACTTATAAAAGAAGATGTAAATATTTTCTTATCACTTTTTTCATGAAAATATCATTGTACCTTCCATGGACATTTGTACCAGAGCCGTACTTAAGGACCTAAGTAGCCACATGTGGCTCTAGAGCCGCACTTAGCCGACCACTGTTCTAACTGAACATCATACCAGCTCATTTTATTTCTGCATGGGAGCCGCTGAGAATTTTAGAAACGTCTTACTGATCATATGATCATATGGGTATGGGAAAATTAAAAAAGTGTCAATTGGAGGCAGTTTCCAAACGAAAAAATCACTAATGACATCTAGGATTTAATGCTTTGTTTGAAACGGCTGGATCATTCGTTGCCGGTCTTGGATAATGTCACATCTGCCAAAAACTGAACTTCACATTACTTAACTTTAAATTAATCAGAAATTCAATTAAAAGTCATTTCGATATTTCTAGATTCTCAGAATTATGAATCAAGTCTGTGAGAAGAATTCCAAGGATTCTGAAAATGCCAAAATGATTTAAAGGAAAACGTTTCGTTCATTTAAAGTGAAGACAAATCGAATTCCGATTTTTGGTAGATATAATAGCATGTAAGAAAGACAATGACGTATCCTTTTAGGCATTTCAAAATGTAAGAGAGGGTTAAGAAAGGAAAATTCCGTTACCATAAGGCCTAACAGCTTAAAACAAACTAATCTACTTAAACAAAGAGAGAAAAAAAGATCTCAAGATGAAGAAAACAAACGGGACTATGGCCGATAGAAGGAAAAGATAAACTAAAACGACGCAGATATTTTGCCTCAATAAAACAAGGTGTCTTCAACTCTAATAGTGGATGAAGAAAAAAAAAAATCTAAAATAATATATAATACCTAAAATGAAATAAAATCTAAAACTAAGAAATAAAATACCAGTACTTATATATACAATTGATACTACTGTGATTGAACACGACAGAAGTTAGTTAGAGCTACTTCAATGAGGTCACCGAAACGACTGGATGAAATAAAATGAATATGAAATAAATTATTTTGTCGTGAAATATTGCTTTTGTTAGCTTCCAATGCTACAATTTTCCTAGATCTTATTTTAACCTATTCCCTTGGGGATTTTTGTAAGACTTCACCAACATTAGTAGCTATAGATTCACTTTTAAGAAGAATGTCACAAATCGATTTTTATTTTTGTTATGGCTGGCCAGTTCGGATTTATATCTTTCGGACTTTGAACGAGCTTACTTAACTAGCCCTAGCCTGCTTTGTGCTGACTAGATTTTGGCTTAAGGTGATTCTTGATAACAAAAATGTTAATTAAATACAACTTACACAGAAATTTTACCTTTAATTCTATAATATTGTAGATTAGTTACAACAGTTTTCTAATTTCCTTTGAAATTTTATACTTTTTATTTAAGTCGCTAGTTGCTGAATATTTAGTGGCAGTTTTATTATTAAATTTAGTTTTATTATTATTTAGTGGCATATTTAGTTTTAGTGCCTCTCCTCCCGTATCAAACCACCGAAGATCCTACTCGCATAAGTTTTCTAGTCTCTTTGACATGTGCCAAAGGCCTTCTGCAAACGCTCTGAGAAAATCATAGGTAGATCAACAGCATTGTCTAAATAGAGACTGGTGTGGGCTCTATGTATTATTGTTTGTTTGTTGCTGTCTTTTATTGCTTAGGGGTGATGGTATCAAACCATTGGTCGTATAAATTTTGGAAATGGCTCATTGAATTGAAAAATGAAAGTTCTAGTGTCATTTTTAAGATTCAAATGATTGAAGGACAACCAGTCCCCTTCTAAGCCCATTTTTCTGCCCTCCCTCAAAAAGATATCTGATCAAAGTTTTGAAAAAAGTACGTTTAAAATTTTTGTGTTTGTAACATTAACATACACAAAATTGCGAAGACTTTTAAGGAAATAATATAAATTTGTATTGTCAACCTGCTATTAATCTGCGTTTAATTAGACAATTTGTAGTCTTGGTCAATGATGATTTTTCATTTAAACTACCTACCTGCATTTAATTATACCTTTTCAGTAATCATGGTCAATAATGTTTTTTTTTTTATATTATGACTTATAAAACCCACAGCTCAAAATACGAATTATTTTCATGAAAGGTCGATGACCTTCTGGTCCATACAAATCACAAGGGGTGCTAACCCTGCTCCAATTTGTGGTAGTTTGTGTTCATTTTAAGTTTAATCTGTTTATTCATTGTAATTTCTGTTTGTTTTGGGTTTAATATCTTTATTGATAGTAATTTCCTTTCGTTTACACTTGAATTACTATTTCATTTTCTTCCCACTGGTTTTGGGTTTAAAGTAGCTCTATTTTCTTTGAAAAACTTCTTTTATGGATTTTTCACTAATAAAATAAAACCCCAAAAGAGGTTTTAAGACGTTTCTGATTCCAACTCTGTTAAGAACTGTTTCCTTGACTGTTCAATAACTATCTGAAATATTTTTTATAATATATTTTTAAGCTCATTCATTAATGGTCAACTGATTTCAAACGTTGCAACCAACTAGCCACAAACAATAAAATCTAATGCATTTATCTGCCAAGTTGACATAAAATCTCAAGAGGTCCCTTCGTATTATCATGAGTAAATTTAACCAAGAATTTCAGGGTATGAAAAAAAGGGAAATGCTGTTTTGGGAAGCTGTCATAAGAACAATAGAAAAAAAAACACAACAAAAACAAACTGATAATAGACCATGGGCATTCACAACGAAAACATGTAAGTTAGCCCTTATCAACTAAAATGCCAAAGAAAAATAGTCCAACGAATCACATTTTATGTAGTATGATATTTATCACTGTCCGGAGAGAAAAGTCCGGTTTCTTCTTAATGTGATTAATGCACGCCTGATGGATTGAATGTGTGATTTTAGAACAATAATGTAATAATAACAAATAATAAACTATTATAGTTAACACAGAAATCAATAATCGATCTCCAAAGTTTTATTAAATAGGATTCCTGTACTTATTCTATATAAATAAAAATGAGCACCAAGGATTCAGAAATTTTGACTATAATTATCCTAGGCGAGAGAATTTATTTCTAGTAAAATGTGACTAGATAAACAACAATGACAGTAAATTTAAATTTGAATTAACAACAATGACACTAATTTGCTTAAACAAAGTTAAATTTGTCATGAAAAAAACAGTTTTCCTTAATAATGAAGACATTCTATTTTCAAAAAGTGAAAAAAAGTAATAACCTGGATTTTCCACTCTTGAAATCTTATCATCTAAAGCAGGATCTACGTGTTTATTTTACCATCTATGCTCAATAGCCCCCTCCAGACTCTAGGTAGATAAGTCCTATTAGAATCAGGTCGCTTGTTCGCCTGTAAGTCCAAACGAATTCAGTCCCCGTTTGCATACAGGACCAGCGGACAATGTCAGTCATGAGTCAACCCAAAAATCTCGGGCATTCTCATTGCAATTCCAGAGTGCTATCCAAGTAAGCAAAGCTCATATAATATGAACAATCTAAGTTGCCCGATTGCCTGCAAGTCCTGTGAACATGGTCAGTCATAAATCTTAGCAAATATTTTATTTGGTGTCTGCAATTTCCTTCAAATGGCTCATAGAATTAATAGACTATTTGAGTTACCCTTACTTCATGCCTATCTACCTTAGTTCTGCCATAAGATGGATGGATGATAGACTATCAACAAGTAAATTGACAAAATTTTAAAACAATTCTGAAAAAGGGTTATGCCAGCTCACTCAGACTATGTGTTTTGGCTTTTTCTCCAATTTTTCCACTTTTTTTCCACCACTTTTTCTTCACAGTCCACCAAGTTAATTTGGCTTCAATTTTTTTCTCTGTGTTTGTGTTTATTTTAGTGTTTTGTTTGATTTCTTATTGATATGAAGAGTTTTGGGAATCACCTATTTTCAACATATTTATTAATTATGTGAACAATGGTAACATTTTTGGCAGTTATTTTGGTGATGAATGGTAATATTTACAGTTTATCAATCTTTACATTCTTCATGGCATAAACACTTGTATCGGCCACCTTATTTAACGTTTTTATTCATTGTATGACCAATGGTAAAATTTTTCATAGTAATAAAATACAAATAATTCAAAATCACATGGAACATCTAGAAATAAGTACTGTTATGTAATTTAGAAGTCTTGGCTCCAAAAAATACAATTAAAAATTATAATATTAAGACAGAGAAAAAATAAACTTTAAATATTAAAGCGGAAAGAAATTAATTAAGCTGACAGATTGTTTAAAATTCCTGCTTAAATGTATTATTGAATTTCAGAAAGATATACAAACACAATTTCATTTAGTCTATAAACATAAGTACATCATGTCTATGTTTATGCTACCGATGAAGTTTAAATGAAACTATAAACAAAATTTGATAATGAAATTCGCTGCTGCCAATAGACTCCGACAAAAGAGTTAATTCTACAACAAACTATAATCTTTGCCAAATAGACTCCGACAAAAGAGCTAATTCTATAATAAGCTCCAATCTAGAGGAGTTGGTCTCAACGTGAGTTTTGTCACGGAACAGTGTATTTTAAGTTCAGTTATTCCCTTTTTTTAATTAAACCCGATTGAACCTTGGTCCTTTTAATAAATTAAATAAAAAAAACTAGTTTTTTAACTGAAAGTAAGGAGCGACATTAAAACTTAAAACGAACAGAAATTACTCCGTATATGAAATGGGTTGTCCCCTCCGCAATCCCTCGCTCTTTACGCTAAAGCTTTTAATTGTTTTAAAAAGCAGAATTGTGGCAAAGAGTAAAACTTTAGCGTAAAGAGCGAGGGATTGCGGAGGGGACAACCCATTTCATATTCGGAGTAATTTCTGTTCGTTTTAAGTTTTAATGTCGCTCCTTACTTTCAGTTAAAAAACTAGTTTTTTTTATTTAATTTCTGAACGTTTTTGAATTAATACATGTTTAATTTTGGCTCTCCACATATAAATTATTAAAATGAAATTTGCATATTAATTCCTTTTTTGGCTAAATGGCTTTATCTTAGTTTTGATCAGACGATTTTGAGAAATAAGGGGTGGGGAAGGAGGCCTAGTTGTCCTGCAATTTTTCGGTTACATAAAAAGGCAACTATAAATTTTAATTTTTAACGAATGTTTTTATTAGTAAAAAATATACGTAACTTAAGAATTAACTTACGTAACAAACTTTTATATTCTTTAATTTTTGTTATGTATATGAGGGGGTTTGTACCCTCGTTAATACCTCACTCTTTACACTAAATCGTAAGTTTTGTCGCAATTCTTTAAGAATAACCCCTGAATCAGAAAGGCTGAAGAATAAATAGTTAAAATTACTAAAAATACTATAGCATAAAGAGCGAGGTATTTATCTCCTCCTAAACACCTCGCTCTTTATGCTAAAGTATTTTTAGCACCCCTCATATGCGTAATAATCTCTGTTCGTTTTAAGTTTCAATACTACTCCTTACTTTCAATTGAAAAAAAAACTTTTCCGTGTTTATTTTTTTTATTGTTTTTTATAGTAATTTTAGAAAATCCTGCGCCCTTTTCATTGAATTTCTGTTCCCCCATGACATATTTCTCCAAGGAAAGATCCTCCCACATAGCCCCCTCCCCTTGACCCCACCCCCAAAACCAAAAAAAAATCCCCTGAAAACGTTTCTACACTTCCCAATAACCATTATTATATGTAAACACTGGTCGAAGTTTGTAACTTGCAGCCCCTCCCCCAGGGATTGTGGAGGAGTAAGTCATTCCCAAAGACATAGTTGTTATGGTTTTTGACAATGCGGAACAAAATGGCTATCTCAAAATTTTGAACCGTTGACTTTGGAGAAAAAATGAGCGTGGGAGGGGGCCTAGGTGCCCTCCAAATTTTTTGGTCAATTAAAAAGGGCACTAAAACTTTTTATTTCCGCTAGAATGAGCCCTCTTGCAACATTCTAGGACCACTTGGTCGATACGATGACCCCTGGGGAAAAAAAAACAAACAAACAAATAAACACGCACCCGTGATTTGTCTTCTGGCAAAAAATACGAAATTCCACATTTTTGTAGATAGGATCTTGAAATTTTTGCTGTAGGGTTCTCTGATACGCTGAATGCGATGATGTGATTTTCGTTAAGATTCTATGACTTTTAGGGGGTGCTTTCCCCTATTTTCCAAAATAAGGCAAATTTTCTCAGGCTCGTAACTTTTGATGACAAAGATTAAATTTGATGAAACTTAAATATTTAAAATCAGCATGAAAATCCGATTCTTTTGATGTATATTTTAGCATCAAAATTCCGTTTTTTAGAGTTTCGTTTACTATTGAGCCGGGTCGCTCCTTACTACAGTTCGTTACCACGAACTGTTTGAAAATGAGAACTTTGTGGCCTGAACGACAATGGATTTATATTTTTGGAACAAAAATGGATTCTTTGTGAGATTCAGGACATGGCTCGAGAAAAATAGTCATGCCTTAACGCAGGATGGAATAAATTAAAGGTGGGATTCCACTGTTGAGATTGATCGAACGAACCACCTCCATCCGCACAAATTTAAGAATACTGGTCCAATAGTGTGTTTTTCTTGCTTTGTTTTCATTTTCCTCCTCTTCTAATATGTAGACCTTTGAAAACCTGTCAAAAAAAGGGGGATCGACAAAATCAGTAATTCTGACGGTACAACCTTTTTTATTACTCATGGATGCAATATTTTATTTTATTTACTTTTCTTTGTCTAGGGCAGGCTGCGGCTTGCTCCAGAAGTGAATATTTACTAATTTCGTTGAGCTTTTTTCTGTGGCGTATGTCTCTGAGGAAACTTTTAGGGGTAGCTGTAGCCCTAACCCCTCCCAGAAAGTTTGCAACTATGTTAGTAGCTGTAAAATCCTGAGTAAAAAAAAAATCTATAGTTAAGAGACACCTCAAGTAGAGCCAGTTTTCATCCTAGTTTCAAGAGTAAGACAGAAAGGGGGAGACCAAATTTAATCAAACAGTTTGTGGTAACGAACTGTAAGTAATGAGCGATCCGGCTCAATAGTAACAGAAGCTTTGAAAAATGGAATTTTGATACCAATAGATATATCTCAAGAATTGGATTTTCATGCTGATTTTAAATATATAAGTTTCATCAAGTTTAGACATACCCACCAAAAGTAACGAGCCTGAGAAAATTTGTCTTATTTTCAAAAAAGGAGGAAACACCCCTTAAAGGTCATAGAATCTTAATGAAAATCGCACCATCATATTCAGTGTGTCAGAAAACACTACTGTAGAGGTTTCAAGCTCCTATCTGCCTAAATGTCGAATTTAGCATTTTTCACCAGAAGAAAGATCACAGATGCATGTTTATTGGTGCTTTTGTTGTTTTTTTCTCAGGGGTGATCGTATTGACCCAGTGGTCCTAGAATTTTGCAAAAGGCCTCATTCTAACGAAAATTACAAGTTCTAGTGCCCTTTTTAAGTGACCAAAGAATTTCAGGGTAACAAGGCCCCCTCCCACGCCCATTTTTTCCCCAAAGTCACTAGATCAAAATTTTTAGATATCCATCTTGTTCAGCACAGTCAAAATATCTAACAACTAGTCTTTGAAGACGACTTAATCCCCCACCGTCCCCAGGGGAAGGGCTGCAAGTTATGAGCTTTGCCCATTGTTTACATATAGTATTTGTTATTGTTTTTAGGGGAGATTCCTTCTGGTGGGGGATTGGGTTACCGGCGAGGATCTTTTTATGGAGGATTTTTTCATGGGGGAAGATAATTTCTATGAAGGGGGTGCTATAAGAAACTAAATCGAAAAAACAAGTTTTTTCAACTGAAAGTAAGGAGTAACATTAAAACTTAAAACGAACACAAATTATTACGTATTTGAGGTGGTTCGTCCCCTCGTCAATAACTTGCTGTTTGCTCTAAAGTATTTTTAGTAATTTAAAAAGAGCTATTTATCTAATTAAACGGCCTTTGTGATTCAGGGGTCATTCTTAAAGGATTAGAACAAAATTCAAACTTTAGCGTAAAGAGCGAGGTATTGACAAGGGGGCGAACCGCCTCATATGAAGTATACGAGGAAGTTGACCCACTCGTCAATAGCTTGCTCTTTACACTAAAGTTCAAATTTTTTGAAAAAATTGCCGATATAAGCAATAATTTTTTTGCGTTATCTTCCAGCCAATCTTAGCATTTAATTTTATCTTAAGCAGCTTCATAACTATGATTTTTGTGTGATAATAAACCAGAAATATTGTATTTGTGGTCGTTATTAAATAATAAAAAAATGTTTTTTTTCTACTGAAAGTAAGGAATATCATTAAAACTTAAAACGAACATAAATTATTACGTATATCTTTTGAAGATCTTTTCTTTCATTCATATCAGTAATTTGAGAATTGCTCAACTTGTGACTCTCTATTTCATAAAAATAGTTTTGACATCTTTGGTCGTTTTGTTACCATGCCTTACAAATTAGTTCCGCAAATATTGTTAATTTAAGTTACGTGGGAGTGTCTTTTCATGGAGAAACTTCTCGTGGGGGGAAGAGAATTTTTCATAGAGGGGGAGCTGTATTTCCTGACATTATTTAAAAACAATTAGCAATAAAATAAAAAAAATCTTTTTTCAACTGAAAGTAAGAAGCAACATTAAAACTTAAAACGAACAGAAAATATTACCTATATGAGATGGGTTGCCTCTCATAAGTAGCTAGCTCTTACGCTAAAATTTCGTGTTTGACTTTTAAAAAAGGCTATTATTCTAACTAAATAGCCTTTGTGACTCAGGAGTCATTCTTAAACAACTGAAACTAAAATTAAACTTAGGTTAGTATAAGATTGTTATTAGTTTTAAAAAAAGTAAATTTAATATGCAAATTTTGTTTTAAATATTCATGTACGGTGAGCCAAATTCAAAACCTCCGTTAGTTCAAAAAAGTTCAGATATTAAATAAAAATAAGTATTTTTTTATTCCAAAGTAAGGAGCGACATTAAAACTTAAAACGAATTATTCCGTATATGAAAGAGGCTATCCCCTCCTCAACGTCCCACTCTTTACGCCAAAGTTTTTATTGTTTTTAAAGTAGAGTTGCGACAAAGAGTCAAACTTCAGCGTAAAAAGCGGGTCGTTGAGGAGGGGACAGCCCCTTTCATAGACGGAATAATTTCTGTTATTTTTAAGTTTTAGTGTCGCTCCTTACTTTCAGTTGAAAAATATGTTTTTTTTTTAATTTAATTTTTAAGGAGAAGCCACTGGTGATTGGAAATCTTCAATACAATCTATATCGCCTATATATATATATATATATATATATATATATATATATATATATATATATATATATATATATATATATATATATATATATATATATATATATATATATATATATATATATATATATATATATATATATATATATATATATATAAATTTTGGCGTAAGATAAAAGATTTTAAGAACCAAGCAAATATTTTCTTTCAAAACCATTGACACTAGAACATTTAAAATTTGTTCGAATATACACAGTATATGGAAGATCTGAAATTGGTTGTGGCTTTATCAAAAGCGGTTGACAAGTCTTGTTACATAAATGATGCAGAACAAGTGTCACTTACTTTAAAAATTATATCTCCTTCAGGCCCAAAAGACGAAACTTTAAGAATATCAAACAGTTCGTGGTAACGAGCTGTAGTAAGGAGCGACCCGGCTCAATAGTAACCAAAACTCTAAAAAATGGAATTTTAAACAAAAAGAAAAACAAGTTTTTTTTAAATGAAAGTAAGGAGCGACGTTAAAACTTAAAACGAACAAAAATTACTCCTTATATGAAAGGGGCTTTTCCTCCTCAACGCTCCGCTCTTTACGCTAAAGTTTTTTGCTGTTTTAAAATGTAGAGTTAAGAGAAAGAGTCAAACTTTAGCGTAAAGAGCGAGGCGTTGAGGAGGAAAAGCCCCTTTCATATACGGAGTAATCTTTGTTCGTTTTAAGTTTTAATGTCGCTGCTTAATTTCATTTAAAAAAACTTTTTTTTTGTTTAATTTCTGGACGTTTTTTAATTAATGCTTTTTTTTATCTTGGCTCTCCACGCATAAATAATTAAAACAAAATTTGCATATTCATTATTTTTTTCGGCTAAATGGCTTTTTCATAGTTTTAATCGGAAGATTTTGAAAAAAAAGGAGCGAGAGAGGAGGCCTAGTTGCCCTCCAATTTTTTGATTACTTAAAAAGGCAAATATAACTTTTAATTTTTTACGAACGTCTTCATAAGTAAAAAAATACGTACCTTACGAATTAACTTAAGTAGCGAACTTCTATATTCGTATGTTTTAATTGCGTATATGAGGGGGCTCACCCCTCGTCGATACCTCATTCTTCATACTAAAGCTTTAATTTTGTCCCAATTCCTTAAGAATGACCCCTGAATCACATTCCGTAGAATAAATAGTTGAAATTACTCAAAATACTTTAGCGTAAAGAGCGAGGTATTACGAGGAGGTAAACCCCTCATATTTATGATAATTTCTGTTCATTTTAAGTTTTAATGCTGCTCCTCACTTTCAGTAGAAAAAACTTTTCATATTTATTTTTTCATTCTTCTTTTTAAATAATGCTAGAAAATCCTGCGCCCCCCTCCATTGAAAGTCTCTTCCCCAATAAAATGTTCCTCCCTTGAAACATCCTCCCACGTAAAACCCCCCTTCAACTCTCCCCCAAACCAAAAAAATATCCCTGAAAACGTCTGTACACTTCCCAGTAACCATTACTACATGTAAACACAGGTCAAAGTTTGTAACTTGCAGCCCCTCCCACGGCGACTGCGGGGGAGTAAGTCGTCCCCAAAGACATAGTTATTAGGTCATTCAACTATGGTGAATAACATTTTTTTATTTAATTTCTGGACGTGTTTTAATTAATGCATTTTTTCTATTTTGGCTCTCCACGCATAAATAATTAAAACGAAATTTGCATATTATTTTTTTTTGGGGGGGGCTAAATGGCTTACTTTCGTTTAAAAAACTTGTTTTTTGTTTAATTACTAATCAAAGGTCGGACACATTACAAGATATTACAAGTGCTGTAATTAAGTGTGTGAAAAAACATCATATTCCCCTCGACAAAATTCTATTGATATCAACAGATGGGGCCAAAACTATGATCGGCGTAAGAAAAAGGGTTTATTGCTATTTTGAAAGAAAAAATTAATCACAAAATACTTGTTTATCATTCATCAAGGAACAAACGTTCCCGGAAGAAATTTGTAAATTTATAGAATTAGTCATTACAATTATCGACTTCATTTTAACAAAAGGGTTTTTTATTTGAAATAGAGAGTTCCAATCTATCTTTCCTTACCCTCCCTATCAGCTACTCAACCCCGTAGAACTAATACCCCTACGTCTAATAGAATATATGATACTGTGAATATGAACCGGTTCACGGATTGTTTGAAATCCTTCGACTGGTCCAAGATTTTGGATTGTCAGGATGTTAATTCAGCCACAAGTATTTATACACAGGGATTGAGTGATCTTATCAGTTCAACCTTTCCAGTTCGTAAATCAAACCGAAAAACTACCCATATACGCCCCCGGATGTCTAATAGCCTGATAATCTCTTCATACCGAAAAAATGTCCTATATAAGTTAGCTTGCAAAACCAGTAGCGTTATTGACCTGACTAATTATAAAAAATACAAAAACGTATATACCAGACTCATCCGGGAAGCAAAGAAAAATTATTGTTATTCAAAATCTCTCACTGCAAAGGGAACTTGCAACAAATTTGGTCTACAATAAATGAAATTCTTTCAAAAAAAGGAATTCAAGATCTGTACCTATTAACCTTAAGGACATCAGTGGCAGATTAATTGACCCAATTTCAGTACCAGATGCTTTTAATAATTATTTCACTAATATTCCGAATGCTAACTCTTGTTCCTTCTGACAGTCAGTACACCCTAGCAAGAATCCCAGATCCATGTTTTTCTTTCCAACTGATCGCAAAGAGGTGCTTCAAGTTATCGAATCTCTCTCCAATAGTAGTACACTTGACTTCTTTGGCATAAGTAATAAGCTTCTTAGGACCGTATCTTCCTATATTTGTGAACCCATTGTGCACATAGCAAACCTGTCTATGACCAATGGAGTCTTCCCAGAAATATTTAAATCAGCAATTGTTATCCCGATTCATAAAAAAGGCGATCCGTCTGAGATAAGCAATTATCGTCCAATCTCACTTCTCTCAGTTATATCTAAAGTGCTCGAGAGAATTATATTCAGACGTCTTTCTCCCTTTGTATTTGGGAATCATTCATCAGATTCGTTGATTTGCCCTCATCAATATGGCTTCCGTGCCAAATTGTCAACTGCTCATGCACTAATAGACGCCACACAGTTTAAACGTTCCCAACTTGACCTTAAAAATGCTGTATTGGGGTTATTTCTGGATTTTTTAAAGGCCTTTGACATGGTTGATCACAGTGTTTTATTAAGTAAACTCAATAACCTAGGGACTCGCGGAGTTCCTTTCTCATGGTTCGGCTCTTATCTCTCTGGTAGAGTACAGAGTGTGAGTCTGGGCGGGGTGACTTCACATCCCCTACCTGTCCGGAGGGGCGTCCCACAGGGCTCTGTTCTTGGTCCAATACTTTTTCTCCTTTATATTAATGATTTGGTTACGGACCTGGGTCCATCAGTGCACCCAGTACTTTTTGCTGACGATGCAACTTTTTCATCACCGGTCCTAATTTACCATCCGTCGTCACCTCTATTCAAACCCTTCTGAGTAGAGTACAGGAGTGGTTTCTCGTTAACTGCATGACCATTAACAGCAAGAAAAGTCAGGTGGTATTATTTCGAACCCCTTACAAAAAAAATGAAGCTCAGCCAGCAATTGGCCTAAAATATTCTACCAATCTCCTCCCGCAGGTCGAAGTTGCCAAGTTTCTTGGTGTCCACATAGACTCCTGCCTATCATTTGCAACACATGTGTCCTATATCAGAGCCATAATTTTGCGACAGGTAAGTATGATTAATCGTGTGAATCATTTTCTTCCTCCCGATATCCTTGTCACCCTTTATTATTCTTTTATTTACTCATATATCTCATACTGCGGATCTGTATGGGGAAATACTTATCCTTCAGTTACCAATAAATTAAAATCTGCTCAAAACCGTGCCGTCAAAGCAGTTTTTCGGTTGCCACGACTATATCCCACCAAGGACTTGTACTCCGATTTTGGTATTATTCCTTTAGAACAAATCATCAAAAAATTAAATCTATCCCTTGCATACTCCGCTTACCATAAAAATCTTCCTCCCCACTTATTATCTTATTTTAATAGTAATTAAATAAAAAAAACAAGTTTTTTTAACTGAAAGTAAGGAGCGACAGTAAAACTTAAAACGAACAGAAATTACTTCGTATATAAAAAGAGGCTGCTTCCTCATCAACGCCTCGCTCTTTACGCTAAAGTTTGACTCTTTCTCTCAATTCTTCTTTTTAAAACAGTAAAAAACTTTAGCGTAAAGAGCGGGGTGTTGATGAGGAAGCAGCCTCTTTTTATATACGAAGTAATTTCTGTTCGTTTTAAGTTTTACTGTCGCTCCTTACTTTCAGTTAAAAAAACTTGTTTTTTTTATTTAATTTCTGAACGTTTTTGAATCAATGCATGTTTTGATTTTGGCTCTCCGCAGAGGAATAATCAAAACGAAATTTGCATATTTTTTTTTTTTGGCTCAATGGCTTTCTCATAATTTTGATCGAATGATTTTGAGAAAAAAAGAGCGGGGGACGAAGCCTAGTTGCCCCCCGATTTTTTGGTTAATTAAAAAGGCAACTAGAACTTTTAATTTTTTACGAATCGTTTTATTGGTAAAAGATTTACGTAACTTATAAATTAGCTTACGTAAAGAACTTTTGTATTCTCATGTTTTTATTACATATATGAGGGGATTCACCCCATCGTCAGTACCTCGTTCTTTACACTAAAGCTTAAATTTTATCCCAATTCATTAAGAATGAACCCCTGAATCACAAAAGCCGTAGAATAAGTAGTTGAAATTACTGAAAATACTTTAGCGTAAAGAGCGAGGTATTAGAAGGAGGTGAGCCCCCCATATGGGTAATAATTTCTGTTTGTTTTAAGTTTTATTGCTGTTCCTTACTTCCAGCTGAAAAAGCTTTTTCCCTTTTATTTTTTAATTGTTTTTTTTTTAAATAATGCCAGTAAATCCTGCTCTCCCTTCATGGAAATTTTCTTCTCCCATTACAAATTCTCGAAGGAAAGTTCCCTCAGCATATCCCCCTCTTCTCAACCCCTCCCCCAAACCCAAAAAATCCTCCTGAAAACGCCTGTATACTTCCCAATAACCATTACTATATGTAAGCACAGGTCAAAGTTTGTAACTTGTTGCCCCTCCCACGGGGACTGTGGGGGAGTAAGTCGTCCCCAAAGACATAGTTATAGGGTTTTTCGACTACGCTGAATAAAATGGCTATCTCAGAATTTTGATCCGTTGACTTTGGGAAAATAATTAGCGTGGGAGGGGGCCTAGGTGCCCTCCAATTTTTTTGGTCACTTAAAAAGGGCACTAGAACTTTTCATTTCTGTTAGAATGAGCCCTCTTGCAACAATCTAGGACAACTGGGTCGATACGATCACCACTGGGAAAAAGAAAAAAAAACAACAAAAAAACAAAAAAACAAAAAAAAACACGCATCCGTGATCTGCCTTCTGGCAAAAAATGCAAAATTCCATATTTCAACAGTAGGGTTCTCTGATACGCTGAATCTGATAGTGTGATTTTCGTTAAGATTCTATGACTTTTAGGGGGCGTTTCCCCCTATTTTCTAAAATAACGCAAATTTTCTCAGGCTCGTAACTTTTGATGGGTAAGACTAAACTTGATGAAACTTATATATTTAAAACCAGCATTAAAATGCGATTCTTTTGATGTAGCTATTGGTATCAAAATTCCATTTTTTAGAGTTTTGGTTACTATTGAGCCGGGTCGCTCCTTACTACAGTTCGTTACCACGAACTGTTTGACAATTCTGAAGGCTACTGTCTCCGTTCATCCAACCGTTCTTTCATTGTCCCCAAGTGTATCTCTAGTTCCGCCCAGCGATCCCCAGTTTCTAAACCTATACTTCAGTGGAATTTAATACCCTCCAGTGTCGAGCTACCCACAAGTTTTCGGACGCTATTTAACAATGTACTAAAATCTTGATATTATATTTCTCTAAATATTTATTCAATTTGCTTTAATTACCCATGTTTTCTCTTTTCTTTTTTTCTCTTCTTCATTTTCGATTTTTTGTTGTTGTTTTGGTCCTTAACAAGTTCACTTCTAGGATCTTTATTATTATTGTTGTTATGTGTTTTTTTTTCTAATAATAAATTGAATAACAAGTCAAGAGGGGACGTTTTAAAAGTTTTGCGTCCCTTTTTCCAGAAATTAGTGCATTTCTCCTTGAGAAGGGCGTTCAATATCCAAAGCTAACCAACGTTTAGTGGATCCCAAACTTTCATGTCATGGTAGACGTTAGGTCTCATCTAAATCAGCTTAATCGAAAATATCAAGGGAAAGGAAATTTTATTTTTTCAATGTTAGAAGAAGCAATAACTTTCGAAAAATATAGCCATTTTTGCTGGGGATAATGAAAGGGAAAAATTCTTCCACTTGCTGAGCCTACTGAAAGATTGCCAAGAAAATAATTCCTCTATTAATAACTATCCATTTTAAAACCGTAATTTCAAATATGAGTTGTCAGCAGGTTCAAGAATTTAAAAACAGCAGAAAAACTTTAGCATTTGTTAAAAATGCTACGATAACCCAAGTTGAACTTTTTTCCTCTTGAAATTGACATTGGTAGCCTTGAAATACAGTTTCTGGATTTAAAATACAAGGAAATTAATCACTCTAAATTTGAATGTCTTCGCGTTGAATCGGAAATAGTTGAGAAGAAAATAATAATCTTAGGTCACAACACAAGTGGTCTGCTTTGAATGACCTGGAGAAGGGAGACGTGAGCAGTTCAACGCTTGGAAGAGTGTTCCTGACTTAAGATCAGCTAAGATCAGCTGAGCAGATCAGCTGAAATAGCTTGCGTTTGCCGTCCTTTCCCTTTTCAGATCTGCATATATGCGCGAACAATCTATTACAAGAATGAACATTGTCAAGTAAGCTGAGAAGTCGTCTTATTGATGAGAACTTGGAATCATGCCAAATATTTAAACAGCAACATACAAAGAAATGCAAGCACATAGTTCGGATTAATTACTTCTTGATAAATTATTAATAAATTACTTATTGAGCCTAAATTTAGTTTTATTTAATGTACTACTTGTTTAGTGCAAAAAAGGTTTACTTAACAAGCTGATTTGTCTCCACATTCTATAAAAATTGCGTAACGTTCATATTTGGCTCTCTGGCTGATAAGTTTGCCGACCACTGTGTTAGAATTATAGTCAAGCTACTTTGATGGAGGAATTTAACACCATTCTAGAAATGTTCATCAAAATTATAAGGATCTGGAATATGTTTAATTTTACGTTATTTTTCAAAAATAACATCAAAATCATAACTTAGTGGGCACTATTATTAAGCACTAACAGCGAGCGTTTGGCTCGTAAGAGAAGGAAGAGTTTCCTGAAATTCTCAGCGTCTCCCATCTTAAGAATTGCGAATTTTTAACATAGCGAATAATAGTATTAGTTGTATGCTCTGTGTTAGTCGACCAAAAAAAATATTACTTGTACGAAGAAACAATAAAAATGTTTAAAAAAATTATATTTTTTACAAAAGTCTCGTGTGAAAATTTTGCAGTGTTTTTCAAAATTAACGAACAAATCAGAGCTTAGTGTATGCAATTTTGGTGTCAAGAGTAGATATAGGTCTGGGTTCTTGATGAGATGCTTAGTATCTAGCGTGTAAAATACATTCCATGTGAGAATTAGGGCAGCCGAACCCTTAAATTGTTAAAATTAGATTTTGTCTTTTAAATGATAATTAGTTTGTTGTTGTTTTTTTTGGGGGGGGGGGTCATTTTGTTGGCTTTTTTGGGGGGATGGGGAGGAGAGTGAATTTTGAGGGGAGTGGTTTACGTGTATATGTCTTATTTTTGTATTGGTTCAACTTTATTTTTCATGCTTTCTCTCTTGTTGTTATGTTTTGAATTTACTTATTTTATATGTTAATGAATACTATTTTTTTTCTAGATTTATATAATTGTTTAGTGTAAAGTAAAGGTTAGAATGATAGCTACTGCGAACCAGCATGGCTCCAGTAGTTTTTCTCCACCGTAGTTAAATGGCTGGTATATTTGATTTTTTTTTGTGATAAATAAATAAAACTAACACTAAAATTTACATAGACAATGATTTACTTTTGCAGATGGAAAGTATCATAGACGGCGAGCAAGTTTATTATGAGAATTGCAGCAACTATTCTGCTGTGCCTCAAATTATTTGTACAGCAGATCCTCACTCTATGCTTAAGCCATGGAATGTCAACCCAGACTTCATTCAGATCATTGGTATCTACTCTGTAACGTTCGTAATAGGTGTGCTCGGCAACCTTGTTGCCATAATTGGTATGGCAACTGATACCAAATCAAACTCTGCAACAACGTTATTTCTTCTGTCGCTGGCTGTAGTTGACCTAGCACTATTAGCTCTGTGCATTCCCATGGAAACAGCAACCTATTTTGTGACACACTGGGATGAAAGTGGAACGATTTGCAGACTCTCGTATTATCTGCAATCAACAATTTTTGCCATTTCTGTCCTCAACTTATCTGCTGTCTCAATTGAAAGGTAATGTTAGTTCGTTTGATCGTTTGAGATGTTTCCACTTCCCTGCCTTTGTTTAATCACATAAAGGTGCTCCTTCCCTCCCATCTTCTAGATCAGCAGAACAAGAAGAAAATATTAATGATGAAGAACATGATTAACTTTCAAAATTGAATTTGCAAAAAGAAATCTCTTGAGAATAAGCGTTTAACCCTAGAGCTGAAAAGAGAAATAGAAGGGATACTCATGGCCTGAACTGGGGAGAGGCGAAATTGCCCTAGATTTTTTCCCTCCTAAATTTTGAAAAACAATTTCATGGGTATTTTCATTGAAAAATGCTTTTTTACCCTTAAGAGTTTAAGCATACTAGATTTAAGCATCCGAGATGAAAATGTTAGCTAAATGAAAAGAATTTTTAAAGGTTTTGCAAGTTCAGGATTCAATAATAGGTTTAAAAATTAACATTGACAAGAGTAAGTCATTAAGACTAAAAATAAAGAATCCGAAGAGATGATTTTGGATAAGGAGAACATCGATCAAGTGGACAGCTTCACTAACTTTGGTAGTTCTATTAGTTATGACGGAGGGTGCAATGAAGATGTTAAAAGTAGAATAGCCAAGGCCCAGGGTATTTTTTTGCAGTTAAAAAAAGTTCGTAAGAATTAGAAGATAAGTATGCAAACTAAGATAAGGACATTGGAAGCTACAGTCATGAAATTTTTCAAGCATGGTTCTGAAGTGATGGCGTATTGGTAGATGGAAAAAGATTTGCTAGATGTTTTCCAGAGAAATTGCCTACGGATAGTTTTGGGTACCTGACTGACTGACCGTATCTCAAACATTAAGCTGTCTGAAAAATGTGGTTCAATCCCAGTTTTTAAGGTTATAATGAGATAAAGGATGTGATGGCCGGGACATGTTCTGCTGACGATGGATAACAGATTGTCAAAGCTTGTTGTTGTCGGCCAACCGTCTAGGGCCAAACGAACAGCAGGTCGTTCCCGAATGGGGTAGGGGAATGTTGTATGGACATATTTAAGAGAAACAAAAAATTCTTGAGAGGGTGTAAAGGGAAAGGCTTTGAATAGATTAGGGTAGAGAAGGAGCATGCGTATCTGTCTTGGCCACATACGGTTTTGTGCTGCAGAGAGTTGTTACTAATAGTAGAATTAGTAGTAGTAGTAGCGAGGGTTTAACTATACACACAAAAGGGAAATAGGGTATAGATTCAGTGAAGTCCCTCCTGCGAGGTAAGAGAATAGAGGGAGGAGCATAACGCTGCAGGAGGAGCATGAATCAGGAAGAGCAAGATAAACTTGGAATTGCCCAACTAGATTACACCCCCCCCCCGCGGAGATTTCGGAAATTTTTTTTTATTTTGATTGAAAAAGTAACTATTGGGTATTTCAATTGAAAAAAAATCGAAGAAACAACAAAAACCCGCGTAGAATTTTAAAAATACACTTTTCTCTTAATCCCCACATTTTAGTGAATTGACACTCTGGCAGGACTTTTACGAGTTAATGACTATTTATTCAATTATTTCACTTGAAAACTCATAATCTAAAATATGGTCTGACGCAGGTTTAATGGGGATTAAATAAAAAAACAAGTTTTTTAACTGAAAGTAAGGAGCGAAATTGAAACTTAAAACAAACAGAAATTACTCAGTATATTTAAAGAGCTTTTCCCTCCTCAAGGACCCGCTCTTTGCGCTAAAGTTTGACTCTTTCTCTCAGCTCTAATTTTTAAAATAGTAAAAAAAAAATTGCGTAAAGAGCGGTGCATTGAGGAGGGAACAGCCCCTTTCGTATACCGAGTAATTTCAGTTTGTCTTACGTTTTAATTTCGCTCCTTATTTCAGTTAAAAAAAAATTGCTTTTTTATTGAATTTCTGAACGTTTTTGAATTAATGCATGTTTTGATTTTGGCTCCCAACACATGAATAATTAAAACAAAACTTGCATATTAATTTTTTAGGGGGGAGGGGGGCTAAATCGCTTTCTCACACTTTTCATCGGAAGATTTTGATAAAAAAGCGGGAGAGGAAGCCTAGTTGCTTTCCAATTCTTTGGTTCCTTAAAAAGGCAACTAGAACTTAAATTTTTTACGAAATTTTGAATTATTAAAAAAATATAGATAACTTACGAATTGAATTACGCAAAAATTAATTTTACAAAATTTATTGCAGCATCGCATAGGATTTAGCTTATTCTTTGCTGATTTTTTACCCCTGTTTATTTTTTTGTAATTTTTCACCCACTACTACCAAAACTGCATAGCTCCACAAGATGATCTTTTCACTGAAAATTGAGCAGAGCTTGTGACATTCTTATAAGTTAAAACGGTACTTATCGGTTCTTTAATAGACACTATAAAATTTCGACACAAGAAACTGGTCAAGTAACTTCCTTATACTGTCGATCATTTGGATGGCAAAGATCAGATGCAATAATAACTGGATGGAAGGAAGATCTCCTTTTAACGCGATTCTGAACGACATTTCTGCGTTCTGGGCACATAACTCTAAATTGTAATTTTACAGTTTTCCTAATAAAGTATTATATTTTCATCATATTACGCATCAAATGTGTAAACTAACCATTGCTGTATATAATATATGCTATGCCTTATCACCAACCCCCCTACCCCTAATGTGCAAATATATAGCCCAAACTTTTGATAAAGCTAAGGAAGTAAAACAAAATATGATGCAAATATAATACTTTATTAGGAAAATTGTAAAATTACAACTTCTAATTATGTACCATCATTATGTACCATTATGTACCTTAGAATTATGTACCTTTATGTACCAATTAGATTATGTACTAACTATTTCCTAACTTTTTATATATTGTTATTTAAGTTTTCACTTTACCAGTTCAAACAACCATATTTCTCTAGTTTCAGTAGGCAACACTATAGCGCGTATAGTACATGGCCAAAGTCTTCAATGTATTGTTTTATTTGTTTTTCCCCAGGAGCATATCCTATGGAAGAAGCGGTCGTGTAAACTTTGGTTGGGGCACATTCGATTTAAAATCGGAAGTTCTAGTGGTCTTTTTAAGAGTCAAAAGGAATCAGAGGGCAATCAGCCCCCCCCCCCCGACACACAACTTTTTCCTTTATTTAAATGTGAAGTGTGCCTTACTCCCTCGACTTACAAAAAAAGCCAAGAATGCTCCACTTTGGAACCTGACATTTTCTACTCCAGAAACTATTTACCAAAGGATGGTTGAAAAAAAAGGCCCGAGTCAATATTTTGTGAAATCAGTAAAAACCAAGAGAGAAAAAGAATTTCAAGATAAAGAAAACAAAGTAGACTGCGGCCAGTAGAGGGGAAATACAAAATAAAACGACGTGGATATGTCATCTATATGGAACAAAACGTCTTCAACGCTAAGAACAAAGATAAAATATAAAATAATCTATGAAACCTAAAATTAAATAAAATCTAAAACTAAGAAATAACAAAATACAATATATATATATATATATATATATATATATATATATATATATATATATATATATATATATATATATATACTAGCTGTTGGGGTGGCGCTTCGCGCCACCCCAACAGCTAGCCCCCCCGCGCACCCCCCGCGCCCCCCCCGCGCCCCCCCCTAGCCCCCCCGCGCCCCCGCGCAAAGCTAGCCCACCCCCAAGCCCCCCCGCGCGCGTAAGTCGTTACGCGCCATATTAGTTACGCGCCATTGTAGTTGTGTCCCTATGTCCCACCTGTGAATATATATATATATATATATATATATATATATATATATATATATATATATATATATATATATATATATATATATATATATATATATATATATATATATATATATATATATATATATATATATATATATATATATATATATATATATATATATATATATATATATATATATATATATATATATATATATATATATATATATATATATATATATATATATATATGTTTTTAACTACGTAAAACTTGCGAATATACAACATTCTTTGCTGTCCCATTGTCTGTGCATATAAATATATTTTCAGGTTTACCGACTCTTGAACATGCAACATATAATGGTCCATGGGAAAACAATCCGTATTCAGATCTATACCTCTTGATTCTAATGATTGCTCTTGAGCTTTGTTGATGGTGATTGCTAATCGACCATTCCCTGAGTCGCCATCGTCATTTATATATCCCCCTGTGCACCCCGGCGTCCCCTTTGTAGTTATGTCCCTGTGTCCCGGTCGTCATTTATATTCCCTGTGTCCCGGTCGTCATTTGTGTCCCGGTGTTCCAGTCTGTGATTTCTCTTTGAGTGTCCCGGGCGTCATTTATATTCCTTTTGTCCCGGTGTCCCGGTCGTCATTTATATCCCCCTGTGCCCCCCGGCGTCCCCATTGTAGTTGTGTCCCTGTGTCCCGGTCGTCATTTATATTCCCTGTGTCCCGGTCGTCATTTGTATCCCGGTGTCCCGGTCTGTATATACATTCGTTTTTTAGTTTTGTTTTTCTCCTTTATTTTTTTCCTTTTTTCTTTTTTTTCTTTTTTAGTTTATTTAGATTTTTAGATTTTTTAGTTTTTTTATTAGTTTTTAGTTTTTTTGTAGTTTTTACCATTTTTTTAGTTTTTTTAGTTTTTTTTTTTTACTTATGTCCTGGTCGTCATTTATACTCCCTGTGTCCCGGTCGTCATTTGTGTCTCGGTGCTTTGTTGATTGCTAATTTATATTATATTTATATTTATATTTTTTATATTTATTGATATTTTTTTAGTTTTCTTTTTCTCTTATTTTTCAGTTTTTTCCTTTTTTTAGTTTTTTCTTTTTTAGTTTTTAGTTTTTTTTTTTTTTTACCTTTTTTTAGTTTTTTTAGTTTTTTTAGTTTTTTAGCTTTTTTAGTTTTTTTATTAGTTTTTATTTTATTTTTTTAGTTTTTGCCTTTTTTTAGTTTTTTCAGTTTTTTTTAGTTTTTAGTTTTTTACCTTTTTTTTAGTTTTTTTTAGTTTTATAGCTTTTTTAGTTTTTTTTCTTTTTAGTTTTTTTTGTAGTTTTTACCTTTTTTAGTTTTTTTTCTTCTTTTGTATTAGTGTGAAATAATTCAGACGTCATATGCGGACAAACACGACGTCACTCGACAGACAGACAGACAGACATAACCCACAAACAACTTATTTTTATATATATTTATTCATATTTTTTTAGTTTTCTTTTTCTCTTTTATTTTTCAGTTTTTTCCTTTTTTTTAGTTTTTTTCTTTTTTAGTTTTTAGTTTTTTTTAGTTTTTTACCTTTTTTAGTTTTTTTTTAGTTTTTTTTAGTTTTTTAGCTTTTTTAGTTTTTTTATTAGTTTTTATTTTTTTTGTAGTTTTTGCCTTTTTTTATTTTTTTCAGTTTTTTTTTAGTTATTAGATTTTTACCTTTTTTTAGTTTTTTTTTAGTTTTTTAGCTTTTTTAGTTTTTTTTTTCTTTTTAGTTTTTTTTGTAGTTTTTACCTTTTTTAGTTTTTTTCTTCTTTTGTATTAGTGTGAAATAATTCAGACGTCATATGCGGACAAACACGACGTCACTCGACAGACAGACAGACAGACATAACCCACAAACAACTTATTTTTATATATATTTATTCATATTTTTTTAGTTTTCTTTTTCTCTTTTATTTTTCAGTTTTTTCCTTTTTTTTTAGTTTTTTTCTTTTTTAGTTTTTAGTTTTTTTTAGTTTTTTACCTTTTTTTAGTTTTTTTTAGTTTTTTTTAGTTTTTTAGTTTTTTTATTAGTTTTTATTTTTTTGTAGTTTTTGCCTTTTTTTATTTTTTTCAGTTTTTTTTAGTTATTAGATTTTTACCTTTTTTTAGTTTTTTTTGGTTTTTTAGCTTTTTTAGTTTTTTTTTCTTTTTAGTTTTTTTTTGTAGTTTTTACCTTTTTTAGTTTTTTTCTTCTTTTGTATTAGTGTGAAATAATTCAGACGTCATATGCGGACAAACATGACGTCACCTGATCCATCCACAGATCCACACACAGACAACTTATTTTTATATATATAGATATATATATATATATATATATATATATATATATATATATATATATATATATATATATATATATATATATATATATATATATATATATATATATATATATATATGAATATTTGATACTACTATGAATGAGCACCACAGAAGTTAGTGTGTTGGTTCGAGTTTCTTTAATGAGATTTTTTTCTCTTTTTTTTTGTCATGACTAGCCAGATCGGCTTTAGATCTGTCATAAGTAAGTATATTTTCATGGATTTATTCCAGTCATTGTTCCACTTCTTTGTGCGCCAAGCTTCTAAGCAGTGTTTAAACTAGCCGAAGGACAAAAAGTAAGGAAAGGACAAAGATGTTGACACCTTTCGCTCGTTTTGAGTATATAAGAGGTGGGATTCTTAGGTATGTTATGAGCCATTTTAGGATGAAGATTAAAAAAATAATTAAAGTAAAATTGTAGATTAGGGGCTTGTCTTTATCTTGGAAAGTAGTTGAGCTAGGTAAATAAAACTCTCAAGAATAGATTCAGATCCTTAATAATCTGCCAACTGACCTTTGATGACCTTCTACAATTTTTCGTTATTGAAAAGAAACCTTGAGAAATAGATCTATTGCTTAAAAGAAGCACAAAAAATTGTTTTGAAAACTTTACTCAATCCTGCTTTATAGAGTTCTAGAAATTTGTAATATGGCTTAATCTTTTGCTGAAATCACAGGAATTGTATTTTCAAGAACAAGAGCCAGTAAAAAGAAGATCGGAAACCGAAAATAAAGTAAAATTTTTCTTAGCAAAATTCAGATAGGTATAGACTTGTTATGTGCGCAATCTTCTAAACCCTAAAAATAAGAAATTGGTTGACATAGTAGCTTGGTAATATCTTCTTGGTGTGTATTTTAAGGCCCTGACTTCATTTCTGAAAGTTCCACTAACCTAACTCAGATTCGCTGGAATTTAAATGTCCATTTTCCTTAAAGAAAAATATTTCTAAATATACATCATCTTCCAAGCATATAGACTGCAAGCTGAAGACTTCCAACAGTTCAGGGTGAGGAACTATAATAAGAAGGAACATGGATCAATAGTAACCGAAACTCTTTTTAAAAAGGTATTTTGACACCAATATATACATCAAAAGACACTGAAAGTTTCAAAATAAAAATGAGTTTAAAATTCGCCATAATCAGATTTTGATGAAGAGCTTTTAGAGAGATTTGTACGTCGAGCCATTGGTTTAATGTTTAACAAGGAAACTTCCGCTATTAATACATTTTAGTAGCATAACGACGAGAAAAATAATAGTAGATCTCAGACACTCTGATGACTCGAAAACAGCCATCATCCAGGGTAGGTTACCCCGAGTGCCAAAACCGAGTGAAAGAAGGGGCTTGCTGCAAAGACTTGACTTTTAGAAAGTGTTTTCATTACTCAGTTGACAGTTCACACGGGGACCAGGATTAATTTTATTCTGGTGCTATCAGCCCTAGGAACAGGCCTACATAACCCATATTTTAGGTCAAAATGTGAGGCAATTTTTTTGCGATTTTCTTTAAACTGTGCACCATTACTGCTGTTGTTCAAAAGGGGACTTTAGTACGGCTTGAAAGGGCTTTAAAGACATATAATAAGATATGAATTCTATTCACTTATTTCAAATACAAGAAATATGCTTAGAGCATTAATGCTTCCTCCAACAAATTAAAACATAATGTTAATTGTTCCTATAATGCATAACAGTTCCTCCCAAAGTAGAAACTCAAGAGTCTCTGTTAACAAAGGGATAAAGTTACGCTTTGCAGGGGCATTTTCATTTTTAAAAAAATTAGCAGTTTAATACAACGGAGTTTAAAAATCTTGTTTAAAATTTTTAAACAAAATTATTGCAAAAGGGTGTCAATCGTTGGGAAATGCACCAAGTGGTTCATCGAATACGCGAGACGTGGTAAAGGCTCAGAATTAGGCTTCTTCAAAAGTAGACATGCTAGAACAAACAGAGACATTTTATTTTGCAAATTTTACCCCTATTTTCATGATTCGGTTTGAGTTTTTGCTACTTCATTCCAAGCCCACCCCCTCCAACGGTCTCATATACCCTTAGGCAATGTAGAGAGAAGTAGAGTAATAATTGATAAAAACTCGTTCAGTGGAAAAAAAAGGAACTATGGTTTATCAATGCATGATGCATATAACCAATTCAATTAAATCACGATTCGAACCAACTGAGCTACAGAACGTAAGTCTTAATATGCACATACCCATCCTTAAGCATTGTTTCTTGTAAATAATAAATCCAGTCAACTGAGTAGTGAATAAATAAATTCAGAAGCTGGGGTTAGTGTCTTCCAATCTTTTGCAGGATCATTTTACATCTGTTTTTACCACGTTTTACTTAAATTGCTATCTCTATCGCCAAAATTTTATATGTTTATTTCGACCCCCTTCCTGAAATCTGATTTGGCTCAAAATTTGTATACAGATTTGCTTTACCTAACATTTTAATATTCTGATAAACTTGATTCGATACGGATCCAAATCCAGAGAGATTCTGGAATCTGGATCATTGCGCAACATTCTCCTGATTATTCTTAATCCGGAGAGAATGAATCTCGATAGCAAAAAGAGTTAATTAAATACTTTAGAAGAAAAATAAATAAAAACCACGTTTTACAAATTGACTAAAAAGGAGAAAATTAATTTTTTGGTTCTAAAGAACAATTAGGATATACATACTTCAATATTTTCTAAATATTTTGAATGTTGTGTTCTGTTTTACTCAAATTTGTAAAATGTTTCCAAAAACTTAAACGTGATGCGCATCTTAAATAGTAAAATATCAATAGGTAGTTGACGCTAAATTTTTAGAAAATTTTTACAAGTTTTAGTAAAAAAGTTCACAACATTCAAAATATTCTGAAAATTCTGAAGTATGTACATTAAAAGTATTCTTTAGAACCAACAAATTTATTTCCCCCTTTTTTGTTCATTTGCAAAACGTGGTTTTTAAAGGTTTTTTTTCATAAAGCATTTATCTCAGTATGAATCTATAAAGGAAATCGTTAAAATTAAAATGTAACTGAATCTACAGTTATAAGTGATTAAATATTGAAAAAGAGAAAACATGAAATAAGACTCTAATAGAAATAAAATATACCAAGGCTCATTAATTAAGATGCATAAAAATTTTATTACGCAAGAAAGATATTGTTTTCAGGAAAAGCGTTTTCCTCCAATGCCAGTTTAATGTTGGTTTTGGATAATGATGCTTAAACAGCCGCAAAATCTTTTCAAATTCAAGCTTAAAAGATAAAAATAATTTCTTGTTATCTGCTCTATCCAAAGAATAAGGTTAACCTCCTTGTTTGGAAACCCTCTCCCTGGCTAAGGGAAACCTGGCTAACTGATTAACAATTATGCTTAGATTGAATATATCCATTCTAAGAAGTTTCCAAGGAGTAAAAATGAAGCATAGTTTACTCTATTCCCTTGAAATAACCTAGACAGTTCTGAAAATAGTAATAAATGAACTTCTTTTATTAATTACTATTAATCAAAAGAACTACTTATTATCAGTTTTAGTTGACATTTCAATTTACCCTTTAAGCTTTAAGCTTTACCCTTTAAGCTTTTTAGATGACACTATTGTATTGTAAGGTTCCTGGCTGCTTAAAATCTGCAGAACAGACAAATAGTATACAGTCTCGTAAATAGCTTTAAAAATAGTTTTTTTTATTTTATGATTGATTAATTTAATATTAATCATTATTTATTAGGTTTTTGAATTCTGAACGTATGATTAAGCCGCCAATATGCGCTGTAATTCCATTTTGTGAAAGTTCTTCTTAAAAAATGATCAAGCTTTTCTCAATAACTTGAAACTTAATTAAAATCTAACATGAGTTGGATTTCTCCAAGTATTTCCCTGCGATTTGTGATTCTCCTTGTAAACAACGGTCAAATCGAGAATTTGTCAAATGGTCTCTAGTTAATGGCATATTGCACAGAATATTATTTTAGCCAACGTCCATGAGAAAAGAGCAATAACATTAAGCGCAAAATATAACACTTCAGTAAAATTTAAAAGGATTTAAGCTGACTAGTACCCTTACTATGGATATCAGACACAGTCTTGTAGCTCTTCTAAGCAAAGAGCAATGTACCTTGACCGTATTTTTTTTGCCACTTCGTATAAAAAGAATAGCTATAGAAACCTGAGACGGAGTTCATTTTATTGGAAATTAAAAGTTCTAGTGCGCCATTGAAGAGTATAAAATGATAAGAGGGAATTTAGCCTCCCTCCTTGCCCTGTTTTACTACCTTGCCATCGATAGGCCCACCTAAGACTCCGACCGAATTTCTTATTTTACAAAATAGTCTAAATGTCCAATAAGTGTGACTTCAGAGAATACAAGAGCTGCACTGTCCATGGGGAAAAAGCTGTAAATAATTTTAAATACATGCTGTTTTCAAATAAGTTTTTATAATCGAAAACGAGGCTCTGTTTAGTCTTGTTGTAAGACTGACTTGAAATTTAAGCTATCTTCTCCAGGTCAAAAAAATCTAAATTTTTCTTATGAGAAGGGAAAGGGGCGCGGAAGCGGGCCAAATAACAGGTTTTATCAGTTTTGAACTCTTGCCGTGAGTCTTTGAGCCAAGAGGAATATGAAGTACCCAAATATTTTCACGGCAAAGTTTTTGCATCCCCTCCCTTCAAGAAAAAAAATAAGGGTAAAAAAGTTCCGAAATTTATTCCCGGTAGGCTCAAAACTTCTATTAAGTTCTTGGGCTTAGGAGCCTAAATACAAACTGAAAAATAGGAAAAAAAACATCCTCCAAAACGAGGCCCTAAAAAGGGGCAGGAAAAGCATAAGAAAAATTTTATTCTCAGGCCAACTCGTGTGGAAGGAGTGGCCGTAGAAACTTCAGAGGGGGTGATTCGATTGAAAATCGAGAATCCTGGTTCCCTTGTTGTTCACACATAGTTTTAATTGAAAAGCAAACATGTTCGGTCTTGGTTGTCCAAGTAGCTTGAGTTTTTTGAAGGCGTTCACTGAGCCAAGATTCCTAGAGTTTCTCAAAGGTCAACTTTGGAAATAAAAAGCATACCTGATTAAATTAAAAGCGCTTTGTGCACCCAAATTTTCAACTTATCTGCAATACCTCGGGAATAGCTTGAAAATCTCAGGCAGTGTTGGGGGAAAGGGCAGAGGGGCGGGAGAATCTTGTTTTGTGGAAGAGAGGGGCTAAATGCAATCAGAGGATACTATGTGTGTGCTACTACTGCTACTTCTACCACTGCTACTGCTACTGGTTATACTGATTCTACTACTATTATTACTACTAAGGCTAAAAGCATAACGGTGAAATTTACAGGATTTGTTTAGAGGACTGTTTAATTAAATTGAAACATGGTATGTGTTTGTGTATACAGTCTGGCAGAAGGGTGCTTCAGTAATATCTTAGAGTCAGCCTAGAGTATTATGTTGAAACTTTCAGGGCATTTTGAGGGGAAGGTTGAACTAGTGAAAAGTCACTATGTGCAAACTAATACTACTACTAGTAGAAGTACGACTACTGCTAGTAGTACTACCGTTATTAAGGTTAATAGTCTTATGGTGAAGCTTTCAGGTATTTTTGAGGATGATATTGAACTTAGTCAAAACTCCCTATGTTGGTTATGTTGTTAAAAGGCTGCATCATGAATATCCCAGCAACAGCTTCGGATATTAAGTTGGAAGTTTCAGGTCATATTAAGGGGGATGTTAAGCTAGCCAAAGGGCATACGTGTATATTATTACTGCTATTACTATTACTTCTAGTACTATTTTCCAGGGAACGGTTGGGGGATGCTGAAGACTAACGGTATTTGGTGGAACTGTTAGCTAATGTTGGGAAGGATATTAAACTAAATCAAAACACACTAAGTGTATGTATTCTATCAAAAGGGCGTATCTGCAATAACTCAGAAACAGCTTAGAGCATTAAGTTGAAACTATCAGGGCATATTGAGGGGATGTTGAACCGATATGGTAATATTTAAATACTATTCCTGCTACTCGTACTAATATTAATACTGCTATCACTACTACTGCTCTCACTGCTACTACGGCAAGCGCTACTTCTAAGGCTAAGGTTATTAAGGTAAAACTCTCAGAGAACGGTGAAAGAGGTGTTTAACTAAACCAAAACACATTATGTACGCTCAGGTTGTCAAAAAGGTATAACAGCAATATTTCAAGAACAGCATACAATATTAAGTAGAAATTTTCGGGCGATTTTTAGAGGGATGTGAAACTATATCAAAATACACTATGTACATTGGGATTACCGAAACGTATATCAGTAATATCCAAACAACGCATTAGGGTATAAGTTAAGCATAACATGGCTACTAAGATTGCTACAAGGGCTGCTACTACTTCTGCTACTGCTACTATTGAACTAAATTAAAATAGTTTAAATGTATCCAGGTTTTCAAAATGGTATAGGTGGAATATCTTAGGACTTGAATAGGGTATCAAGTTGAAACTGTCAGGAAAAGTTGATGGACTGTTGGAAAGTTGATGTCAGGAAAAGTTTATCATCAGCCCATCCATCCAAACCATTATAGTTAAAACATTATTTAATTTTTTTGCAAAATTTTATGGCACAAATAAAGGGTAAGCCAAAATCTGGATTTATATAGAGAAAAACCAGCAGATTTAAAATACTATTTTCTTAACCAATAAAAAACTATGTAAATTGAAAAAACCAACAGAAATTCAGTGTAAAAAAAATCCATGTTTTGATACTTAAACCGAAGAACTAAAAACAAAGAAACTTCAATGATATTTTTAATTTCAACCAACAATAAAGTTGCGTCAATTAAAAACGAACAAAACTAATTTAAAAAAGTATTATCGGAAATACAGTTTTTAAATTACAATGAAGAGCCAAATTTAAGCCCAAAAGGAGCAGAAATAAAGTCTTATAATAATTTAAGTTTAAAACGAATCGAAACTATGGCTAATAAGTTTTTGATACCCAAAACAAACATAAATTAAGATTAATAGTCAAATCAAGCAAAAAGATCACAACTGCCGCTATAGATGAATAAATAAATCCTAAAACAAACAGATATCAAAATAAATAATCAAGCAAAACTTAAAATACACATAAATTACTACAAACAGGAGTAGGGCTACTGCCCCTTAAACCTTCTACAAATTGTGGCATCATTTGTGCTTTACTGAAAGCATAATATGGTTTGAGCATTTACTTTTTTATAATTCCAGCATTTGAAAAACAAAATGACTGAAATTTCTAGGAATTAATATTACTATGTATTATACATTGAGTTTACTTTCATTAGTTCTTTCCTGTCATCTTAATTACTATGCTGATTTTGTTTATTTAATTCACGAAACGAAATTCATTTCTCGAAATAGAGATCGTTTTCAGAAAAGCGCAAATGACACTATAAACTTTACGAGACTTCGGAGGCAATAGCCCTACTCCTGTTAGTGGTATTTCAGTTTATTTTAATATTGGCTTGATCATCCTTTTACTTACTGTCTGGTTTGAGATTTATTTTAGTTTCTGTTTGTTTTGGGATTCATTTTTTCATAAAAATATTTTCTGATTGTCTTGGGTTTTAACTTGGCTCTTTCATTTTTCTTTGAAAAACTGCTTTTTCACAAACTTTTTTTAAATTAATACTTAACAAAGAGCGATGTGCATCCATTTTTTCTTCGTAATCATTATATAGAGCGGATGCTCATGGAAACTTGAGGCTGGCTTCATACAAACAAAAATGAAAAGTTCTAATATCACCTATAAGGACTGAACTGAATCCATTCTTAAATGACCGGCTATGTTTGAAATATGAGCATCCTAAAATAAAACATAGTTCGTAAGCTTCTCAAACGGTTTCCGATTTCTTCTCCTTTTTTGGGGAGTTTAATTTCCATTCATAAAATTATGCAAATTCTGATTTTGCATTAACAATGATGAGGAACTTTAAAATTAAAAGGTTGTATATCTATATTCTGTATAAACAACAGATTTTATTGTTCTAAACGCTATTGTTAAAAATTCGTTCTTTAGAGTTTTAGTTTCTTTGATAAGGGACACATTTTACTTACAATTTTTTACTAGGAATTCTTTGGTCCAAGGCTCTTTTGAACTTAAGGGAGGCAACTATTCCCTTCTTTAACCGCCTTTTCTTATAGTCAAGTTTAATATTCTAATAACAATGCTTTGAGAAAGAAACTCATCCCTGAAAAAGTGAAGCCTACCAAATAAGAAGGTCTGAAGCCATCCTTTCCGTGGTTTTAAAGATGGTCTGTTTGAACAAGTCTTTTTATAATAATTTCCTGATGGACATCATCAGGGGGAGGGGGACAATGACCTCTTGAAAATAGAATATATTAAAATGAGAAGTACTCTAATAAAAATATTTACTGAAGTAAAACTCCTGGCCGTACTCGCACTTCCTCAGAAAATTTTCTAGAAGTGCTCATGAGTGCGCAGTGCCGCGCCTCTCCTTCTTCCATGTTTGTAAGTATATGAATATAATATTTATGATTAGATACTGCCCCCTCCCAGAAATCTCCTTTTACATCTGTATGAAGTATCACGGAAAAATAAAAAATAGACGTAAATACGAGCTTATTGAGACTTCAGGCACACTCCCCCCAGCTACGCAAGGTTCTACCCTCCTCCATTATAGTCGACGCACCATTATTTACTTTATTTTATCAAGCCCTCCCGCGCACGTAAGTCGTTACGCGCCATATTAGTTCGCACCATTATAGTTGTGTCTCTGTGTACCACCTATGAATATAGATAGATTTATATATGTGTTTTGAACTACGTAAAACTTGCGAATATACAACATTCTTGGCTTTCCTATTGTCTGTGCATATACAAAGCCTTATGTACTTATAATAACGTCATATGCAAACGCTCTTTTTAAAAACAAACAAACATGCATACACACAACTCGTTTTTATATAGACAGATAGATAGATAGATACAATACAAATAACTGCGTAAAACCTGCGAATATACAACATTCTTCGCTGTCCAATTGTCGCTGCATATAAATAGATTGTCAGGTTTACCGACCCTCGAACATGCAACGTACAATTGTTCATGGGAAAAACAATCAGTATTAAGATCTATACCACATTTTTCTAATGATTGACCTTGAGCTTTGTTGAGGGTGATTGCAAATGCTAATCGAATTGGGAATTGCAATCTTTTAAATTGAAAAGGCAGATCCATTGGAATCGTGGGAGTGCGAGGAATAAGAACAGCCTCACCCTCAAAAGGCCCTGTCAAGATTGTGGCCTCTATTACGTTTTCCATTGTTTTTTTTTTACGGCAAGTCGCGTGCCACTGCAAAGCTTTGGTGGGTTTATGTTACGTAACAATATTATTGGAACGCCTATTTTCAGTTGTAGCACGTGTGGTGTAAACCCTGAAAGATCCACGGAATTTAAAAATTCAGATGGATAATTAACCACCTCATTTGGTTCCAAAACTGTGTCGACTGACTTGTAAAGGACTGCCTGGTCTCGAATCTTGGTCAAAACAATATTGTTGATTTCGTTGACGTCTATATTTTTGGGTGCAAGAATCGCTCTTTCACTTAGCCATTTATTATTTTTATAATTATTTAGAATATTCGGAAATACTTTTTCAATCAATTCATTTTTGGACGTCACTAAATTACAGAATTCAGCAGGTAGTTGTATAAGTCCTGAAATTGAGTCTACTGGGAGCTTTCCGTTTCCAATTTCCAGCAATTGATCTGAAAATGTTTGACCAGAGTCATCGTTTTGCAATCGGACACGCATATTTGTAATTAATTTTAATGTCTTTGCGTGTGCCCATAAATTAGAATTTTTCAGGCAAGCATTCATTTCGTCTACAGGGGTTGATCTAGGTATTATAGGCCATGTTTGCATGAAATCTCCCACAAGCAATATTAATGTGCTGCCAAAGGGTTTCGAATTCCCTCGCAAATCTTTCAAACATTGATCCAGAGCCTCGAGCGATTTTGTGTGCAATTGTGCACTCGTCCCAAATAATAAGTTTGCATTGCTGCAATACTTTACCCATCCCAGATGATTTGGAAATATTGCACGTGGGAGTTTCTGTAGAATGCAAATTCAGAGGCAATTTCAAAGCGGAATGAGTAGTTCTTCCACCAGGCAGCAACGTTGCGGCTATTCCGGACGACGCAATTGCCAACGCTATATCATTTTTTGATCGAATTGATGCCAGAATCAGTTTTATCGCAAACGTTTTACCAGTACATCCTGGCACATCCAAAAAGAAAATTTCTCCAACGGTGTTATCGACACAATGCATTATTGTATCATAAATGTCTTTTTGTTCCGACGTTAACTTGGAAATGTTATTTTGTACATACAACAATAGATCACTCGTACTGTAACTTTGTGCACGATCCAATTCTACACATGTCGAAACAGCAGCGGTACGATTAGATGAAGGCATTCCCAAATCCTGAAGAGGTTTGTTTGCCATACATACGCACAAATCTTCTATAACTACAAAAAAAAACTAAAAAGAAAAAAAACTAAAACACTAAAAAAGCTAAAAAAAGGTAAAAAACTAAAAAAAAACTAAAAACTAAAAAAGAAAAAAAAAAATAAAAAAGGAAAAAAACTAAAAATAAAGGAGAAAAAGAAAACTAAAAAAATAAAAATCAAAATCAAAAAAAAATAAAAAAAGGTAAAAACTACAAAAAAAACTAAAAGAAAAAACAAAAAAAGAAAAAAACTAAAAAAGCTAAAAATAGGTAAAAACCAAAAAAACTACAAGGAATAAGGGAAAAAAACAAAAAAATTATTTCAAAACTAAAAAAGAAAAAAACTAAAAAAGGAAAAAAACTGAAAAATAAAGGAGAAAAAGAAAACTAAAAAATTAAAATAAAAATAAAAAAATACTATAAAAAGGGAAAAACTAAAAAAAAAACTAAAAAGAAAAAAGAAAAAAACTATAACAGCTAAAAAAAAATTAAAAAGAAAAAAAGGAAAAAAACAATAAATTTATTTCATCATATACCAATTCAAAAACGAATGTATATACAGACCGGGACATCGGGACGCAAATGATGACCGGGACACCGAGACGCAGGGATATAAATGACGACTGGGACACTCAAAGAGAAATTACAGACTGGGACACCGGGACACAAATGACGACCAGGACACAGGGAATATAATTTATATATATATATATATGTATCTTCTATATATATCCATCTATCTATATAAAAATAAGTTGTTTGTGTGTGTCTGTTGACTGACGTCATGTATGTGTGTCTTATTTTTGAGTCTTATTGACATGACTTATCTATATATATAAAAATAAGTTGTCTGTTTGTGTGTCGAGTGACTTCATTATAAGGATTGAGCTGTATGTTGTCATGAAGTAAGTTGTCGACTGACGTCATGTTTGTCAACTGATGAAATTACAGACCGGGACACCGGGACACAAATGACGATCGGGACACCAGGACACAGGGAATATAAATGACAACCGGGACACTCAAAGAGAAATTACAGACTGGGACACCGGGACACAAATCACGACCGGGACACAGGGAATATAAATGACGACCGGGACACAGGGACACAACTACAACGGGGACGCCGGGGGGCACAGGGGGATATATAAATGACGATGGGGACACAGAGAATGTTCGATTAGCAATTACACTCAACAAAGCTCAAGGGCAATCATTAGAATCATGAGGTATAGATCTGAATACGGTTTGTTTTTCCCACTGACAATTATATGTTGCATGTTCAAGAGTCGGTAAACCTGACAATCTATTTATATGCACAGACAATGGGACAGCGAAGAATGTTGTATATTCGCAAGTTTTATGTAGTTAAAACCTATATATGTATATCTATATTCACAGATGGGACACAGGGACACAACTACAATGGCGCGTAACGACTTACGCGCGCGGGGGGGCTTTGGAGGCGTGAAGCTTCCCCACCAACTAGGTGTTGGGGTGGCACGAAGCGCCACCCCAACAGCTAGTTATATATATATATATATACTAGCTGTTGGGGTGGCGCTTCGCGCCACCCCAACACCTAGTTGGTGGGGGCGCTTCGCGCCCCCCCCCAAGCCCCCCCGCGCGCGTAAGTCGTTACGCGCCATATTAGTTACGCGCCATTGTAGTTGTGTCCCTATGTCCCACCTGTGAATATAGATAGATAGATATATATATATATATATATATATATATATATATATATATATATATATATATATATATATATATGTTTTTAACTACGTAAAACTTGCGAATATACAACATTCTTTGCTGTCCCATTGTCTGTGCATATAAATAGATTGTCAGGTTTACCGACTCTTGAACATGCAACATATAATGGTCCATGGGAAAACAATCCGTATTCAGATCTATACCTCATGATTCTAATGATTGCCCTTGAGCTTTGTTGATGGTGATTGCTAATCGACCATTCCCTGAGTCGCCATCGTCATTTATATATCCCCCTGTGCACCCCGGCGTCCCCTTTGTAGTTATGTCCCTGTGTCCCGGTCGTCATTTATATTCCCTGTGTCCCGGTCGTCATTTGTGTCCCGGTGTTCCAGTCTGTGATTTCTCTTTGAGTGTCCCGGGCGTCATTTATATTCCTTGTGTCCCGGTGTCCCGGTCGTCATTTATATCCCCCTGTGCCCCCCGGCGTCCCCATTGTAGTTGTGTCCCTGTGTCCCGGTCGTCATTTATATTCCCTGTGTCCCGGTCGTCATTTGTATCCCGATGTCCCGGTCTGTATATACATTCGTTTTTTAGTTTTGTTTTTCTCCTTTATTTTTTTCCTTTTTTCTTTTTTTTCTTTTTTAGTTTATTTAGATTTTTAGATTTTTTAGTTTTTTTATTAGTTTTATAAAAAAACCCAACACCTAGTTGGTGGGGCGCTTCGCGCCCCCCCAAGCCCCCCCGCGCGCGTAAGTCGTTACGCGCCATATTAGTTACGCGCCATTGTAGTTGTGTCCCTGTGTCCCACCTGTGAATATAGATAGATTTATATATGTGTTTCAAACTACGTAAAAATTGCGAATATACAACATTCTTGGCTTTCCCATTGTCTGTCCATATACAAAGCCGTATGTACTAATAATGACGTCATATGCAAACGCTCTTTTTACAAACAAACAAACATGCATACACACAACTCGTTTTTATATAGATAGATAGATAGATAGATACAATACAAATTAACTACGTAAAACTTGTGAATATACAACAGTCTTCGCTGTCCCATTGTCTGTGCGTATAAATAGATTGTCAGGTTTACCGACCTTCAAAGATGCAACATACAATTGTACATTGGTAAAGCAATCTGTATTAAGATCTATACCGCATTTTTCTAGTGATTGCCCTTGAGCTTTGTTGATGGTGGTTGCAAATGCTAATCGAATTGGGAATTGCAATCTTTTAAATTGAAAAAGCAGATCCGTTGGAATCATGGGAATGCGAGGAATAAGAACAGCCTCACACTCATAAGGCCCTGTCAAGATTGTGGCCTCTATTAGGTTTTCCATTGTTTTTTTTACGGCAAGTCGCGTGCCATTGCAAAGCTTTGGTGGGTTGATATTTCTTAAAAGTATTATTGGTACGCCTATTTTTAGTTGCAGCACGTGTGGTGGAAACCCTGAAGGATCTATGGAATTTAAAAATTCAGATGGATAATTAACCGCTTCATTTGGTTCCAAAATACAAATTAACTGCGTAAAACTTGCGAATATACAACATTCTTCGCTGTCCAATTGTCGCTGCATATAAATAGATTGTCAGGTTTAGCGACCCTCGAACATGCAACGTACAATTGTCCATGGGAAAAACAATCAGTATTAAGATCTATACCACATTTTTCTAATGATTGACCTTGAGCTTTGTTAATGGTGATTGCAAATGCTAATCGAATTGGGAATTGCAATCTTTTAAATTGAAAAGGCAGATCCGTTGGAATCATGGGAATGCGAGGAATAAGAACAGCCTCACCCTCAAAAGGCCCTGTCAAGATTGTGGCCTCTATTAGGTTTTCCATTGTTTTTTACGGCAAGTCGAGTGCCATTGCAAAGCTTTGGTGGGTTTATATTTCTTAAAAGTATTATTGGTACGCCTATTTTTAGTTGTAGCACGTGTGGTGGAAACCCTGAAAGATCTATGGAATTTAAAAATTCAGATGGATAATTAACCGCTTCATTTGGTTCCAAAACTGTGTCGACTGACTTGTAAAGGACTGCCTGGTCTCGAATCTTGGTCAAAACAATATTGTTGATTTCGTTGACGTCTATATTTTTGGGTGCGAGAATCGCTCTTTCACTTAGCCATTTATTATTTTTATAATTTTTTAGAATATTCGGAAATACTTTTTCAATCAATTCATTTTTGGACGTCACTAAATTACAGAAATCAGCAGGTAGTTGTATACGTCCTGAAATTGAGTCTACTGGGAGCTTTCCGTTTCCCATTGCCAGCAATTGATCTGAAAATGTTTGACCAGAGTCATCGTTTTGCAATCGGACACGCATATTTGTAGTTAATTTTAATGTTTTTACGTGTGCCCATAAATTAGAATTTTTCAGGCAAGCATTCATTTCGTCTGCAGGAGTTGATCTAGGTATTATAGGTAATGTTTGCCTGAAATCTCCCGCAAGCAATATTAATGTGCTGCCAAAGGGTTTCGACTTCCCTCGCAAATCTTTCAAGCATTGATCCAGAGCCTCGAGCGATTTTTTGTGTGCCATTGTGCACTCATCCCAAATAATAAGTTTGCATTGCTGCAATACTTTACCCATCCCAGATGATTTGGAAATATTGGACGTGGGAGTTTCTGTAGAATGCAAGTTCAGAGGCAATTTCAAAGCGGAATGAGCAGTTCTTCCACCAGGCAGCAATGTTGCGGCTATTCCGGACGACGCAATTGCCAACGCTATATCATTTTTTGATCGAATTGATGCCAGAATCAGTTTTATCACAAACGTTTTACCAGTACCTCCTGGCGCATCCAAAAAGAAAATTTCTCCAACGTTGTTATCGACACAATGCATTATCGTATCATAAATGTCTTTTTGTTCCGACGTTAACTTGGAAATGTTATTTTGTACATACGACAATAGATCACTCGTACTGTAATTTTGTTCACGATCCAATTCTACACATGTCGAAACAGCAGCGATACGGTTAGGTGAAGGCATTCCCAAATCCTGAAGAGGTTTTTTTGCCAAACGTACGCACAAATCTTCTATAACAACCAAAGTGTAGTTATAAATTTCTGATGTAAAATCAAAAGTCATATCTGACGTCTCTAACTGTTTTCGATGGAGTATATCTTCGGACATTATTGACGTATATTTTTCCCATAACTCTGTAGGAGCTGATGGAGAGCAAGTTGTTAAAATGATGCCAAACAATGCACGAATTTGACTTGGGGTTGACGTTTCGCACGCGTCATTGATGCAGTTATCCCAGTGATGGTCATTCTCCAATAAATTCAGAGCTTGGCATGCACTACGGTAAGTGTCATGTATAGTACCATTTACAGTCCTCAAATATTCAAAGGATGTCGGACCGGGTACATTCACCAAAAGCAGGCGTAGAAAGAAGCATTCATGTTGATTGGGGTGAACGGTGTAGAGTCTTCCTATCGTGGTATCTTTGAAGATGGTAGGTTGGCCGTCGACTGACTTACCCTGTTTTCGACGTTCAAATACTTTATTTTTAGTATTCCACGTGTAATACGAAGGCACTTCAGTATACAGCAGTTTTTTTGCAAAAGAATCATTTTTGCAAAACGAAAAAAAAGCTGTTAATGTTGTATCCGGTGGATTCAGGACTCTTTGTTGCACGTTGGTTTCCGTGAAATAAACACGTTGACCATTCTGTAAATGTACCGCTAAGTGAACAACAGCTGGACTACGTTCATGTATCGGAAATGAAAGAATTCGCCAAACAGCTTCATTACTGCTTATGTATCTTCCAGCCTGATATTGTACGATTTCATCGAAATCTTTGATTTCGGGCTGCAAGCCAAAAACTGCCATGTCACTGCCTTTGTTGACGTACTTACATATGTATTTGATTGCCTTTACGGAGTTACAGTATTCAACGTTTATGTGTGCATTAAATGTTTTTGATAATAATGGGGAATATGGAACAACCCACTGGTTATCTACTTCGATGGTGTTACGCTTCTTTATTATTGCTGTTTTACCGCCATCTTCAGTAGATCTTCTTCTATATTGTGGGTAACCATCATTGCCAGTAATTGTGTTTGATACTAAAAGTCGAGGATATTGCTTTGTGCACCTTCCTTTGGCCATGCATGGTGAATTTTCGTTCAGTGCACCGCAAGGTCCATGTATCATATTTTTTACAATAATATCATGTAACCCCTTATCGACATTTTTATCAGGTATTTCAACGGAAATCACAGCATCAATTTCGTTCGAAGTAATTTTTTTATGTAGCCAGATTAGTATATGTGCGTGTGGCAAACCTCGTTTTTGCCATTCCACTGAGTACATCCAGCATCGCACTGACCCAAACACTTCAAGTTTTACAATGTAGTTTATCAGTGATTTCAACTTTTGCCGGAAGACACGGGCCGTAATGTCATGCCTATGAACCGCCGATTGTCCTTGAAGTAAAAGCTGCAGTATCTCGTCCCAAGATTGATTACATGTAAATGTAATAAATAAATCTGGACGACCATAGAGACGAACATACGCAATAGCATCTTGAGCATATTCATGCATATGACGGGGACTGCCAGCATATGACGAAGGTAAAATTGTTAATCTTCCAACGTTTGTGGTATTACCGTCATTTATAACTGCATCTCGCAAATGAATGTATTGTTCAGAGCGGAGCTTGGTCTGATTCAGGCGGATATATAGCAAACGTTCTGATTCAATTTTAGCATACATATCAACGACGAATTGGTGAAACAATTCACGGCATTTTAAAATATAATTTTCTTCATCCTGCCGAATCATTAGTCTATAGGAATAATAATGCATTGCACTGCATTTCTTATTCATTTCTTTGTTAGTGGCTGGATTCATCAATTTAATATTAAAGTGATGGCCGTCGGCTCCATCCCAAAAAATGATAGGATATTGTAGGGCATCGTAGCATCTATGAGTTTCAGCAATTCTTAACAACTGAGCGTTTCGCTTATGAAGAATAATATCTCGAGGTAAAAACTTATCACCGACCATAACGATTGCCAGTTCGTCGATATTTGGAGCATTGTATCTACGCACATGTTGGCCAGGAGGCGTTTTGTCAGCGGAAATAACAATTTTATGCGTATCAGTAGGCATCAAATCGATGGCTGTTTTGAACAGACGCACTAAATTATTATTTTCGTGGAAAAGATGTTGCAATTGGGAAACGATTGTCCTTTCAACGTTGGGAGAAATTTCGCAACGTGCATTCAATTCAGAATTTCTATCACTGATGAAGTACAATTGTAAAAATTTATGATTCTCGCCTGAGAATGGTAGAAGGGACCCTGCTCTATGATAAATTTGCCCTTTTACTTTGAAAGTAGACATTAATTGATCTGGATTTTCGATTTGGGCTCCAAACGACGTCATTTGGAAACATGAGTTGTATTTTCTGATTTTTGACAAAAAACGCTTAGATTCTGACGTAGTTCCAGTAAGGAAAGTCTTCAATGGCTCTGGTGGTGCAGCCAATAGAGGAAGTTTAACTTTTCCTGAGGCTCAACACATTCCCATTGTTTCACCATTGAATTTCAAGGCCTTGCAATAGGGACAAATTTTAGACATTGTCCCGATTTGAACACATCTACTCAAGCTATAATCATCGACTGGGTTGTACCTGAATGCCAGGCGATAACTTTCAGGTTGCTCTGATTCCTCTGCACGCTTTATTTTCTTACTTTCTATATCAGCAGCAAGCCTGATTTCTTGCTGTTCTTGTAATTCCTCGGCACGCCTTCTTTTTTCACTTTCTCTTTTAGCAGCAAGTCTGCTTCCGCGTTGCTCTGGTAGTTCCTCGGCACGCTTTCTGTTCTTTCTTTCTCTATCAGCCTCAAGCCTGTTTCCTTGCTGTTCTTTTGATTCCTCGGCACGCTTTCTGTTCTTTCTTTCTCTATCAGCCTCAAGCCTGTTTCCTTGCTGTTCTTTTGATTCCTCGGCACGCCTTCTTTTTTCACTTTCTCTTTTAGCAGCAAGTCTGCTTTCGCGTTGCTCTGGTAGTTCCTCGGCACGCTTTCTTTTCTGACTTTCTCTATCAGCAGCAAGTTTTTTGGCATAGACTCTTTGAGCATCTTCATCGGCTTTTGCCATGGTAAGTTCATCAGTCATTGTAAACTTAAACAATAATAGATTTCTACGTGAACATATGTCTTAAATATCTTGAATGACGTCACCGTCAAAGCAAAAATTACGACAAATAATTTCATGACGTCAGTCAACACAGAAACATGACGTCACCTGATCCACAGACAGACACACAGACAGACAACTTATTTTTATATATATATATATATATATATATATATATATATATTTATATATATATATACATATATTTATTTCAGTTATCAGTAGTAATTCTGTTTTTAGACTTTGGAACTGCTATTACGAACCACTCCTTTTTTAAAGCTCGTTACCAAGAACGGCTTAATGTCGAAGTATAAAAACAAAAGAAAGTAAGCAGTTTAAACGCTTCCCGAATGATGTTTAACACAGGTGCTACTGAAGCCACTAATTGCAAGTATAATGCTAAATAGTGACGAAGACCACACTGCCCCTCCATTACAAACAGTAAAATAAAGAAGAACAACATAGAATTTCTCCAGACAGTGAGAAACAAACTAGAATGAATATTTCGGCCTTATGTCCAACCGCCGTCCTCAGCAATGCAAAAATAGTCCTTAGCATTGCTGAAGACGACCCTTGGACATAGGGCTGAAATATTCATCTAATTTGTATCCCACTGTCTTGAGAAATTCCCTGATGTTCTTCTTGTTTTTGTGTATGTAGGTATGATGCTGAAACTGCAATTTGAAGACACGCAACACAATTTTTTCTTTAGTATATTCACAATTCCCAAGCAGTTTCTAGACAAGATAACAATTTCCTTTTAAACAATTCGTAATAATTATCATTATCATTTGACGTGAGACCTTTTTGTAGGTTATTTTACCATTTTATATATTTGACTTTCCATAATGTTTCTCTTAATCATTTCTTTTTCAGTTTACTAATAATAGCTGGAGATTCTTCTATATTTTTCAGAGTTTAAGAGTTTTCTCTATAAGGATATCTTTTAACATGATCGTTCGCGTTGAATGATCTGTCATAAAGCGATTATCCAAGTGTCACATTACTACCATTAATTCAGTAATTTAAATGTCTCTAGCAACTTAATACTGCTACGGACATGAATTCCAAAGAAAATTCAGAGCGATTCTAAATTTTTAAGTGAGGAAAATAGTTTAGAATAATTCAAACAATCAAACTGAAATAAATTGTTAATGAAGAATTGAATCCTCAATCAAATTCCAGTCAACAATAGAGTCCAACTTAAAATGAAAAGAAATTGTAATAATTAAGTGGCAAATGTGATGTCACCGTCTTCCCTGAAAGCCCTCAAAAGGGCTGATTGTCATTTCTAATTTACTAAAAACTAAATAGAATATTTAAATTGAAAGTTTTCTTTATTAAAATGATTTTCTATATCATTTAAAAGAATTTGATTTATGTTCTAAGGGAATTTAGTTGCATACTAATGCAAATATACTTATATATTGAAAAAAAAATCCTGAAAGTTAGAACAGCTAAAATCCGATTCGACATGTTGAAACTAGCAATGGCTTTACTGTTCGACTTCTGAAAATTCGACGGTGAAAATTCAATCAGACTGTTTAAGGTGATTAAGTAGACAATTGCACAACCGTATACATCTTAAGATCTATGAAAAAAGTGAATTAATTTCTTATGGAAAAAACTCTATAACATTATTTATTTTTTGGTAGTGGGAGGAGTCAAATTAAAAAAAAGCAACGTGGATGAAAAGTCATCAAAAATAGGCTCAAAACGAAGGGCATCTACGGATTAAGTAGATATAACTTTCTTTTGAAGGTATATAGTTACCATTGGGAAATCAACAGATTGTTAATATTAGAATTCTATTCACCAAAAACATTGTCAAAAATTGCTAATTAGTTTTGCTTATTTATGTTCACGCTTATATATTGCAATACTGACGAGAATGTGGTACTACCCTAAAAACAACATAATTTTGAAATTACCAAAAGAAAAATCTTAGAAAGTTGTGGCTTTCAGATATGAAGGGACCTTAGATATGAAGGGCAAAAAATGTTTTTTTCTCTAATGTCCATAGTACTTTCAGAGTTGAATCTGCGATTAGTTAACATGAGAAATTAGGGAATAAAAACTACTAGTGTCAATAACAGTACAGGGTCTGGTTATTTCATAGAAAAGAAGAAGATTTCAAAAACAACTGAATAATAGAGAGTTAATTCGCAATGGCGTATGTACACAGCTGTAATTACTTTATTAGTGATAATTCGTCAGAATTTTCTTTTTGAAGACAGATTTTAGTTCATAATCCTGTCTCTGCATTGTAAACCTAGATTAGCATGAGAAAATTTTGCCCAGTTAAGTAGGCTAGTTGAATTTAGCCTTTTTATTCTGCTGGTGATTCAAATCCGTTTTTCTTCCCTCCCACAGATTTTAAAGCACCTGAAAAGAAAAGTATACACCCGCTTAGGGTCAAGTACGGCCGTCAAACACAAGATAGCGTTGATGCTTTTTCTTTTTGATATTAGCCCCAGTTTCCACTCTCATAAGCTTCTCCTACTCTTTCTATAAGCCTTAGATTTACAACCAAAATCCTAACATAAAATCATTTGATTCAAACTCTGATTGAGAAGTGATATCATTTGTCATAGATGCATGTTTTTTTTGTTGTTTTTTTTTTTAAGAAAATAAAATTGCTATTTTTCTTATACTTGTACCTAATGACTTCAAATCTATTACAACACTATCTTTGGTACATAATAAATGGCGTTTGTACAAGATGTTGCCAATGTACTTTGCATTTGAACTTGTAATCGGCCAACTTAAGCTAACTGTTTTGAAAATTGGTGTCCATTTTTAAAAATGTAGGATTTTGTGCACTAACACTGCAATTTGATGAGTAATTAAGCCCATTTTAGGGGAAAATGTTGTTTTATGAGATTTTTCTATCCATAGAGATCCCCTTGACCCTTGGACTTGGTCCAAGCCTTTTGAAAAAATAATTGCCCTTTTTTGGGTCCCATTTTCGAATGAGGAAATATTTTGAAAACAAAAAGGTTTTTGTTTTCTTGGCACCTTCAGCAAACATGAAATTCAAGCTCCCTTACCCCAACACTCTCCAAAAATCTCAACCAATCCATTCTGAAGCCACTCCCTGAAAATAATTCCCCAAGCAGTTTCTTACACCTTGCAGAGACATTATTTTGACAAACAGAATTGACTTTCAATTTCTTTTGTGAGTTCGCTGGGCATATATTCCAATTTCTATAGGGGCTCATAGCACAAATCGTTCAGCAGGCTCAAAGAAAAACAAATTTAGTGCCACTTCCTCTGTGTCCGTGCTATAATTCTTCTCTCCATGTCCTAATTCGGGGTCCTCTTGGCGTCTCCAATTCTCCCTAAAACTTGAGCTAGATCCCCTAAGCCGTTCTCGAGATATTACAAGCAAGCCATTTCGATAGCCTGGGTATATTTAAAGCCTTTCTGTTTATCTTTCTAATTAACTGAGAATAGAAGTTATGCTAAACTAATGCTTACAAGGCAAAAGAACTTCTAGGGAAATCAATAACAAAACGTTACCACCTGGCCTTTCCCTTAAGTCAAATTTCGAAGTTCTAACTGGCTCCCCAGACACTGCCTAAAAATCTTAATTCTATTTCCAAAGGTGGTCCCGATAAATTACAAATATGATATTTTGGGCATGCTCAGAGCATTTCATGGCACTGTTCATTTACATTACTTTTTCAGTGTGAATTGATTCAGTAAAGCTTTTGTACTTTTAAACTCGGCTCTTGTTGTTCTTATGTTTTAGGAGTCACTCTTATAGAATTGGGACAAAATTCAAACTTTAGCGCAAAGAGCGAGGTATCGAAGAGGGGGCATCCCCTCGTATACGCAGCAATTTCTATTCCTTTTAAGTTTTGATGTTGCTCCTTACCTTTAGTTGGAAAAACTTATTTTTTCATTTAATTTCTGATTGTTTTCTTTTTAAATAATTCCGGGAAGTCACTTAAAGTTCCCCCCCCCCCCCAAAAAAGAAATTTCCACCGGGAAATTTCTTGTGGACGATTTCGATTGAAAAATTCTTCTTAGCACATTTTCATTTGAAAAAGACTTTTCATTTCTGATCGTTTTTTATTATGCCTGAAACCCTTCCTCCTTAGAAATTTTTCTCGGAAATCCCCTCCCCACAAGAGAAAATTGATGCCGGGGAAAATTTTCCCGTAGAGAATGAATCCTGCGGAAACCAATGGAACCCCACTACACGGAAAGATCCTATAGATAGTTCCAACCTGGTCTTAGAATTTTCCCCAGACACTTACACTTAACATGTCCACATGTGAAGTTGAGTCGGCAAAGAGAAAGTAAGACGAATAAAAAGAATTGCGTTCATGAATTCTAGCAAATTTCCCAATTGTAAGGTTTCCCCTGAAAGTCGATTCCCGCGGAAAGATTCCCTCGCCACGAAAAAATACCCCCGTGGAAAATTCCCCCTGTAGAAAATCCACCTCCTCATGAAAAGTGTCTGTATACTTATAATAACAAATACTATGCGTAAACAATGGTCAAATATCAGAACTTACATACCTCTACCCAGAAAATGTAGGGGATCATGTTATCCCCAAAAGTGGAGTTATTCGACCTTTCAACGCAGATGAACAAAATGGCTATGTCAAAATCTCTTCGGAAGACTTTGGGAGAAAAGGAGGTGTAGGAAGGGGACTAAATAAATTCTTATACCACATTGCTTTTCTATTTGCGAAAAATTAACCAAGACAAAACGGGTCTTGATTTCAATAAAGCGATGAGCAAAAAATAAAAACAAAACTACCTTTAAATTTAAAAAAAAAAATCCGAATATTTCGGCCCCACCTCCGAGAGCATTTTTCAACGAAAAAAAGAAGAAAAAGTATGACAAAAAGAAACAAGAAGGAAGAAATTTTTTTAAACATAACGCACACAAAAAAACACGATAAGTAAACACACGAAGAAGAAGAAAGAAAAATAATAGTAAAAATAAATAACAACAACTCTTTTTTCTTTCTTTTTGTCGTTCTTTTTCTTCTTTTTTTCCCGTTGAAAAAACTCCCGGACGTAGGGCCGAAATATTCGGAATTTCTTAAATTAAAGTGCTGTTTTTTTGTTTTTTTTACTGCTATACTGAAATTAAACCCGTTTTCTTATCCTTAATTTTTCGTTAGGAAGGGGACTAGTTGCCCTCCAGCCGTTTGGTCACTTGAAAAGGGAACTAGAATTGTTAATTTCAATTTGAATGAGCCCTTTACAAGTATTCTAAGACCATTTGCGAGATACGATTATCTTTGGGAAAAACGAACAAGCAAACGAACAAAATAAAATAAACGCGCCTCCGTGATCTTTCTTTTGACAACTATACAAGATTCCACATGTTTACAGATGTGACCTTGAAACCTCTACAGTAGGTTTTTCCTGAGATGGAGAATCTAATGCTAAGATTTTCTTAAGTTCGTTTGACTTTAGGGTCGTTTTTCCTTCTTTCGAAAATCAGCGAAATTTCCTCAGCTTTTGATGGGTATTGTTAAACTTAATTAATTTTATACTTTTCGAATTAGCATAAAAATCTTAAGTTCGTTTGACTTTAGGGTCGTTTTTCCTTCTTTCGAAAATCAGTGAAATTTCCTCAGCTTTTGATGGGTATTGTTAAACTTAATTAATTTTATGCTTTTCGAATTAGCATAAAAAGCCGATTATTTTGACGTATTAATTGTTTATAAAAACCCGCAGTTTGAATGTCTTTACTTTGTAGCTTAAAATAATCAAAAGTTACTATTTTTTTCAAAAAGTCTAATATTTTTAAATAGTATCCCCCCTAAAACATCCAAAATATCCACTCTAGCTTTAAAAGGCCCAAATCAAAACACAGTAGTTGAACGCTTAATTTTAATCAGAGCTTGTATTTTAAGGTTGTATTTACTGATGTCAGTAATATTGCAATTTGTCTTTTAACACCGATTTAACCACCAACTTGGTGGATCACATAAATTTCTTAGAAACTAAAATATTTGGAAGAAAAATGCTCCCGCTAAAAGCTTAAAAAGCTTATTGGCTAGACAGAAGAAACGTTTTCATTCTGCGTTTTTAGGGCGTTCACGTTCGAATTCTAACCAGGCTTTTTCACAGAAGAAGTAGTGCATTATTGGAAACTTATTTGAATTTATAAGACATTGATACTCAACGAATAAAATTTGCTTCGCCAAGGCTACTGAAAAGTCTCTGACTTAAAAGTAAATCGAGAAAACGCTCAAAGTAAGCGGTAACAGAAATCTTAGTTCAAAAGCCGCTGTAAAATACTCTCATTTGAAATAAATATAGCCGTTTTAAACTAGAAAAACTGCTTAATCTGTCTCGCCCTTTATTCTTGTTCTCCTAAAAATTATAATAAGGTGAGTTACCATAATGTATATGCTTTAGCAGTATAAAATTATCAGAGAAAATTTTTCCTCATTTAATCTTTTGTCTATTTCTTTAGACCATTAAAGACAGTAGAAAGTGAGAGAATCACTGACTAACCAACTCCGTCTCTGAGAGCCAAGGAAGGCACATATGACTGCATTGGCTCTGAGGAAAGTGAAAGGAGAAAGAAATATTTAGCTTTCTTTTTAATTTTTGAAGGTGTTGCTATTTTTCTTAAAAACTCTTCTTAAGGACTTTGAAAGTCCAAAAATGATCAAACTCTTTTACTAGAGATAAAGAAAGAAAGAAACAAAAATAAAGCAAATGAAGGGCAACGAAAATCAAAACATTAAAGTTAAGCATACTTAAGTGTGAGAAACCAGATTTAGGTAAAAAATTAGCTGAATCGCGGACCAATGAAAGAGCAAAAGCACGTTTCCCTTGGAGAAATCAACATATGACATTTACCGGAAACTAAGACTTTGTGACTATGTACTATGTGTACTGTCACTATGCATAATAAGTACAATGTGAATTCTATTATTGCCCCTACTAATAGTGCTACAACTACTCTTGATCCTACTACTACTACTGCTATTTCTAAGGCTGATGACACTAAGGTAAAACTTCCCGGGAATGATGAGGGTGGTGCTGAACTAAATCAAAGTTGATGCAGGTTTTCAAAATGGTGTATCAGCAATATCTCAAGAACGGCTTAAGTAATAAGCAGAAAGTTTCAGAGAATTTTGAGGGGGGTGTGGAACTGAATCAAAACACACCATTTTCTTGCGGGCTAGTTGTGAGAGTAGTTGTAGCACTAGTAGTAATGGCAATAATAGAATTCGCATAGTACCTATTTGGCTCAACATTCCCTTAACATGTCCTGATAGTTTAAAATTGATGCTCTAAGCCGTTCCTGAGATATTGCTGATACAACCTTTTGATAAAATACATGCACTTAGTCTGTTTGAATGGAAAATATTCAGAAGATTTTGTTTATTTTTGTGTCACGGCCAAGACAATACTTCTATCGAAGCCTGTTTGATTCCATAATACATAATATTCCCTCCAATAGCACATCCTCAAACTGAAATTTTCTATAGCTAGTTTTTATCGCAATACATAGAGTATTCTTTTTCTTGGCAAACCCCTTTATATTGTGATCGGTATCTTGTTTTTCTAAGTTAGTTAAGCTTCTTTATTTGATAGACAGTTAATGACTTGGCTGGGGATCCTGTATTCTTAATCACAAAGTCTTAGTTTCCGGTAAATGTCATATGTTGATTTCTCCAAGGGAAACATGCTTTTGCTTTTTCATTGGTCTACGCTCCAGCTAATATAAGGTTTTTCGATAGCTATTGACACGGCTTTTGGGCCTTGACCGTACCAAATCAACTAAAAAATTGTGTAGTTTTTGCCTAGTATTTGTTTCTCATAGTTAGGCCTGCCTAATTTTAATGTTTTGATTTGGTTACCATTCATTTGCTTTATTTTTGCTTGTTCTTTATTTCTCTCGAGTAAAAGAATTTGAATATTTTTGGATTTTTAACGTACTTAACAAAAGTATATAGGAGAAAAACATCAACAACCCAGAAAATTTGGAATATCTCTTTCTTTTTGCACCTCAGAACCAATGTCATAGTCATAGGTGCCTTCCTTAGCTCTCTGAAACAGGGTCGGGATAGTCAGTGATTTTCTCAATTTCTCTTGTCTTTTTAATGTTCTAATGAAATATATATATATATATATATATATATATATATATATATATATATATATATATATATATATATATATATATATATATATATATATATATATGTGTGTGCATTGTTTTTTAATTTTAAGAATCTCTGCTCCTCTCCACTAACTGAAATAGTAATTTTTTCATTTAAATTTACAATGCCAGGGAGCTAAGATTTGTTCAGTGAGAAGAAAAGCAGTTTTTTAATCTCTTTCACAAAGTCTGATATTGAATAGCCTACGAATAGACACACTTGGTGATTGTTTTTTTTTTTCTTTTTTTTCCTATTTACTATCAAACAGTTCGTGGTAACGAACTGTAGTAAGGAGCGATCCGGCTCAATAGTAACCAAAACTCTAAAAAATTGAATTTTGATATCAATAGCTACATCAAAAGAATCGCATTTTAGTGCTGATTTTAAATATATAAGTTTCATCAAGTTTCATAAGTTAGTTTCATAAGTTTCATCAAGAACTGCTAAGAGATAACACAACTATAAAGCGAAAACAGGTGAAAACTAACGGGAAAATAAACGAACTAAGAGGTGGAAGGGGCCCAGAGAAAAAATATAATCCTTTTTCAATTTTGAGCCTAACTTCCGCAAAGGAGTAATAATGTCAGAAGCCCCGAAATACCGAATTATTTTCTTTTCAAACAGTTCGTGGTAAGGAACTGTAGTAAGGGGCGACCCGGCTCAATAGTAAACGAAACTCTAAAAAACGGAATTTTGATGCTAAAAGATACATCAAAAGATTCGAATTTTTACGCTGATTCTAAATATTAAGTTTCAATTAATTTAGTCTTTGTCATCAAAAGTTACGAGCCTGAGAAAATTTGCCCTATTTTGGAAAAAAGGGGGAAACATCCATTAAAAGTCACAGAATCTTAACGAAAATCACACTATCGCATTCGGTATATCAGAGAACTCTATAGCAAAAATTTCAAGCTCCTATCTAAAAAATGTGGAATTTTGTATTTTTTGCCAGAAGACAAATCACGAGTGCGTGTTTATTTATTTGTTTGTTTTTTTTTGTTTTTTTTCCCAGGGGTCATCTTATCGACCAAGTGGTCCTAGGATGTCGCGAGAGGGCTCATTCTAACGGAAATGAAAAGTTCTAGTGCCCTTTTTAAGTGACCAAAAAATTGGAGGGCAAATAGGCCCCCTCCCATGCTCATTTTTTTCCAAAAGTCAACAGATTAAAATTTTAAGATAGCCATTTTGTTCAGCATAGTCGAAAACCATAATAACTATGTCTTTGGGAATGACTTACTCCCCCACAATCCCTGAGGGAGGGGCTGCAAGTTACAAACTTTGACCAGTGTTTACATATAGTAATGGTTATTGGGAAGTGTACAGACGTTTTCATGGGGATTTTTTGGTTTGGGGGGTGGGGTTGATGGGAGAGGGCTTTGTGGGAGGATCTTTCCTTTGAGGAATATGTCACGGGGGAAGAAAAATTCAATGAAAAGGGCGCAGGATTTTCTAGCATTACTATAAAAAAAAAAAAAAAATGAAAAAATAAAGATGAAAACGTTTTTTCAAATGAAAGTAAGGAATAGCATTGAAATTTAAAACGAACAGAGATTATTACGCATATGAGGGGTTCTAAAAATACTTTAGCGTAAAGAGCGAGGTATTTAGGAGGAGATAGATACCTCGCTCTTGATGCTAAAATATTTTTAGTGATTTCAACTATTTATTCTACGGCCTTTTTGATTCAGGGGTCATTCTTAAAGAATTGGGACAAAACTTACGATTTAGTGTAAAGAGCGAGGTATTAACGAGGGTACAAACCCCCTCGTACACATAATAAAAATATAAGAATATAAAAGTTTGTTACGTAAGTTAATTCTTAAGTTACGTATATTTTTTACTAATAAAAACGTTCGTTGAATATTAAAAGTTCTAGTAGCCTTTTTAAGTAACCGAAAAATTGGAGGGCAGCTAGGCCTCCTTCCCCACCCCTTATTTCTCAAAATCGTCTGATCAAAACTAAGAGAAAGCCATTTAGCCAAAAAAAAAAAATTAATATACTAATTTCATTTCAATAATTTATGTGCGGAGAGCCAAAATCAAACATGCATTAATTCAAAAACGTTCAGAAATTAAATAAAAAAAACTAGTTTTTTTAACTGAAAGTAAGGAGCGACATTAAAACTTAAAACGAACAGAAATTACTCCGTATATGAAATGGGTTGTCCCCTCCGCAGTCCCACGCTCTTTACGCTAAAGTTTTTAATTGTTTTAAAAAGTAGAATTGTGGCAAAGAGTCAAACTTTAGCGTAAAGAGCGAGGGACTGCGGAGGGGACAACCCATTTCATATACGGAGTAATTTCTGTTCGTTTTAAGTTTTAATGTCGCTCCTTACTTTCAGTTAAAAAAACTAGTTTTTTTTTATTTAATTGTTACTTAGGTCTTGCCTTATGAAAGGGTTTTACTTTCGGACAGATGCGCCATTTAAAAGGGTATTTTCCTGAGTATCCTAAAAATCGTTGAAAAATGAAACGTTTGAAGGGCTGAGTACAAAAAATAAATAAATTGCCAACCTGTCAAGAGTCAGGATATTCAGCGATTTCCTCAATCTCTTTTGTCTTTTTAATGCTCTAAAGAAATATCTATATGTGTTTGCATGTTTGTAATGTATATCTTTTTTAGACATCCTGTCTCCTCCCCACTCGCTGGAATAGCAATCTTTTTCATTTAAATTTACAGTACCAGCAGACCAAGTTATTCTCTGTGAAAAGAAAGGAAGTTTTTTTAATCCCTTTCATAAAACAACTTCAGTTTCATTTTATTTTATTCTCAATAGAAAGCAAAACCAGTAGGATATTTGACATCTGGGTATTTATGACGTCATTCGTAACGAAAAATGTATTCAAAACTAAGCTCCTAAACGAGTTTTCTCGAAGTCTATCTAAATTAAAAAAAAAAAAATCTAACGTAATCTATCTAAATATTTTTTTTTTTTTTTTTTTTTAAACCAAAAAACAATGAAACATCTTATTACGAACAATCTTATTAAAGGAACAATAACTGTATACATGTATATTTGGTACTCTGGTATGCACATTATTCATGCAATATTTATGCCGCAATGAGTAGCATTTAATGCCAAGCAACTAAAAACGAGAAACTAACTTCAGAACCATCTAGCGGACCTCTCGTTCTCTAGAAGTTCAGAATAATCTGATTTGACAACAAACAAATTTCCGTCTACCTATACTCACGGCTTTCGACCCTCAGGGATCTCTAACTTTCGTCAACAGACGACTTATGAAGAGCAATAAGGGGGATGGGAGGGAGTACCAAATTTTTCCAAGGTCGTGACCTATCTAGATCCGTGTTTGACCCCGAAAACTGGTATTACGCCAATTCTACGGAAAACTTACAGTTCTGTTTTTGAGATAAAAATAAATATATACACGTATTGTTTGTTTAATAAATTAAGGTTACCTTTAATGTTACCTATACTAATTTCATAATTTGTATTTTTAAATTTGGGTGGACAAACTCAATTTTTCACAACAAGGTATACTACTGCAAAAAACCAAACCATTTAAAAATACTTTTCTCGATTTTTCAGAAAACCTTCCACCATACTGCAGCCATTCCACCATGGAAATACTTTAATAATATACACACAAACTAATTTTCTTAAGCCTTGTTCTCGATCAACCAAACAACATACTTTATCGTCCTAAACTTCTAACAACCCTTATCAAGCATAAGGGGAGGAGAATGCTGTACCTTTACAACATTCTTCAAAGCTCCATTCTAATTCTCCTTTAATTTACCCACAGTTACATGACTGAATTATTTATAACACCCTTTTGGCTGCTCAAATTTCAAACAACAAAGAAACATGTAATTTAAAATTATTATCTTAAGACAAACAATAGAACGTCTATTAACAGGATTGTATTCAGAACTGCATTTAAGTTGGTACACAACTCAATGAGCCTCATGGGGGAGGGGGAGGGGAGGGGCAGCAAAGGTTAAGATTAGTTCAGTTCTTTTATTTGGAATCTTGCACATATTAATATTCCTACTTGTCTTTCTCCCCCCCTCTTCTAACACACAAAGAAAGATCAGACCTCAGATGCTCTTGGGGTTGTCATGGAAAATAACTTCAAATATTAAAGACAAAATCAGAAAAAAAAAGGAACTAGCAGTAGGCTTTAATTTCTCAGAAAAAGTTTGTTTCTTCTAAAGCAGCACAAAATGCGCAAAAGTTGTATGCTTTTGAATTTCTCCTATAATCTGACAATCCAAAAATGATAATGTTCAATTGAAATACGCTTCTAGATTTTACAATCCAAACGAAATTTTTTTTAACGAGAATCCAGCAGGATTTGGTTCAACGAGACATTATTCAGAATCCAAACGGGAATCTGAGTTAAAATTCACGGTCAGACTATGAAACAGAAATTAAGCTTTACAAATTTATTCTCAATTTCAATCCGGATTGTTTAGCGAAAATGTCTCGAGGGATTAGTTTCTTAGAGTTTGGTCGGTTCGTGGGCAGTACAAAAGCATCTCATCCATTAAAGTCTGCTATCGCCGTTAAATTAGAGTCACTTTCTAATTATACTTTTTCTAAGGAAAGCTCTTAGCAGCAACGAAAAATGTTTTCCATTGTCATTTGTGCAAAGCTTTAGACGAGAAAGTCCTATTCCACTTTGTATTTTCAGTAGAATAACTCAGGAAATTGTTAGAGAGTTGAAACACAATAAGTCTCATTTTTAGCATTGAAAACGTAAGATTTTAAAGGTTGTCAAACCTTTCCTTTTTTCTTTTATTTCGATGTTTTAAATATCACAATAACTTAAACAAAACATTATTTTTCTTTTACTGTTTTATTAGGGCATTATAGGATGTGAAAGATTATCTGCGATCGACAATAAATATCACAATAATTCATACAAAACATTCTTGTTCATTTACTATTTAATCCTAATTATATTTCTTTTACTTCCTAGTTTTTTTCTTCGTACTACTTTGTTCTTACTTAAACTTACTCTTTTAGGAGTGTGTTTCACATTTTAAATGTTATTTCCACATCCCAATATTCATGCTAATCAGGCAGAAATTCTCTAATCTATAAATTTAATAGAATATTTTATGAATCTGTAGTGACATGAAAAAAACATATATTTTATTTTATTTGCCATTTTATTGCTTTGATTGAGAAGATCACAGCAACTCCTAAATTAAGCTCCCTGTTACACAGTCACTAAACTTGCATCAGACATTTACAGTGGGAGAAGATGTCTGGCCCCCCTTTACTTCCTAAATTCACTCCGAAAAAGTCATATACTTCTAAGTGGTCAAAATCGTTATGATTTTCGTCACATAGACCCTCACGTGATGAGGATCAGAGTACTCAATGCAAATATGACAATTCCTTTTCTGAATTTAAATCACGCCTTTCGGGGCGAGGAGATTCAGGTTTGGCTAACACTGGCTTACTGGCTTAGAGAAAGCTAGCACCCTGCGTTTTTACAACCAAATTAAACTAGTGTATGGTGAGGAGCTTTATTTTATTAAATAAAAAATAGGTTTTTCTACTGAAAGTACGGAGCGACACTAAAACTTAAAATGCACAGAAATTATTTCATGTATGAAAGGGGCTATCCCCTCCTCAACGCCTCACTTTTAACGCTAATTTTTTCCTATTGTTTTAAAAGATAGAGCTCTGAGAAAAAGACAAACTTTAGCCTGAGGAGCTAGGTGTTGAGGAGGGGACAGCCCCTTTTATATACAGAATAGTTTTTGCTCGTTTTAAGTTTTAATGTCGCTGCTTACTTTCAGTAGGAAAAACTTGCTTTTTTTTGTTTAATTTCTGATTTTTTTTTAAATAATGCCAGGAAATCCGAACCCACCTCCATGGAAATATTCTCTAGGCAATTCGATCCCAGTGAAAAGTTACCTCGGACAATTACTCTTAACTAGTCCGCGAGAAAAGTTTAGACGGAAAAGAGAAAGCAAGACACATAAAAATTATTTTGTATAAGAATTCTGGCAGATTCCCGCAGTATATAATTTACCCTAACAATTTCACTCCCTGGGAGCTTCCCTACCGACGTAAATCCCTCCCTTGGAGAACCCAGTAGAAATAGTGTCCCCCCACTCAAAAATGTATGCATGGATCCAAAAAACAAATACTATGCGTGAATAATGGACAATTCTTGTAACTTAAAGACTTTTCCCCTGGGGCTTTGGGTGGGGGAGTCATGTAATGCCCAAAGGCATGCTTATTGGGCCTTTCAACTATGATGAAAATGATAGCTATTTAAAAATTTTGACTGGACGATTTTGGGAGAAAAATGGGGGAGTAGGTGGCCAATTTCCAATTTTTTGGTCGCTTAAAAAGTGCACTAGAAATTTTAATATCTGTTCAAATGAGCCTTTTCCTGATATTCTAGGACCACTTGGTTGATACGATCACCCAGGGAAAAAAACAAACACGCATCCGTTATTTTTGTTCTAGTAAAGAATACAAAATTTCACATTTTTGCAGATAGTAGTTTGAAACCTATACAGTAGGGTTTTCTGATTCGCTGAATCTGATGGTGCGGTTTTCATTAAGATCACTTGACTTTTAAGGAGTTTTTTTTCCATTTTTCGAAAATTAAAAAATATTCTCAGGCTTGTAACCTTTGATGGGTAAGACTAAACTTAATGAAGTTTTTTATAATTAAAATTGGAATAAAATGCTGATTCTTTTAACATATCTATTTGTATCAAATCTTTTTTTATTCCATTTTTGAGAGTTTCGGTTACTATTGAGCCGGGTCGCTCCTTACTTACAGTTCTTTACCACGAACTCTTTGAACCACAATTTTCTCGAATTTTAATTTTGATTGTTCTCGCGTATATGAGGGAGTTGCCCCCTCCTCAGTACCTCGCTCTTTACGCTAAAATATTTGTGAATTTGTTAAAAGCTTATTAATCTAGTTAAACGGTCCTTTTGTGTCGGGAGTCATTCTTAAATAATTTGAACAAAACGTCAAACATTAGCGTGAAGAGTGAGGTACAGAAAATGTGGCACCCCCCCCCCCCAGATACGCAATAATTTCTGTTTATCTTAAGTTTTAATGTCGTTCCTTACTTTCAGTTGAAAAAAAAAACAAGCCAAAACATGCAATACCTTTAGTTTATTACCACATAAAAATCATAGTTAAGAAGCTGTTTAAGATATTAATTAATGCTAGAATTGGCCAAAAAAAAGAAACAAATGATTGTTTATATCGGCCATTATTCAAAAATTTTTTAACTTTAGCGTAAAGAGCGAGGCACTAAAGAGGGGAAAAACTCCCTCATAAACGTAATATGAGGGGGTCTGCCCCCTCGTCACTACCTTGCTCTTTACACTGATGTTCGAATTTTTTTCTAATTCTTTGAAAATACCCTCAAAATCCCAAAAGCAATTTAATTAGAACAAATAGCTCTTTTGACATTACTAAAAATACTTTTGCGTCAAGAGCGAGATGATGACGAGGGGACGAACCCCCTCAAATACTTGATAATTTCTGTTAGTTTTAAGTTTTAATATTGTTCCTTACTTTCAGTTGAGTTTTTTAATTTAATTTCTGATTCTTTTTAAATAATACTAGGAAATTCAGGGCCTCCTTCATGGACATTCTCTTCCCCTATGAAAAATTCATCCACGGAAATATCTTATCAGTTAAACCTCTCCCCTGACCCCACTCACCAGAAAAAAAAAATCACCCTGAAAACAATGAGGTTAGTTCATAACTTACAGCCCTTCCTCCAGAAACTGCGGGTGATTAAGTCGTTTTCAAAGAAGTAGTTATTAGATTTTTCGACTATGTTGAACAAAATGGCAAGCTCAAAATTATGAACCGATGATTTTGGTAAAAGTGAGTGTGAGAGGGCACCTAGTAACCCTCTAATTTTCCGTCACTTAAAAACGGCACTAGAACTTTTTATTTCCTTTCGAGTGAGCCCTTTTTCAATATCTCAGGACCAATGGGTTGATATGATACCCCCTGAAAAAAATCAAATAAACACACATCCGTGATCTCTCTTCTAGTAAAAATAAAAAAATTTCAAATTTTTGCAGATAGGAGCTTGAAATCTCTACAATAGGGTTTTCTAATACGTTGAATCCGATGGTGTGTTTTTCTTTCAGATTCTATGACTTTTGGGGGTGTTTCGTCCTTTTTTCGAAAATAAGGCAAATTTTCTCTGGCTCGTAAGTTATGATGGGTAGGACTAAACTTAGTGAAACTTATATATTTAAGATCAGCATAACAATCCAATTCTTGTGATGTATCTATTTGTATCATACTTCCGTTTTTTAGTTTCGGTTACTATTGAGCCAGGTTGCTCCTTACTTACGGTTCGTTACCACGAATTGTTTGAAACTGAAGCTGCTATGGAAATTCCTTATGCATTTGTGGCGAATATGGGCAAATTGTGTGTCACTACATAGAAGACACTGGGAGCCGTATTATAATTACCAAAATCTTTTAAATTCAGGGATTTTGTTTTTACGGAATGTGCGACTGTTCCCAGGTATTTTTGAAGCTGCTTCTAATGACTAGCTTTCTAATTCTTCAAAGCTGCTCTAATTATTGCGTTATGAAGTTTTATAGAGAAAAGCGTGGAGGTGCAGAAAACAGTGATTTAAATATGTGGAGTGCTACTGTTTGTTTTGTCTATTTTCGCTTTTGTTGTTGTGCTTATGGTCACGGGCATTTATCTCATCCCCCTCCCACCCAATGTAATTTGCTCCATATACCCCATCATGAAGAGTGTTGAAACTCCCTCCCTCCTATGCGCAATCTCTCACTCGGCTAAATGTATTAAGTGAGGAATGGTGTAAATATTAAGGTTAATGGTGTTATATTAAGGTTAATATTATTGGTGTAAAGGTCTTAATGGTATTAAGTGAGGAATGGAATGTTTGTTTTTCAAACAATTGGTAATATCAAACTGCAAGTAAATAGTGACTCATGTCAATCATAACAAAAAAAAAATCTAAAAAAATTAATGATTTAGACTATACCAAATAATTTATTCTTTTGATTGTTCCAAAATTTTCAAGTAATTAAGTTTAATATTACTCATTCAAAAGGAAATTGAAAATTCTAGGGCACCCTTATTCGACACCCTTTTGAATTATTTCGCGGTTCGTGCGTACCTGCTATCAAACATCAAATCACCCGATCCAAGTAAAAAGGGGGGTAGTTATTTCTTTAGTGGATAGAGTGTTAAATTTAGCTTCACCAGAATATATTAGTAGTGAATTAATTTTTAATAAAATAATTTTAATAATTTAAATAATTTAATTTTTAATTTTTATTTTTAAAATAAGGTCGCGCAGCTGCAAATTGGTGTTTTGCCATTTTGTGCCGTAAATCAAGGGTTTTGGCTCTCTCAAACAGTTTGTAGCCATAAACTCGCAAAGAACGCACCTTATCGATAGAAACCAAAACTCTGAAAGACTAAGATTGAATTACAAAAAAAAGAACAAATTGGCATAAAGTTGGATTACAGCTACCATTGCATTCATATGCATTCTACCAACAATTTTGAAAGATTTTTTGGGGTTGATTAAAACAATTTTGGGTTGTCTTGCTTTAAAGCTGGCCTATTCCCTGATTGTTTTAAGACAGCATACGTGATTCCATTATTTGAGTCAGGCGAGAGGACTAGTGTGTTAAATTATAGACCCATTTCAGTTTTGCCCCCATTAAGTCGTATAATTGAAAAGTCAATTAATAATAGACTTTGTGCAAATCTTGAGAAATTTAATATACTAAACATTAATCAGTTTGGTTTTAGGGAAGAAATGAATGCGGAACAGGCAATAGTATATTTTACTAGTTGTATAAATCAAGCTCTTTATAAAGGTTACCGAGTTACGACAATCTTTTTTAAACATCATTAAAGCTTTCGATACAGTGGATCAATCTGTACTTGTTGAAAAGTTACCAAGGTATGGAAATAATGAAAGATTTCATAATTTGATAATTAGTTTCTTCTCTGGTCGTTTACAAAGAAAAAATAATACCTGGCTCATTTTATCAACCATTGCTAATTGGATTTAGTGTACCCCAAGAGTCTATTCAGGCCCTTTATTATTTTTTGTCAATGATCTTTCTTCTTCTCTTCAGTCACTTGTGAATAAGGTTCCAGACTTAACCAATAAAGAGATTAATGTTCACTTCTGACGTTTGCTGATGACACAGCTCCTTTTGTGTGTGCGAAAACGACTGAATTGTCGGCTACTGCATAGTCTAACATTATTCAAAAGATATCTATCTGGATAAGGTCAATAAGATTTTTATTAATTATAATAAACATTGTTTTTGTTTTTTGACAGTTAGGTAATTGTAAACCATGGGTATCTTCAGTTGAAGCCTTGCAATATGGAGGACTTCAAGTGTTCGATACCTTTGTGTTATTGTTGATGAGTCACTCTCATTTAAAGATCGTATTGTGAAAGTTTCAAATGTATTAAAAGAAAATGTTGGCATAATTCGTAAACTTAAACATTATCTTCTGAAGGAAATAATCTGTATGTTGTATTTTAGTTTAATTCACCCCTACATTTTGTATTGTAGTCCAATATGGCTGGGAACTTTCTCCTCAATCGTTCATCCAGTCCAAGTTTTGCAAAATATTGAAATTAGAATACTTGCTAATTTATGTCCTTCTGAATCGTGTCGCCAGGTTTATGTCAGGTTGGAAATAACCCTAGCGGCGGCTCTCCGTGACTTTTATACTGTGTTTCTTATGTATTAATTTTTAAAAAAAATTCCACATAAAACGTTTTTTAAAGAAAAGTAAAAATCTCTATTAACCCAAGGATGAGCAGAAAAATTCCACAAATTACTATAAATAAATAAATGAAACTCAAACGAACAGAAATTGCATGCATATTGTTTTCTCGTTTAATTGAAACTCCTAAACATTCCCTATAAATTTCATCTTAATACCCTTAACGTCATTAGTTACAGCGATTGTAGAAGAGCCTAGTGAGCAACAGCTATGAGCATCCTCAACGACGTTGAAACTCTTCTATGTGCCCGATATTACTAGTATGTTTCATCAAGTTTTCGCCCCTTTTCTCTAATAAATTAAAGAAGAATTCCAAAAACGATGTTTTTCAAAGAAAAATAAACAGCTACATTAAACATAAGACGAACAGAAATAAATTCTAATAGCAGCTCTAGCGTAAAACGAATACAGTTCGCTATAAGCGAATAAATGAAACCCGAAATGAAGATAAATTACAATATATAATCAAGGCAAACTACAACGAACAGAAAGTACCACAAACAGTAGTAGGGCTAATGCCCCTTACGCCTTCAAAAGACCAGAACGTCACTTGTGCTTAACTAAAATCAGTTTTTATTTTGAGCTTTGTGTTTTTATATGTCATACATCAACAAAAGAGAAACAAACAAAAACTCCATAATAACTAAAATTACTAAAAATAACTAATGAATTGTAGATTGAAAGTTCAATATACAATGATATTCATTCCTGAACGTTTCGTCAACTTTGGTTTAATTAACGTTAAATTAGAGAAAACACATAAAATGTATTTTGTTTTCAGTAAAGTACAAATGATGTTCTGGTAGTTGACGTAATGTCATCCTCTTAAGTGCATGAATTTACATCCTTCTAGCCGGTTCTTCTATATTTTCCCCTCTTTTGTCTAAACGGTAAGACAAACACGAAGGAACACAGCTTAGTTTATTCACCTTAAGGGGGATTAAAAAAAAACAAAAAAAAACAAAGTTTTTCAACTGAAAGTAAGGAGCAACATTAAAACTTAAAACTAGTAGAAATTATAATGTATATGAAGGGTTTCCCCCTCCTCCATACCTCACTCTTTACGCTAAAGTTTGACTTTTTGTTCCAATTTCTTAAGAATAGCTATTAGAATGATAAGCCTTTTTAAAATTTCTTAAGGAAACTTTTGCGTAAAGAGCAAGGTTTTGAGGAGGGGGCACCCCCCGATATAAGTAATAATTTTTCTTGGTTTTATTTTTAATGCTGCTCCTTACTTTCAGTTGAAAAAAAGTGTTTTTTATTTAATTTCTGATGGTTTTTCATTAATGCCGGGAAATTTGATTCCCCTCCATGGAAAATTCCCTTCTTCCACGAAAATTTCCAAAATAGAAAGTTACTACCATGTATTCCCCACCAGAAAAATCCCCCCAAAAGTATATATATACTTCCCAGTAACCAAAACTGTATGTTAACAATGGGCAGAGTTCATATCTTGCAGGCCTTCCCTGGGGCTCTGGGGGTCAAGTCGTTCTCAAAGACATAGTAACTAGAAATTGCGGCAATACTAAATAATATAGCCATCTGAAAATTTTGAACAGATGACTTTGGGGGAAAAGAAGTGTTGGAGGGGGGCTAGTTGCCCTCCAATATTTTTGGTTACTTAAAAAGGGCACTAAAACTTTTGATTTCTCATCAAATGAGCCCTCTCGCGACCGTCTAGGATCACTAATTTGATACCATGGAAAAGCACATACGGGAAAAAACGAAGAAAACAAGCAAATGGACACGCATCCATGATCATTCTTCAGGCAAAAACTGCAAAATTCCTCATTTTTGTATATAGGAGCTTGAAACGTTTATAGTTATTGTCTTTGATATACTAAATGTGATAGTGTGATTTTCATCAAGATCACTTGATTTTTTTTGGAGGGGGAGGGAGATTTCCCCCCTTTTTTTTAATAATTTGGCAAATTTTCTCAGGCTTTTAACTTTTGACTGGTATCATCAAACTTGATGACCTTGTACATTTTTTTAATAAGCATCAAAATTCGATCCTTTTCATGCATCTATTGTTATCAATACTCTGCTTCTTAGAGTTTCGGTTACTATTGAACTACATCGCTCCTTACTTACGTTTGTTACCACGAACTGTTCAACACACTTAGAAATTTCTGAATAGTGCCATTTCAATTTCCCATTTCTGGACATGGCAAAAAAAAGATGTCAATAAATGAGCCGACAGGGCAAAAAAAAGGAACTGAAGATGGGTTCTTCCGTTTTCTGGGAGCTTTATCAAGCAATAAATTTGAAAAAGAGCCACGGGGCTTACCAAGAAAAAAATTCTAAAAACTCCAAGGAATGGCCAAATGAAGAGATTTCTCACTAATTAAAATCTGAAAAGAAAAACTTAATGACCTGCAGAGATTAGGACCCTGCAAAAGTGGGAGACAGGAAGAAACCTTCATCAGCTAAAATAGATAATTAATAATGCTACCTGTCTCCAAGAGCGTATCCAGGGGGCTAGGGTTTTGAAAAACCTAGGGTTTGAAAAATGTTTGTCAGACTTGTAAAAACGTAATAAAAATGAATACAAACATGTTTTGATGCATTTAAAAAAGATGTAAGTCCCCCACCAAAAAAAAGACATTTTTTGAACCCCCCCCCCCTGAAAGAATCCTAGCTATGACCCTGCCTGTCTCCCGATTATTCGTGCCTGGTTTACAGAAAACGCCAAATGTAGACGCTCTGCTAAGTAACAGCTTCATTCGGCGTTCTTCTTCTGTTTTTGATGATCTGCTTAGGGGCGTTTTACTTTAGACTCCCCCCGATAGCTGAGCCAAAAGAAGGTACAACTGACACTTTCTGTCTCAAACTGCGCCAAAATAAAAGAATAGTAGTGTGTTGGACACTTTTAAGCCGCTGGTGCCAGCAATTTAGGTAAATATATAATACTAAACAAAATATTTTATTTTTTTCCATGTTTATAATCCTTTACTGCCTAAATAAATTATTTTTCATTTTTTTTAGATTTATCGTAATAGTTTTCCCGATGAGATCCAGAAGTATTTGCACACTCAGCAACTGCCGAAAAGCTGTCGCATGCGTTTGGGCCCTTTCACCTCTACTAACCATTCCTGCCTATTTTGCAAAGGTATATATGAATAAAACATTCAAGTTATACCATTTATTTAAACTAAATAAGTAGTCCAGACGCTGAACGAATACTTATCCGATAAGTAAAGTTAACCATCATAGGACTGCTCACATTTAGATACGGAGCATAGTGCTGGCAGAACTTTTTTCTCAGGTTAATTCTGTCTAAGAAATGTGGGGCTAAACTTCATTGATATTCCATTTTTCTACATGGTTGTTTAAAGTCTTACATCCCTGCAGTCAAGTCCTTGCAATAAGTCTGCAATCTTATTATATTAAATAAGAGGACGTTCCATCCAGAAATTTTTTTTCGGCATTCGGTAAAATTTCCGCCAAAGACGAAAATTTCCGCAGAAATTCTGCACAATTCCTGATTTCCGCTGAAAATTTGGCGTAAATCAGGTAGCGATTCAGTAAAATCTAGGATTTTTTTTTTCTTTTAAGAAATTAGCCACTATAGAACCGCTCACATCTAGATATGGAGCATATGTTGGCAGAACTTTTTCTCAGGTTTATTTTGTCTGAGAAATGTGGAGCTAAACTTCATTGATATTCTGTTTTTCTAGTCTTAATTTTTGTACATGGTTAATTAAAGTCTTTATCCCAAAAAATTATATTTAGTCTCTTTGTGTTAATTTTTGCATCTTTTAAATCTTCAAAATGTTATTAATCTGAGTTTCCTCAAGAATCATAAAGAATCCGAGTCTGTATCTCCATACTTGTTTAAATCTTGGAATGAAATAAAATATAAAAAAACTAGTTTTTTTTACTGAAAGTAAGGAGCGACGTTAAAACTTAAAACGAACAGAAATTACTTCGTGTATGAAAGGGGCTTTTCCCTCGTCAACGCCCCGCTATTTACGCTAAAGTTTGACTCTTTCTCTCAACTTTACTTTTTTAAAACAGTAAAAACTTTAGCGTAAAGAGCGGGGCGTAGAGGAAGGAGCAGTCCCTTTCATATACGTATTAATTTCTGTTCGTTTTAAGTTTTAATGTCGCTCCTTACTTTCATTTAAAAAATGAAATTTTATTTAATTTCTGAACGTCTTTGAATTAATGCATGTTTTGATTTTGGCTCTCCGCAGATGAATAATTAAAACGAAATTTGCATATTTATTTTTTGGCTAAATGGCTTTCCCATAGTTTTGATCGATTGATTTTTGAGAAAAAAAGAGCGGGGGAGGAGGCCTAGTTGCCCTCCAATGTTTTGGTCACTTAAAAAGGCAACTAAGACTTTTTATGTTTTACGAAAGTTTTTATTAGTAAAAGATATATGCAACTTACGAGTTAGCTTACGTAACGAACTTTTGTATTTGACACTAAAGCTTAAATTTTGTCCCAATTTCTTAAGAATGACCACTGAATCACGTGTGTTTTGATTTTGGCTCTCCGCATATGAATAATTAAAAATATTTTTTTTCGGGTAAATGGTTTTCTCATACATTTGATCGGACGATTTTGAGAAAAAATGAGCGGGGGAGGAGGCCTAGTTGCCCTCCAGTTTTTTTGTTTCTTATAAAGGCAACTAGAACTTGCACAACTAGAAGAATGACCCCTGAATCACAAAGGCAGTAGAATAAATAGTTGAAATTACTAAAAATACTTTAGCGTAAAGAGCGAGGTACTAGGAGGAGGATAACCCTTATTATGCGTAATAATTTCCGTTCGTTTTAATTTTGAATGTATATTTATTATGAAATTTATTATGAATAAATATATTCATATTTATAGCATCAATCCCTCCCCTAGCCAAAAAATCCCCCTGAAAGCATCTGTACACTTCCCAATGACCATTAATATATGTAAGCACTGGTCAAAGTTTTTAACTTTTAGCCCCTCCCACGGGGAATATGGGGGATTAAGTCGTCCCCAAAGACATAGTTAATAAGGCTTTTAGACTATGCTGAGTAAAATAGCTGTCTCAGAATTTTGATCTGGTGACTTTGGGAAAATAATTAGCGTGGTGCCGGGGTGCCGTCAAATTTTTTTGGTCACTTGAAAAGGGCACTAGAACTTTTCATTTCCGTTAGAATAAGCCCTCTCGCAACATTCTAGGACCACTGGTTCGATACGAACGTCTCTGAAAAAGAAAACAACAAACAAACAAACAAATAAACACGCATCCGTGATTTGCCTTCTGGCAACAAAATAAAAAATTCCACATTTTTGTAGATATGAGCTTGAAACTTCTACAGTAGAGTTCTCTGATATGCTGAATCTGATGCTGTTATTTTCGTTAAGATTCTATGACTTTTAGGGGTTTCCCCCCTATGATCTAAAATAGGGCACATTTTCTCAGGCTCGTAGCTTTTGATGGGTAAGACTAAGCTTGATGAAACTTATATATTTAAAATCAGCATTAAAATGTAATTCTTTCGATGTACCTATTGGTATCAAAATTCCGTTTTTTAGAGTTTTGGCTACTATTGAGCAGGGTCGCTCCTAACACGTATTTGACGCTTATGCTATATCTCGGAAAGGATTTGGGGTATCATGTTGAAACTTCCAGGGAAAGGTAATGAGACGAGGACAGCTGGACGTCAAACTATGGCTTGAGGAGAGGCTAGAACTAAATCAAAATATAGCATGTGCATTCAGCTCATCAAAATGCCATATATCGGGAGCGGAAGTACTAGGTTAGCCGATTGGGGACTTGTTGCCACTATATGTTGCTATATAGTATATAGCCACCATATAGCTATAGCCACCATATATATGCTATATAGCCACCATATAGTAGCCACTATATGTTGCTAGTAGCAAGTAGCAACCTATGTTTTGCACATTAATGCATGTGCTATGTAATGTAGCAACCTATGTTGCTAGTAGCAACCTATGCTAGTTGCCACTATATGTTGCTATATAGTATATAGTCACCATATAGCTATAGCCACCATATATATGCTATATAGCCACCATATAGTAGCCACTATATGTTGCTAGTAGCAAGTAGCAACCTATGTTTTGCACATTAATGCATGTGCTATGTAATGCACATTATTGCAGTAAAAGTAGAACTTAAACATTAAAGGTAGAAAGTAAAATGCAGTAGTCAAATGCAGTAAAAGTAAATGTAGTGAAATTAAACGTAGTAAAATGCAGTAAAAATAGAACGTAAACAGCGGCGAACTGATAAGAACGGCAGGCTTCACCCAGCTCCTTATTTAAAGGATACTATCTTTTATCTTAATTTTAGTGTCCCTCTTAATTTTATTTAATTTTTTTGTAATAGAAAAGATTCATTTACATTCCATTAAAGGGACATATTGGAATATAACAACAGAAACACCCAAACAGTTTCTACACTGTTTCAAAACAAGTTGCAAAATTTTAAAGCGCATTCGCTTCTTTTACAACGCATTTTTCTTCGCCTTGTCCCAACTTTCCAGTGTGATCAACTTGAAGTATTTTCAGTTGATTACATAGCCACTAATGCATGGCTGTTTCCTCCACTTCTTCTAATTACAACGTCTCTTCCTTTAAGATTTCATAGAAGAACTCATTCGAAAAAAAAATATTACAAGGAACCGAAAGTGTTAATGCGTTAATCAATTCTAAGGTTTTATTAAGATCAAGGAATTGACCGGGCATTAATTTTTTTGTGATTTTAGAATAAAAGATTCAATGCTATGTTGTTATTATCAATTTTTTCGTTTTTTCCCTCCTTTCTTTTTTTCTAGTTCTTATTTCTATTCTCTTTTTTCTTCTTTTTCCTTCTTTCTCTCTCAAGTTTACTTCTTTTCCTTCATTTTTTTCTTTAAGATTCTATTTTAAAAATGAAGATTTGGATGTTTATTTTTTTTTTTAAAACAGAAGATAATATCTGGCCATAAGGACTAACCGATGCGTTGTGAAAAACATCAATAGACATTAGGGCAAGAGTACCACCAAACAAAAATAAACATTAGGACAAAAGTACCGCCAGGAAATATCACAGGCGGGGGAAGACGCTGCCAAGAGTTGTGTTTTTACCAAGATTTAAACGGAAATTTTTCTCATCAAGTCCTGGTGTCGCTTTTTTACCAGTTCGAGTCCTGGTATTGTTGATTGTTTGGTTTGGAATGGCGGTCAATGGAGTCACCCTGTAAGCTCACCCAGAGTCGACCCAACTCTAAATGGGTACCTGGAGAAATCTGAGGGGGACACTGATAGCTTAGGATGATTTTTCCTCAACCACGCATTGCACTTTCGGCCAAAGACATTGATTCAGGAGATCACTAACTGTACAACGCAGACCATGGTCAGCATGCAAAAAAGTCTTTTTTTTTGTTTCACGGGGGGGACATTGGCCCATGGCCCCCTCTATTAATATCAAAACGGTGGGGAAGATATGTAGAAAATATTATACCACGATCTTAATAATTTCGGAGTGCAAACTACATTTACATGACAATAAATAAAACTTTAAATAGGGATAAACACTTTTAATAGACAGTGATAAATTTCATAATAAAAATACTAGATATTTTGGTCACATATCCAGTGACCGTCATCAGTATTACTAGTGATGACGGTCACTGCATATGTGATCGAAATATCAAGTGTTTCTACGAAATTTATCACTGTCTTTTAAAAGGATTTACCCCTATTTGAACTTTTACTTAAAATTTAATCCCAAATACGAGTATCTGGCTAACTGCATTAAGTATTATAAAACCCCAAAATTGAATAGAATAGCCATGACCGACTTAGGCAGGTAAGGCAATACAAAAATATTTTGATTAGATATGTAAATGCCTGTTTAATTAGGAAACCGTCATCCCAGTTCATTCATCATTACTCCTGATTGACTTCATTTTCCTAAGGAATGAAGTTGGTTAAAGAAGAGGTCACTCAAGTGGCAAGTTCTCATCACTAAAATAGATATATAGATATATTGATAGATATATAGATATAGATATATATAGATATATCTATATAGATATAAAATAGATATATTGATTAGGCAGGTGAGGAATCACTATGAATGTAAAAATAGATACCAGTGGCAGCAATTCTCAGAAATGTTGGGGGGGGGGGTAAAACGCACTTCAAAATGTAGGGCAGGATATTTTTTCAATGAAAATACTAAAACAGGGTTTTGAACACTGTTTTTTTTTAATAATACTAAAATAAGGGATCGAGAAAAGCGAAGCCTCCCTTATACATGGAATTATTTCTGTTTGTTTTACATTTTAATGTTGCTCTTTACTTTCAGTTGAAAACACTTGTTTTTTAATTAATTTCTCATCTTTTCTCAAATAATGCCGGGAAATTCATATCCCTCTCCATGGAAATCCTCCCATGAATAATTCCTCCATGAAAATTTCCTTGCGTGTAAAATACCCTCGAAAAATTCTCCTTGGCATACATCCATTAAAAAGAAATATTTTTGTATTTAAATCCTGATTGTATTTCAAATCATGCCAGAAAACTCCCCCTCAATGGAACTTTTCCGTGAAATCCTCGCCCTCCCCATTGGAAAACACCTCCCCCTAAATCCCCCACGGTGAATGTTATCTGCAGAAAGACCCCCGAGTGGGATTTGTTATTTATAGTAAATTTAAACGAATAAACTATTTCGTTCTTGAAGTAGTGTGATATAGTATTTCAGTTTTTCACCTTTTATTTTACAACCTTTGTGTATGAGCATTCGATCTTAAAGTACTAGCAGAAAAAATCACTTTAGCTTAAAGAGCGAAAGGTCGAGGGGTTGCAGCCCCCTATTATATCAAATACTTTCTATTTGTTTTACGTGTACGCCCGTTCGTCTAAATACATTGAAAATGTTAAAAAAGGAAATATTTTGTATCTTTAAGAACGTTTATATCTCTTTACGGTGGAACCAGGCTGTATGCTTGTTAAACAGTTCTTGGTAGCAAACTGTAAATAAGAAGCAATTCAGCCCAATAGTAAACAAAACTAAAAAAAAACGGGGTTTCGATAACAATATATGCTTAAAAAATTGCCTTTTGTGCTGATTCCAAATATATAGAATTCATTAGGTCTAATTTTACCATTAAAGGCCAGAAGCCTGAAAAAATTACCTGATTTTTGAAAAAAGTGGGGGTACACCCTCAAAAAGTCAAGGAATCTTAGTGATCCTGCCATGAGATATATTTGTTGGACTTTAAATGTGTATCAGCTATTAAGGACCCTGCGTGTACCTCATGAATCATGAATTATGACCTTATATGAATTATGACCTTATGAATCATTTAGTCTTGTCTAAATATATATCAAATATATACCACAAATATACCAAGATCATTCTTGAATCATTATTTCTTTTACCTGTTTAAAAGACACAAGATCTCCATATTGGTATATTTGTACGTGTAAGCGTCTAAAGAAGTGTCTACTAGATATCGCCGTCTTATTTTAGAAAGTCTTAAGTTAATAGTTCGTTTTTTTATGGTCCTTGGGCGCGATATGCGAATCTACGTTGTAAGTGTCTAAAACCTAAGAATTGAGATTTGCAAATCCCCTAGAGGTAAATTTGTAGTGATGAATGTAGGACTACGGGCATGTAACAATCTTCAGAAGTCCGATCAGGGAGTCCTTTATTTAGTTTTTTACACAATAAGCCAAAAAATTATTCTCATGGAAAACAAGCCAATTTTATTCAATATTAGGTTTTGGTGCATTTTTTCTTCTCTCTCGTATGTCTATTGGCTTTATTACTTATTATTATTTTATTTCTGGTTTATTTAACGCGATTTATTGTTATTAAGGTTGTAGATTTTTTTGGATGGGGGGTTTGTATGGTAAAAGGTTATTTATTAAGTATTTATAGATTGATGATTTTGGATGAGTAGATGATGGAAGGTTCAGATTGGGAAATAGTTGCATGTTTTCGTATGGTACACTGTTTTGTTCTTCTGTTTTGTGCATTTTTTGTATAGACCGAGTTGACATAGTGTCATGCCATTAACCAAGCGACTTTGCCGTGCATAAGTTTTAAGTTTCACTGAGAGTAATAACAATCAACCTTTAGAACCTTAGGGGAAAAAACAATTCATGCGCTCTCCCCGCTTCTCTGCCCCTTCCTTTCAAGTCAAATTTAATAACCAGTTCCCTCTACAGCACTCACTACAAATTAGAAATTAATCCCTTGAACAGTTCTTGGTACATTGAAGATAACATACTCAAGAGTGCATAACACATTTTTATTTACTCTGGTACATGTGTCATTTCAGGATTATACTTTTGGAAAACTATAGGAAATCTTAACCTAGCAGACCACCCATAAATTTATAAGCGGATCGAACAGCCAAGACCAAACGGATAACATTTCCTAACAAACTTGCCCGTGAAAATAGGCTTAAATCCATAATTAAGGGTCAATACCCCCTGGAGGCTGCAGGGTCCATTTCAACCCTCGGGACATACTTGCGTATTTGGTTGATATTTCCATTACTGTAAAAAAAGAAGGGTATTTAAACATATTTGTTCAAGGCTTTTGAGGCTTGCTGGGGTTTTGGGGGCATAAGAAGGACACAGAAGGAAACTGGTTGCCCTTAAAAAACTTGTGGCCCATAGAAGGAAACTAATGCTTCCGATTTCTAATCAAACGAGTTCCATACCGATTTATTAAAACTACAAATTCTATAAAAAGTGGTTGGAAAAAACTACTGCATGGAAGGGACATGACTCTTTACCAATACAGTGCTATTTCATTGTCTCTTATAGAATTTGTTATTGTTATATAGAATTGTTTCTTATTCGATCACTTACATTTCAAATGTTCCGTATGGCATCGGAACAAATTACTCAATTGCGTTCCAATTCCAATGGTCAATAAGCCTTGAAACTACCAAGTATGACCAGTTTAGTCTCTGCCTCTTTACTCCGCATCCCGCGTATGGAAATACGAATACGTTAGCCTACAAATTATTGAAATCAAGATTCAACAAGGATTGACTATCCCTACGGACAATTCATAAAATTTAAATACCAAAGGGGTGGGGGAACTAGAATCACTCCACAATTTTCGTTTACTTTTGTGATATTTGCGATTTTCGGATCAGTGCAAATCAGACAATGATTCTTAACGCAACTCAACGTTTTCTAGTAGCCTGCGCGAATTATAGGCTCTAAGCAGTAAACAGAACAAAGACGACTAAACAAGGGAATTTCAATGTAAATAAATCAACCCAGTAAGTTAAACACTACAAATCAATTGAAAAAACCGGAATGATAAATGAGCACAGATCATACAACTTTAGTTCACACGGGAAAAACCAGCATGTTAATTCTTAACTACAAAGATAATGCCTAAGTTGAAACACTGGCCTACTCACTGTGCACTCTCTGTTTGCCTAATTGATAGTCTTCATGTAGCGGCTCCTACTATAGCTATCGATAAACTTATAGAGAAATTAAATATATAGAAATTAAATATAGAAAATAAAACTATACATCGAAAGATTTCAAAATGTGCTTGGAACCAATTGCTCCTAAACTAGTTACGTTGTCACGGCTGTATAGTATCCTTTTGCTTTTTTGTGTTGCTCTGTCTTTTTCTTTTTTTTTTTTTTTTTGTATGCGGACGGGATTCCAATAAACAGTAATGGTTATGACCTATACCAGCCGCAACAAACAGGAGCCTTTATTTTTGTGTGATGCTTAGGATTTCGACTTTTCACCTTGGAAATCAAGCGCAGTTTTCAAAATAAAAAAAAAACAAGTGCGCACAAAAATAGTTTGCAAAAATTCGTTGTGCTTCCAGGATGAGTTTTGTTCGCCTTTGCTTATGTTATTTTAGGGTTTTCAGGAAAGATAGGGACAGATCTATGGGGAAGTTTTCCCCTCCTCCTGAAACTCTGTACTATGCTGTTCAGACCCGTTGATTCAAGACTACTGGATTAGTATTTTAACCTCGGCATTATCTCTTGTTGTCTTTCCAATATCAGCTTGTTCTTTTGCTAAAAAAAAAAAAAAAAAAAAAAATCAACAACAGCAAAAGACACAGCCCGTGATGTACATAGGCTCTTCATTATAGACAAGGGGAAAGTTTAAAGAAATTTACATTTAGTCATTTTTAATAGAAAGAAATTTTAATTTAGAATTTTTGAATTTAAATATTCTTATAAACTATTTGTAAACTGTTTCTGCTTTTTCATTTCTTACCGCTATTCCCAACTATTGCTGTTTATTGCTAAAATTCTACTGTTTCTGTTGCTTAGACTGAAGTCAAATACAAGCTCAGAATTCACTGCATAAGTTCGGAGTTCAAATCAGTTACCACTATCTCTCCTCGTTATTTCTTTCATAAAACAATGAATGCAGTTCTATGAAATAAATTAGAATGTGCAGTGACCTGTCACGTACCCATTGTATTTCGGCATATAACAAGAAATAAATTGTTCTTGTCTTCATAAATAATAGTGTATCGAACAATGCCATTAGTGACACCAGTAACGCTGATTTTTGGAAATATCTTAAAGCAAAGATCATTATAAAGCAAATGTATTCCCATGGTGACAATAACAATTAGAATAATGTTGCGAGGATCGTCTTTGAATAAGTATCAAAGCTATTTCATTCTACAAGTGATGTCAATAAAATATAGCTTGCATCATAAATATTAACACACCTAACAATATCATTGCTGACACCAGGAACAAGGCCGTTGGAAAAACGTAACAAAAATGCTTATAAGCATATTTTTAAGTTATTTGTAACTCCCTTACCCCCACCGAACAAAAATTCTAGATACGGCTTTGACCAGGAATGCTGATTTTTGGAAATATGCCATATATATTTTTAGTAGCAATAGCAAGTAGGCCAGTCTTTCCCGAAGTGTAGCTCCAGGGTAGTAAACGATATTGAATGAAGCGTTGCGCCTGAATTTGGCGGATTAATATGCACTTTCATCACGCAAGGGATATGCGTGATACTTGGAAGGCAAAGGCAAGGGAAGGCAAAGTATATACTCTACGATGATGGAACAATCAATGATTCCTATCGAATGGAAACAGATTTTTAGTTTAGCTCACTTTTGGACCGATAACATTAGGATTCGATTCAAAGAATATCATCCAGACTTTAATTTTAAGGTGGATATTGAAAGTGAACACGTATCTAAGATTAATACAAACTAGCAGAAAAGTAAGTTATAACTATCTGTACTATCAGTATTTTTTGCCAGAAGACCGATCACGGATGCGTGTTTATTTGTTTGTTTGTTTGTTTGTTCGTTTGTTTGTTTGTTGTTGTTTTTTCCCAGGGTTGATTGGATCGACCAAGTTGCCCCAAAATGTCGCGAGAGGGCTCATTCTAACGGAAATCAAAAGTTCTAGTGCAATTTTTAAGTGACAAAAAAATTTGAGTGCAGCTAGGCCCCCTCCGACGCTCATTTTTTCCCAAAGTCAACGAATCAAAATTTCGAGATAGCCATTTTGTTCAGCATAGTCGAAAAACATAATAACTATTTCTACGGGGCTGACTTACTCCCCCGCAGTCCCGGGTGGAGGGGCTGCAAGTTACAAACTTTGACCAGTGTTTACATACAGTAATGGTTATTGGGAAGTGTACATAACTTTTAAGGTGATTTTTTGGTTGGGGGGTCAAGGGGAGGGGTCTACGTGGGAGGATCTTCTTTTGGAGAAATTTGTCATGGAAGAAGAGAAACTCCATGAGGGGGGGGGGGGCGGATTTTCTGGCATTATTTTCTAAAATAAAAAAAAATAATATGAAAAAAAAAAATTCAACTGAAAGTAAGGACCAGCATTAAAACTAAAACGAACAGAGATTAGTACGCATACGGGGGATTCATCTCCTCTTAAATACCTCGCTCTTTATGCTAAAGTATTTTTAGTAATTTCAACTATTTATTCTACAGCTTTGTGATTCAGGGGTCATTCTTAAAGAATTGGGACAAAATTAAAGCTTTAGCGTAAAGAGCGAGGTATTAAAGAGGGGGCAAACCCCCTCATATACATAATAAAAATATACGAATATAGAAGTTCTTTACGTAAGTTAATTTGTAAGTTGTGTATATTTTTTACTAAGAAAAACGTTCTTTAAAAATTAAAAATTCTAGTTGCCTTTTTAGTAATTGAAAAATTTGAGGGCAATAGGCCTCCTCTCCCACCCTTTTCCTCAAAATTGTCTGATCAAAACTAAGTGAAAGCCATTTAGCAAAAACAAAAAAAAATAACACGCAAATTTCGTTTTAATTATTCATTTGCGGAGAGCCAAAATCAAACGTACATTAATTCAAAAACGATCAGAAATTAAACAAAAAAAAGTTTTTTTGACTGAAAGAAAGGAGCAACATTAAAAATTAAAACGAACAGAAATTATTCCGTGTATGAAAGGGTCTGTTCCCTCCTCAACGCCCCGCTCTTTGCGCTAAAGTCATTTACGGTTTTATAAATTAGAATTGAAAGAAAGAGTCACACTTGAGCGTAAAGAGCGGAGAACAGCCCCTTTACAAAAAATTGATTGAAGAAAAAAAGGGTTTAATTTCTATAAAGCAGTGAACAAAAATAAAATATATGAACTACACTTTCACTAAAAAAAAAATAAAAATACTCCGAATATTTCGGCCCCACGTCCGGGAGTAATAAAATAAAACTATGTTTTATTTTAATAAAACTTAGGGAGTAATAGTATAAAACTAAAGCAATTGTATATAATGAAACTTTCCTCTGCCACATTCGGTGCATAAATGGGAATATTATAAAACAAAACTCCTGCACTGACGGTAATAACTTTAGAATAAAACTAAAGCAATTGTATATAATAAAACTTTCCTCTGCCACATTCGGTGTATAAATGGGAATATTATAAAACAAAACTCCTGCACTGACGGTAATAACTTTAGAATAAAACTAAAGCAATTGTATATAATGAAACTTTCTTCTGCCACATTCGGTGTATAAATAGGAATCTCTAAATAAACGGTAATAAAGTTATTACCGTCAGTGCAGGAGTTTTGTTTTATAATGTGAGTTTGTTTCTTATTTATTTTATTGTTTATATTTTTTGTGGTGTTTTATTTGTCGTGGCATTTCATTTATGATGTCTTAAAAAAAAGTCTTAAAGTGTCGGTTTGTAATTTTTTTTTCCGCTGAGAAAGGCTCCCGGACGTGGGGCCGAAATATTCGGAGTATTATTATTTTTTTTAGTTAAAGTGTAGTTTATATATTTTATTTTTGTTCACTGCTTTATAGAAACTAAACCCGTTTTTTCTTCAATCAATTTTTCGTAAATGGAAAAGCAGTGTGGTCCAAGAAATTATGAACAGCCCCTTTCATATGCGGAGTAATTTCTGTTCGTCTTAAGTTTTAATGTCGCTACTTATTTTCAGTTAAAAAACTTGTTTTTTTTTATTTTATCTTCGTAAATAAAGTCTCGGCTTGATTGACATCATTTACCCTGCCAGCAGCAGGGCCAGCTCTGATTGGACAGCCAATCGTAGCCTTAAAAATTTTCGAAGGCTCTCCAATTATAGCCAGCAGTCGACCGAAAAAAATGTCCACCTCCACCTCCGAAAAATGCTGCTGACGGGGTGAATAATGTCAGTCAAGACGATGCTAAATGCTAAATCTAATAATATCCTTATGGACGCCAAGAATGCTGATTTTCGGTAAAATCTTGTTGTGTTTGAAATTTGATTTAAGGCTATGTCCCTAAACTATTACCTTGTGAAGAGGTTAGAAATATGGACTTTAGGTATTACAGTCCAGGTAGTGAATAAAGCACAAAATATCATCAATCCGCTCCATTATAAATTTTGCCTTGATTTTTTTTTTTTCTCTTAAGAAATGGTTGTATATTTTTCATTTTAACCCTTAAAAATTATCGTTGATTAACGCAACAAATATTTCCATTTGCTTTCATAAGGTGATAATGACCAGTTGACGTCAAACTGCATGCGCTCTTTGGTAGGGTTGGACCATCCTGTCTTGTTTTGGTGAACCTTTAATGGCCTATTTTGACCTTGGCCTTGACCTTTAATGGCCTTGGCAAATTTTACTTGAAAAGGGCAAGGAAAGCCACGATTTAAATACTGCTAGAAAAGCGTCATGAAACTCTTTTTACTGCCATTTCTAGACTTGTCGACAATCCTTTATAATCTTTCTCGGCTGGTGATCTCTGGACGATGGCTTGTTCTAAGTTTACATTCTTCCTTGTACAGATAGAAGATTAGCTCCAAGTTTTACTCCCGAGGGAGGATAGATTCTTATTATTTTATATACATCTAGGGAAGTATTTTTGTCGAACATTTAGGAAACATAAAAAATTACGAAATGACTAATGAATTGGGAGAAAGTTTTGTGACGAGTCTCTGCAATTGTAAGAGCTAAGAAGGAAATGAGGAACTTCTTTCCAATTGAAAAAGTTTGCTGGTTGAAAAAGAAAATTTTCAGGGCTGTATACTGCAACCTTTGGTGTAATTAGAGCTTAAAGAACGCCAATACAGAAAAAAAAACTATCCTACCGCAAAGGAGGAGACCATTTTGGTAACTACCCTCTGGCTGCAGAGCTTTTTGCTTTTGACTTATGCCAGATACACATTGCCTTAGGTAGCCTAAGTTTAGTAGCATAAACTACGGGATTTTACTTGGGTCTCTTCATATTGAAATTTAACCAATCACATTTCAAAACAAATGCTATTTTTATTATCCTAAAAATAAAGTCCAGGATTAAGCAGATTTTGAATATTTATTTAAGAAAATGAAAGAAAAAAAATTTGACTGCTAGATTTGAAAAATGTATGTTGCCTACTTCTTCCTACATTAATGTCAATTGATGCCCCTGTTTAGAAAAGTTGTCTGTAATATTGAATGAACTGCTACAACTCTCACATCTTACAAATGAAAAATTCAAACTACTAGTTAATTTTGGAGTTTGATAACGTACCAATCACTGACACTTTAAAATACAGTTTTGTCATTTAATAAAGCTGGGCTAGTTTCACCCACAGTCTATTAAACTTCAGAAGGACATTGAAGGTCAAATTCTTCCTAGTTGTGTTGTTTATTCTATCCTAAGACTTTGCAAATCTCCTCATAATTGGCAAAACCTTACCACAATTTGTTGCAGAATGAGGCCTCTATTATTTTTCTATAGTACGTATCGCTGACCACCGAAAATCCTCTGAAAAACATTTATTATGTTATTGTAGTTTTCCATTGATAATAATAAAAATAAATACAATAAGGTGCCAGAAAAAAATTGAACCAGCAAGTAACAAGTATTTTATCTTACTTATCAAACAATTCAGCTCAAACTTTGGAATTGTAAATACATTTTTACAATTTAACTCTACTATAGACCCGTTCCTAAAATGGCATTTATTGAACTAAAAAAAATGAGACATTAAAAGGCCAGAATCCTAGAATCACATATTAGCCACAACAAAATTCTAGATAGCCTTTCCATCTTGGAAAGCGTCCTTGAAATCTTTGTTCTTTGAATTGGACATATATGGCCTATCTATATATATAAAAATAAGTTTTTTGTGTGTGTGTCGAGTGACGTCATGTTTGTGTGTCGACTGACGTCATGTTTGTCGACTGACGAAATTACAGACCGGGACATCGGGACAAAATGACGACCGGGACACCGGGACATAGGGAATATAAATGACGACCGGGACACTCAAAGAGAAAGCGACCGGGACACAAGGAATGTTCGATTAGCAATCACCATCAACAAAGCACCGGGACACAAATGACGACCGGGACACAGGGAATATAAATGACGACCAGGACACTCAAAGAGAAATTACAGACCGGGACACCAGAACACAAATGACGACCGGGACAAAAATGACGATCGGGACACAGGGAATATAAATGACGACCGCGACACTCAAAGAGATATTACAGACCGGGACACCAGAACACAAATGACGACCGGGACACAAATGACGACCGGGACACAGGGAAACAACAACAACGGGGACGCCGTGGGGCACAGGGGGATATATAAATGACGACGGGGACACAGGGAATGTTCGATTAGCAATCACCATCAACAAAGCTCAAGGGCAATCATTAGAATAATGAGGTATAGATCTGAATACAGATTGTTTTTCCCATGGACAATTATATGTTGCATGTTCAAGAGTCGGTAAACCTGACGATCTATTTATATGCACAGACAATGGGACAGCAAAGAATGTTGTATATTCGCAAGTTTTACGTAGTTAAAAATATATATATATATATATCTATCTATATTCACAGGTGAGACACAGGGACACAACTAAAATGGCGCGTAACTAATTTGGCGCGTAACGACTTACGCGCGCGGGGGGGCTTGGGGGGCGCGAAGCGCCCCCACCAACTAGGTGTTGGGGTGGCGCGAAGCGCCACCCCAACAGCTAGTTTCTAATAAAATCAATAATCATACACAGTGACCCAAAAAGATTCGTACCCATGAAAATTTCATTTTTGATTTTTATTAAAAAGCTATTTATTTAAAATTACGACCACACATTATTCAGTTTATGGAAGGCCATTCACCATAGTTTCAGCTATTTCTATCAATTTTTAGTCAAGTTATGGCTTTTTAGTCAAGTATTTTTTATCAAAACCATAATTGAAATTTTTAGGGGTACGAGTCTTTTTGGGTCACTCTGTATTTTTAATTCATGTCATTTTTCAAGTCTAGGGTAGAATAAATTTCTCAAGCGATTATTATTAAGTTGAAAAATATCTAACTTCCTCAGTAGCCTAAGTTACGTGAGCTAAGTGAAAGTACAATTTATGTTAAGTAAAATAAGCGAGTTTTCCATCCCACTGTGAACGGGAAAGAAATAAATATGCATCGGGCATTAAGGAGAAACTAATCAGAAAGTTCCTCTATCAAAGTCCTACTCGTCTTGTAATTTATGCCTAACCACTATAATAAATGAAAGTTAATCAGAGGTCATCCTGAAGCGTTGCCTATAGTAAAGGCCATAAGGCTTCAATGTTTTATTGCTACTTCTTCTTTCCCAGAAGAAATTCATATGGAACAGGCGGTTGTATAAGATTCGGAGGGGGACTCATTCAGTTCGAACTTGGAAGTTTTAGGGCCATTTTTAAGAGCCAAAATTTATTGGAGGGGAACTAGCCCTCCCATGCCCTCTTTTCCCAAAGTGTATTCAATCAACATTTTGATATAATCATTGTGTTCAAAATCGTCCAAAGGTCAAATAACTATACCTCTGGGGTTGAAAAAAACCCACAGCCCCTAGGACAAGGACTGTAAGCTATGCAAGGTGCCCATTGTTAAGATGTAAGGTTTTTATGGAAGACACAGTTGTATAAAATTTTGAGGGAGCTCAGTTGATTGGAAATTGGAAACTTTAATACTCTATTTAAAATTTAAAGTGATTTGAAGGCAACCAGCCCCTCCCTTCCACGCCCTTTTTCCTCAAATGATTCCTGCAAAAATTTCTAGATAGCCATTTTTCTAAAAATAGTCCAAAGCTCAAAATAGTCCAGTAGTCAAAAATAAATATGTATAAACTTTGGAAGGGGATCATCCGATTCTGAATCAAAAGTTCTCGTGCTTTTTTAAAGAGTTTAAAGTGATCAGGAGGTAACCAGCCCCTTCACGCCATTTTCCTCAAATACATCTGATACAACCACAGAAGAGAGAATAATGAGGACTTCTTTCCCAAGACAGTTAACCAACAAAACCTATTTGAATACTTCGGCCCTATATCTAAGGGCCGTCTTCAGCAAAGAAAATAATAAACAGTAAAACACTTACAATAAAAGCTCTCGGCTAAAAATCCATTTTTTATTTAAAATACGAAAAGTACAGCCAAGACTGTGTGATAAAAACTAACATTTTACAGGTTAAAAAGGTTCATTCATTGAACTAACTGCATTTATTAAAAAATGGAATAATTTCTTATTGCGATGCCTTCTCTGCAGCTAATCTTGTAGTTCTTTTGGGATTGGGCTTGTTTTTATTCGTTCCTATTTTCGTTTTATTTTGAATTATATTATTTTCTATAATTAATTTTGTGTACATAGGGTGGAGTGTGTATTCACCCAAGTCTCTATTTAGGGATGTATTATTATTTAAGTTCCGTTTGATTTCGATTGCCTCGCGTACAGTTTGGTCTACAGTCAGGGCAGTGTGGTCTTCGTCATTATGTAATGCATCTGATTTAAGCTTTGAGATAGACATTTCGTTCAAAATAGTCCAGAAGTCAAATAACTATAACTCGGGCTTTGAAAAACCTGTATAAGTTTTTGTGGAAGGAGTGGTCGTATAAACTTTGGATGGGGCTCATTTGATTGGAAATCAAAATTTCTAGATCTGTTTTTAAGAGTCCAAAGTGATCAAAGGGCAATCAAAGTCTTGAGATAACCATTTTGTTCAAAGCAGTTGAAAGGTCACATAACTACACCCAATAATTCTGGAGTTGACATATTTCCCCAGTCTCTGGTCAAGGCTATAATTTATGAAACTTGTCTCTTTCTCAACATATAAAGATTTTTATAGAAAAAAGGCATGTTTAATCCAGGGTTTCCAAAAAGGCTTAAAACTGGGGTTCCCAACCCTGTGCCAGCAAGCACCATGGCATTCGTGGAACGATTCGTATGTGCCCGCCACTATTCACCCAAGACAGAATTTTTCTGAAAACATTAATTAACGAGAGCTAAGAGCTCATATGGCACTTGTGACGAGGTTGGAAGAGCCAAGAGATTATATGGTATGAGCTCTAGCAAAGTTCCAAGAATCAGTAGATTGATTTAAAAGGAAAATCAGAGGCTAAATGCCGGTCGAGATTTAAAATGAGAGCTCTGAGACACGAGATCCTTCTAAATGTCAAAATACCTCATTTTTTCTAAATTTTCCTCTCCCTTCAGCCCACCAGATGGTCGAATCGGGGAAAACAACTTTATCAAGTCAATTTGTGCGGGTCCCTGACATGCCTACCGATTTTCATCGTCCTAACACGTCCATAAGCACTAGACTCGCCAAAACACTGGACCCCTCCCCAGCTCCCCAAAGAGAGCGGTTCCAGTCCGGTTACGTCAATCACGTATCTACGACATTTGCTTATTCTACCCACCAAGTTTCATCCCGATCTCTCCACTCTAAACATTTTCCAAGATTCCTCCTCCAACTCCCCCAAAGAGAGCTGATTGAGTCTGGTTATGTCAATCACATATCTAGGACTTGTGCTTATTCTTTCCACCAAGTTTCATTCCGATTTCTCCACTCTAAGCGTTTTCTAAGATTTTCCGTTTCCTCCTCCAACTCCCTCAATATCACCGGATGCAGTCGGGATTTAAAACAAGAGCTCTGAGACAGGAGATCCTTCTAAATATCAAATTTCATTAAGATCCGATCGCCCATTCGTAAGTTAAAAATACCTCATTTTTTTAATTTTTCCTTTCCCTCCAGCTCCCCAGATGGTCGAATCGGGGAAGCGACTGTTATCAAGTCAATTTGTGCAGGTATCTGAGAGGCTTACCAATTTTCATCGTCCTAGCACGTTCAGAAGCACCGAACTTGCCATAAGCACTGTAACTCCCCCAACTCCCCCAAAGAGAGCGGACCCGTTTCAATTTTATCAATCATGTATCTAGAATTTGTGCTTATTCTTCCGATCAAGTTCCATCCCGATCTCTCCACCCTAAGTGTTTTCCAAGATTTCCGGTTTCCAAGATTTCTGTTTCCCTCCTCAAACCCCCTATGTCACCGGATCTGATTCGAATGGAAAATTGAGCAACTGAGATATAAGATCATTAAGATCCGATCACCCATTCGTAAGGTAAAGATACCTCAATTTTCACGTTTTCCCAAGATTTCTGGTTTCCCCCTCCAACTCCCCTAAATATCACCGGATCTGGTCGGGATTTAAAATTTGAGCCGTGAAGCACAAGATCTTTCTAAATATCGAATTTCATTAAGATGTGATTACCCGTTCGTAAGTTACAAATACCACATTTTTTTCTAATTTTTCAGAATCGAGGAGATAGTTCAAGTCCTTGTTATGATACACTTATGGAAATAATGTCGATCACACGCATCACGTATAGTTTTTTTTCGAACTCCTGAAAATAAAACAAAAATCACTCACATTTCTTTATTCTTTTCACTCTAAGACACCCTGCGCTTTCTACCTTTTTAATTCCTCACATACATAATTTTTCTCTCCTAAAACATTTTATCTACGTTTCCTTATTTTTTTTTATTTTACAATTTCTCCATTTATGCGATTCTCCATCCATTGACGACACAACAATTTCAAAATTAATATTCCGGAAACTATATTCCGGAAATTAATATTCCGGAAGCTTCCGCCGTGGAAGCTATCCACGGCGGCAAGGAACCGCTCCCATTCATTAGGCCTATAACATATAACATTAAAATATAAATTTTCAGCACATATACATTTTAACTTTAAAATGTGTGTTTCTAGCTTTTCTCGCAGAGCTTACATAGTCCCTTACTACCAATCACATTCATTTTTACTTTCAACTCTTCTGTGGGTACCAAACTATGCATAGAGAAAAACCTGTGTTCTTTAACTTTCGGTGGCAACAGGCAACTTTCTAGCAGTACGAAAATTTGTTCACCTTTTCTTCACTATAACTAACATTTTCAATAGTCTTTAGTGGAGGAAGCTGTTTCTTTTCTTTTTCATAATATTCCTTAAGCCTTTCTTTGTCAATTTTCCCACTCATCTCTAGCGACATTCCTAGGTTTTCTGTTTCATGAATTTCTTTGAATGCTTGATTATATTTTGGTGGATATTTATTTTCTTTTCTTTTCCATGTTTCATACAGGCTCTTGTTGGTGATTCTTTTTTCCTTATCATGTGTTCCAACATTGTCCTAATGAAAAGTTCTTTCATCTTATATTCCAAATGTATGACCTGAAGGCCTCCTCGATTTTTATGTGTGAACATATTTTCTGTTTTCAATTTAGGTGGAAATTTTTCATTCCATATGTACTAGTAAATTGCACTCACAATTTGCTATAGATGTATCTTTTTGGGTTGTGAAATAAAGGACAGGTACCATAAAACTGAGCAAGCATAATTATAAACCTTCTGGGTGAACAGTCAGACCTCTTCCATATCCTTGTATAAGAGTATTTTTGAATTTCGATATCAAATTTATCCAGTTTTCACTTTCCGTTCGGTTCCAACTTCTTAGAAATAAATACCCAATATTGTAATTTTTTCCTTTCTTGGGATACCCTCACCCACCTCTTCTGTTTCGTCTCCCAATGATAACCACTTAACACTTATTTCTATTGAGCTGTGGCTTGAAGATGCCCCAGTATTCATCTATACACTGAACGGCCACCTTGAAATCTTATTCAGATTCCGTGTACGCTTCATTAAACTGTACGCCATCACCGCCACATCTTCTATTATAATGTCACTTATTTCCTTTTTTATTTAATTTAGTTTTTAATTAGTTTTATTTAGTTTTTAATTGTTTTAAAAAGTAGGGTTGTGAGAAAGATTCGAACTTTAGCATAAAGAGTGGGGCGTTGAGGAGGAGACAGCTCCTTTCACATACGGAATAATTTCTGTTCGTTTTAAGTTTTAATGTCGCTTCTTACTTTCAGCTAAAACAACATGTTTTTTTATTTAATTTCTGAACGGTTTTGAATTAATGCAGGTCTTGATTTTGGCTCATCGTACATGAATAATTAAAGCGAAATTTGTATATTGATTTTTGCTTTTGTTTTTGGCAAAATAGCTCTCTACAAGTTTTGATCAGACGATTTTGAGAAAAAAAAGGTAGTGGCCCTCCAATTTTTTTTGGCTACTCAAAAAGTCACTAGAACTTTTATTTTTATTTACGAACATTTTTATCTATATATATAAAAATAAGTTGTCTGTGGATGGATGTGTGGATGGATGTGTCAGGTGACGTCATGTTTCGGCTGACGTCATGAAATTAGTTGCCGTCATTTTTGCTTTGAAGGTGACGTCATTCAAGTTATATAAGACATATGTTCGCCGTCATGTTTCGGCTGACGTCATGAAATTAGCTGCCATCATTTTTGCTTTGAAGGCATCATTTTTGCTTTGAAGGCGTGACGTCATTCAAGTTATATAAGACGGATGTTCGTGTAGAATTCTATTAATGCTTAAGTCTATAATGACTGATGAAGATGCTCAAAGACTCTATGCCAGAAAACTTGCTGGTGATAGAGAAAGTCAGAAAAGAAAGCGTGCCGAGGAACTACCAGAGCAACGCGAAAGCAGACTTGCTGCTAAAAGAGAAAGTGAAAAAAGAAAGCATGCCGAGGAACTACCAGAGCAACGCAGAAGCAGACTTGCTGCTAAAAGAGAATGTGAAAAAAGAAAGCATGCCGAGGAACTACCAGAGCAACGCAGAAGCAGACTTGCTGCTAAAAGAGAATGTGAAAAAAGAAAGCATGCCGAGGAACTACCAGAGCAACGCGAAAGCAGACTTGCTGCTAAAAGAGAAAGTGAAAAAAGAAAGCATGCCGAGGAACTACCAGAGCAACGCGAAAGCAGACTTGCTGCTAAAAGAGAAAGTGAAAAAAGAAAGCATGCCGAGGAACTACCAGAGCAACGCAGAAGCAGACTTGCTGCTAAAAGAGAATGTGAAAAAAGAAGGCGGGCCGAGGAATTACAAGAACAGCAAGAAATCAGGCTTGCTGCTGATAGAGAAAGTAAGAAAAGAAAGCGTGCCGAGGAATCAGAGCAATCTGAAAGTTATCGCCTGGCATTCAGGTACAACCCAGTCGATGATTATAGCTTGAGTAGCTGTGTTCAAATCGGGACAATGTCTAAAATTTGTCCCTATTGCAAGGCCTTGAAATTCAATGGTGAAACAATGGGAATGTGTTGCGCCTCAGGAAAAGTTAAACTTCCTCTATTGGCTGCACCACCAGAGCCATTGAAGACTTTCCTTACTGGAACTACGTCAGAATCTAAGCGTTTTTTGTCAAAAATCAGACAATACAACTCATGTTTCCAAATGACGTCGTTTGGAGCCCAAATCGAAAATCCAGATCAATTTATGTCTACTTTCAAAGTAAAAGGGCAAATTTATCATAAAGCAGGGTCCCTTCTACCATTATTAGGCGAGAATCATAAATTTTTACAATTGTACTTCATCAGTGATAGAAATTCTGAATTGAATGCACGTTGCGAAATTTCTCCCAACGTTGAAAGGACAATCGTTTCCCAATTGCAACATCTTTTCCACGAAAATAATAATTTAGTGCGTCTGTTCAAAACAGCCATCGATTTGATGCCTACTGATACTCATAAAATTGTTATTTCCGCTGACAAAACGCCTCCTGGCCAACATGTGCGTAGATACAATGCTCCGACTATCGACGAAGTGGCAATCGTTATGGTCGGTGATCAGTTTTTACCTCGAGATATTATTCTACATAAGCGAAACGCCCAGTTGTTAAGAATTGCTGAAACTCATCGATGCTACGATGCCCTACAATATCCTATCATTTTTTGGGATGGAGCCGACGGCTATCACTTTAATATTAAATTGATGAATCCAGCCACTAACAAAGAAATGAATAAGAAATGCAGTGCAATGCATTATTATTCCTATAGACTAATGATTCGGCAGGATGATGAAAATTATATTTTAAAATGCCGTGAATTGTTTCACCAATTTGTCGTGGATATGTATGCAAAAATTGAATCAGAACGTTTGCTATATATCCGCCTGAATCAGACCAAGCTCCGCTCTGAACAATACATTCATTTGCGAGATGCAGTTATAAATGACGGTAATACCACAAACGTTGGAAGATTAACAATTTTACCTTCGTCATATGCTGGCAGTCCACGTCATATGCATGAATATGCTCAAGATGCTATTGCGTATGTTCGTCTCTATGGTCGTCCAGATTTATTTATTACATTTACATGTAATCAATCTTGGGACGAGATACTGCAGCTTTTACTTCAAGGACAATCGGCGGTTCATAGGCATGACATTACGGCACGTGTCTTCCGGCAAAAGTTGAAATCACTGATAAACTACCTTGTAAAACATGAAGTGTTTGGTTCAGTGCGATGCTGGATGTACTCAGTGGAATGGCAAAAACGAGGTTTGCCACACGCACATATACTAATCTGGCTACATAAAAAAATTACTTCAAACGAAATTGATGATGTGATTTCCGCTGAAATACCTGATAAAAATGTCGATAAGGGGTTACATGATATTATTGTAAAAAATATGATACATGGACCTTGCGGTGCACTGAACGAAAATTCACCATGCATGGCCAAAGGAAGGTGCACAAAGCAATATCCTCGACTTTTAGTACCCACAACAATTACTGGCAATGATGGTTACCCACAATATAGAAGAAGATCTACTGAAGATGGCGGTAAAACAGCAATAATAAAGAAGCGTAACGGTACCACCATCGAAGTAGATAACCAGTGGGTTGTTCCATATTCCCCTTTATTATCCAAAACATTTAATGCACATATAAACGTTGAATACTGTAACTCCGTAAAGGCAATAAAATATATATGTAAATACGTCAACAAAGGCAGTGACATGGCAGTTTTTGGCTTGCAGTCCGAAATCAAAGATTTCGATGAAATCGTAGAATATCAGGCTGGAAGATACATAAGCAGTAATGAAGCTGTTTGGCGAATTCTTTCATTTCCGATACATGAACGTAGTCCAGCTGTTGTTCACTTAGCGGTACATTTACAGAATGGTCAACGTGTTTATTTCACGGAAACCAACGTGCAACAAAGAGTCCTGAATCCACCGGATACAACATTAACAGCTTTTTTTTCGCTTTGCAAAAATGATTCTTTTGCGAAAAAACTGCTGTATACTGAAGTGCCTTCGTATTACACGTGGAATACTAAAAATAAAGTATTTGAACGTCGAAAACAGGGTAAGTCAGTCGACGGCCAACCTACCATCTTCAAAGATACCACGATAGGAAGACTCTACACCGTTCACCCCAATCAACATGAATGCTTCTTTCTACGCCTGCTTTTGGTGAATGTACCCGGTCCGACATCCTTTGAGTATTTGAGGACTGTAAATGGTACTATACATGACACTTACCGTAGTGCATGCCAAGCTCTGAATTTATTGGAGAATGACCAACACTGGGATAACTGCATCAATGACGCGTGCGAAACGTCAACCCCAAGTCAAATTCGTGCATTGTTTGGCATCATTTTAACAACTTGCTCTCCATCAGCTCCTACAGAGTTATGGGAAAAATATAAGTCAAAAATGTCCGAAGATATACTTCATCGAAAACAGTTAGAGACGTCAGACATGACTTTTGATTTTACACCAGAAATTTATAACTACACTTTAGTTGTTATAGAAGATATTTGCATAAGTATGGCAAACAAACCTCTTCAGGGTTTGGGAATGCCTTCACCTAACCGTATCGCTGCTGTTTCGACATGTGTAGAATTGGATCGTGAACAAAGTTACAGTACGAGTGATCTATTGTCGTATGTACAAAATAACATTTCCAAGTTAACGTCGGAACAAAAAGACATTTATGATACGATAATGCATTGTGTCGATAACAACGTTGGAGAAATTTTCTTTTTGGATGCGCCAGGAGGTACTGGTAAAACGTTTGTGATAAAACTGATTCTGGCATCAATTCGATCTAAAAATGATATAGCGTTGGCAATTGCGTCGTCCGGAATAGCCGCAACATTGCTGCCTGGTGGAAGAACTGCTCATTCCGCTTTGAAATTGCCTCTGAACTTGCATTCTACAGAAACTCCCACGTGCAATATTTCCAAATCATCTGGGATGGGTAAAGTATTGCAGCAATGCAAACTTATTATTTGGGATGAGTGCACAATGGCACACAAAAAATCGCTCGAGGCTCTGGATCAATGCTTGAAAGATTTAAGAGGGAATTCGAAACCCTTTGGCAGCACATTAATATTGCTTGCAGGAGATTTCAGGCAAACATTACCTATAATACCTAGATCAACTCCTGCAGACGAAATGAATGCTTGCCTGAAAAATTCTAATTTATGGGCACACGTAAAAACATTAAAATTAACTACAAATATGCGTGTCCGATTGCAAAACGATGACTCTGGTCAAACATTTTCAGATCAATTGCTAGCAATGGGAAACGGAAAGCTCCCAGTAGACTCAATTTCAGGACGTATACAACTACCTGCTGATTTCTGTAATTTAGTGACGTCCAAAAATGAATTGATTGAAAATATATTTCCGAATATTCTAAAAAATTATAAAAATAATAAATGGCTAAGTGAAAGAGCGATTCTCGCACCCAAGAATATAGACGTCCACGAAATCAACAATATTGTTTTGACCAAGATTCAAGACCAGGCAGTCCTTTACAAGTCAGTCGACACAGTTTTGGAACCAAATGAAGCGGTTAATTATCCATCTGAATTTTTAAATTCCATAGATCTTTCAGGGTTTCCACCACACGTGCTACAACTAAAAATAGGCGTACCAATAATATTGTTACGTAACATAAACCCACCAAAGCTTTGCAATGGCACTCGACTTGCCGTAAAAAAAACAATGGAAAACCTAATAGAGGCCACAATCCTGACAGGGCCTTTTGAGGGTGAGGCTGTTCTTATTCCTCGCATTCCCATGATTCCAACAGATCTGCCTTTTCAATTTAAAAGATTGCAATTCCCAATTCGATTAGCATTTGCAATCACCATTAACAAAGCTCAAGGTCAATCATTAGAAAAATGTGGTATTGATCTTAATACTGATTGTTTTTCCCATGGACAATTGTACGTTGCATGTTCGAGGGTCGGTAAACCTGACAATCTATTTATATGCAGCGAGAATTGGACAGCGAAGAATGTTGTATATTCTCAAGTTTTACGAAGTTAGTTGTATTTCGGAACAGACTGTTGTATATTCACAAGTTTTACGTAGTTAATTTGTATTGTATCTATCTATCTATCTATCTATATAAAAACGAGTTGTGTGTATGCATGTTTGTTTGTTTGTAAAAAGGACGTTTGCATATGACGTCATTATTAGTACATACGGCTTTGTATATGGACAGACAATGGGAAAGCCAAGAATGTTGTATATTCGCAATTTTTACGTAGTTTGAAACACATATATAAATCTATCTATATTCACAGGTGGGACACAGGGACACAACTACAATGGCGCGTAACTAATATGGCGCGTAACTAATATGGCGCGTAACGACTTACGCGCGCGGGGGGGCTTGGGGGGGGCGCGAAGCGCCCCCACCAACTAGGTGTTGGGGTGGCGCGAAGCGCCACCCCAACAGCTAGTTAGTAATAAATATACGTAACTTACGAATTAACTCACGTAACAAACTTCTATATTCGTATATTTTTTATTAGTTATATGAGGGGGTTTTGCCCAATCGTCAATACATCGCTCTTTACCCTAAAGTTCGAATTTTGTTCCAATTCTTTAAGAAGGACTCCTGAATCACAAAGGCTGTCTAATGAGAATAAATAGTTTTTTTGAAATTACTAAAAATACTTTAGCTTAAAGAGCAAGGTAATGAGGAGGGGAAGAACCCCTTGATATACCTAATAGTTTCTGTTCGTTTTGAGTTTTAATGTTGCTCCTTACTTTCAGTTAAAAAAATGTGTTTTTGTATATTTAATTTCTCATTGTTTTTTTAATAATGCTGGAAAATCCAACGCCCCCTTTATCGAAATTTTCTTCCCCGATGATAAATATCTCCATGAAAAGATCCTCCCACGTAGCCCCCGACCCTACCTCTCCCCCCTTCACAAGAGAAATCCCGTCTTTATACTTCCTAATAACCAATCTATATATATAAAAATAAGTTGTTTGTTTGTGTGTCTGTCGACTGACGTCATGTTTGTGTGTCGACTGATGTCATGTTTGTCGACTGACGTCATTATAAGGATTGAGCTGTATGTCGTCATGAAGTTGTTTGTCGACTGACTGGGAAACCGGACACAAATAACGACCGGGACACAGGGAATATAAATGACGACCGGGACACAGGGACACAACTACAACGGGGATATATATATATATATATATATATATATATATATATATATATATATATATATATATATATATATATCTATATATATAAAAATAAGTTGTCTGTCTGTGGATGTGTGGATGGATGTGTGGATGGATGTGTCAGGTGACGTCATGTTTCGGCTGACGTCATGAAATTAGTTGCCGTCATTTTTGCTTTGAAGGTGACGTCATTCAAGTTATATAAGACATATGTTCGCCGTCATGTTTCGGCTGACGTCATGAAATTAGCTGCCATCATTTTTGCTTTGAAGGCATCATTTTTGCTTTGAAGGCGTGACGTCATTCAAGTTATATAAGACGGATGTTCGTGTAGAATTCTATTAATGCTTAAGTTTATAATGACTGATGAAGATGCTCAAAGAGTCTATGCCAGAAAACTTGCTGGTGATAGAGAAAGTCAGAAAAGAAAGCGTGCCGAGGAACTACCAGAGCAACGCGAAAGCAGACTTGCTGCTAAAAGAGAAAGTGAAAAAAGAAAGCATGCCGAGGAACTACCAGAGCAACGCAGAAGCAGACTTGCTGCTAAAAGAGAATGTGAAAAAAGAAAGCATGCCGAGGAACTACCAGAGCAACGCAGAAGCAGACTTGCTGCTAAAAGAGAATGTGAAAAAAGAAAGCATGCCGAGGAACTACCAGAGCAACGCGAAAGCAGACTTGCTGCTAAAAGAGAAAGTGAAAAAAGAAAGCATGCCGAGGAACTACCAGAGCAACGCAGAAGCAGACTTGCTGCTAAAAGAGAATGTGAAAAAAGAAAGCATGCCGAGGAACTACCAGAGCAACGCAGAAGCAGACTTGCTGCTAAAAGAGAATGTGAAAAAAGAAAGCATGCCGAGGAACTACCAGAGCAACGCGAAAGCAGACTTGCTGCTAAAAGAGAAAGTGAAAAAAGAAAGCATGCCGAGGAACTACCAGAGCAACGCAGAAGCAGACTTGCTGCTAAAACAGAATGTGAAAAAAGAAGGCGGGCCGAGGAATTACAAGAACAGCAAGAAATCAGGCTTGCTGCTGATAGAGAAAGTAAGAAAAGAAAGCGTGCCGAGGAATCAAAAGACCAGCAGGAAATCAGGCTTGCTGCTGATAGAGAAAGTAAGAAAAGAAAGCGTGCCGAGGAATCAGAGCAATCTGAAAGTTATCGCCTGGCATTCAGGTACAACCCAGTCGATGATTATAGCTTGAGTAGCTGTGTTCAAATCGGGACAATGTCCAAAATTTGTCCCTATTGCAAGGCCTTGAAATTCAATGGTGAAACAATGGGAATGTGTTGCGCCTCAGGAAAAGTTAAACTTCCTCTATTGGCTGCACCACCAGAGCCATTGAAGACTTTCCTTACTGGAACTACGTCAGAATCTAAGCGTTTTTTGTCAAAAATCAGACAATACAACTCATGTTTCCAAATGACGTCGTTTGGAGCCCAAATCGAAAATCCAGATCAATTTATGTCTACTTTTAAAGTAAAAGGGCAAATTTATCATAAAGCAGGGTCCCTTCTACCATTATTAGGCGAGAATCATAAATTTTTACAATTGTACTTCATCAGTGATAGAAATTCTGAATTGAATGCACGTTGCGAAATTTCTCCCAACGTTGAAAGGACAATCGTTTCCCAATTGCAACATCTTTTCCACGAAAATAATAATTTAGTGCGTCTGTTCAAAACAGCCATCGATTTGATGCCTACTGATACTCATAAAATTGTTATTTCCGCTGACAAAACGCCTCCTGGCCAACATGTGCGTAGATACAATGCTCCGACTATCGACGAAGTGGCAATCGTTATGGTCGGTGATCAGTTTTTACCTCGAGATATTATTCTACATAAGCGAAACGCCCAGTTGTTAAGAATTGCTGAAACTCATCGATGCTACGATGCCCTACAATATCCTATCATTTTTTGGGATGGAGCCGACGGCTATCACTTTAATATTAAATTGATGAATCCAGCCACTAACAAAGAAATGAATAAGAAATGCAGTGCAATGCATTATTATTCCTATAGACTAATGATTCGGCAGGATGAAGAAAATTATATTTTAAAATGCCGTGAATTGTTTCACCAATTTGTCGTGGATATGTATGCAAAAATTGAATCAGAACGTTTGCTATATATCCGCCTGAATCAGACCAAGCTCCGCTCTGAACAATACATTCATTTGCGAGATGCAGTTATAAATGACGGTAATACCACAAACGTTGGAAGATTAACAATTTTACCTTCGTCATATGCTGGCAGTCCACGTCATATGCATGAATATGCTCAAGATGCTATTGCGTATGTTCGTCTCTATGGTCGTCCAGATTTATTTATTACATTTACATGTAATCAATCTTGGGACGAGATACTGCAGCTTTTACTTCAAGGACAATCGGCGGTTCATAGGCATGACATTACGGCACGTGTCTTCCGGCAAAAGTTGAAATCACTGATAAACTACCTTGTAAAACATGAAGTGTTTGGGTCAGTGCGATGCTGGATGTACTCAGTGGAATGGCAAAAACGAGGTTTGCCACACGCACATATACTAATCTGGCTACATAAAAAAATTACTTCAAACGAAATTGATGATGTGATTTCCGCTGAAATACCTGATAAAAATGTCGATAAGGGGTTACATGATATTATTGTAAAAAATATGATACATGGACCTTGCGGTGCACTGAACGAAAATTCACCATGCATGGCCAAAGGAAGGTGCACAAAGCAATATCCTCGACTTTTAGTACCCACAACAATTACTGGCAATGATGGTTACCCACAATATAGAAGAAGATCTACTGAAGATGGCGGTAAAACAGCAATAATAAAGAAGCGTAACGGTACCACCATCGAAGTAGATAACCAGTGGGTTGTTCCATATTCCCCTTTATTATCCAAAACATTTAATGCACATATAAACGTTGAATACTGTAACTCCGTAAAGGCAATAAAATATATATGTAAATACGTCAACAAAGGCAGTGACATGGCAGTTTTTGGCTTGCAGTCCGAAATCAAAGATTTCGATGAAATCGTAGAATATCAGGCTGGAAGATACATAAGCAGTAATGAAGCTGTTTGGCGAATTCTTTCATTTCCGATACATGAACGTAGTCCAGCTGTTGTTCACTTAGCGGTACATTTACAGAATGGTCAACGTGTTTATTTCACGGAAACCAACGTGCAACAAAGAGTCCTGAATCCACCGGATACAACATTAACAGCTTTTTTTTCGCTTTGCAAAAATGATTCTTTTGCGAAAAAACTGCTGTATACTGAAGTGCCTTCGTATTACACGTGGAATACTAAAAATAAAGTATTTGAACGTCGAAAACAGGGTAAGTCAGTCGACGGCCAACCTACCATCTTCAAAGATACCACGATAGGAAGACTCTACACCGTTCACCCCAATCAACATGAATGCTTCTTTCTACGCCTGCTTTTGGTGAATGTACCCGGTCCGACATCCTTTGAGTATTTGAGGACTGTAAATGGTACTATACATGACACTTACCGTAGTGCATGCCAAGCTCTGAATTTATTGGAGAATGACCAACACTGGGATAACTGCATCAATGACGCGTGCGAAACGTCAACCCCAAGTCAAATTCGTGCATTGTTTGGCATCATTTTAACAACTTGCTCTCCATCAGCTCCTACAGAGTTATGGGAAAAATATAAGTCAAAAATGTCCGAAGATATACTTCATCGAAAACAGTTAGAGACGTCAGACATGACTTTTGATTTTACACCAGAAATTTATAACTACACTTTAGTTGTTATAGAAGATATTTGCATAAGTATGGCAAACAAACCTCTTCAGGGTTTGGGAATGCCTTCACCTAACCGTATCGCTGCTGTTTCGACATGTGTAGAATTGGATCGTGAACAAAGTTACAGTACGAGTGATCTATTGTCGTATGTACAAAATAACATTTCCAAGTTAACGTCGGAACAAAAAGACATTTATGATACGATAATGCATTGTGTCGATAACAACGTTGGAGAAATTTTCTTTTTGGATGCGCCAGGAGGTACTGGTAAAACGTTTGTGATAAAACTGATTCTGGCATCAATTCGATCTAAAAATGATATAGCGTTGGCAATTGCGTCGTCCGGAATAGCCGCAACATTGCTGCCTGGTGGAAGAACTGCTCATTCCGCTTTGAAATTGCCTCTGAACTTGCATTCTACAGAAACTCCCACGTGCAATATTTCCAAATCATCTGGGATGGGTAAAGTATTGCAGCAATGCAAACTTATTATTTGGGATGAGTGCACAATGGCACACAAAAAATCGCTCGAGGCTCTGGATCAATGCTTGAAAGATTTAAGAGGGAATTCGAAACCCTTTGGCAGCACATTAATATTGCTTGCAGGAGATTTCAGGCAAACATTACCTATAATACCTAGATCAACTCCTGCAGACGAAATGAATGCTTGCCTGAAAAATTCTAATTTATGGGCACACGTAAAAACATTAAAATTAACTACAAATATGCGTGTCCGATTGCAAAACGATGACTCTGGTCAAACATTTTCAGATCAATTGCTAGCAATGGGAAACGGAAAGCTCCCAGTAGACTCAATTTCAGGACGTATACAACTACCTGCTGATTTCTGTAATTTAGTGACGTCCAAAAATGAATTGATTGAAAATATATTTCCGAATATTCTAAAAAATTATAAAAATAATAAATGGCTAAGTGAAAGAGCGATTCTCGCACCCAAAAATATAGACGTCCACGAAATCAACAATATTGTTTTGACCAAGATTCAAGACCAGGCAGTCCTTTACAAGTCAGTCGACACAGTTTTGGAACCAAATGAAGCGGTTAATTATCCATCTGAATTTTTAAATTCCATAGATCTTTCAGGGTTTCCACCACACGTGCTACAACTAAAAATAGGCGTACCAATAATATTGTTACGTAACATAAACCCACCAAAGCTTTGCAATGGCACTCGACTTGCCGTAAAAAAAACAATGGAAAACCTAATAGAGGCCACAATCCTGACAGGGCCTTTTGAGGGTGAGGCTGTTCTTATTCCTCGCATTCCCATGATTCCAACAGATCTGCCTTTTCAATTTAAAAGATTGCAATTCCCAATTCGATTAGCATTTGCAATCACCATTAACAAAGCTCAAGGTCAATCATTAGAAAAATGTGGTATTGATCTTAATACTGATTGTTTTTCCCATGGACAATTGTACGTTGCATGTTCGAGGGTCGGTAAACCTGACAATCTATTTATATGCAGCGAGAATTGGACAGCGAAGAATGTTGTATATTCTCAAGTTTTACGAAGTTAGTTGTATTTCGGAACAGACTGTTGTATATTCACAAGTTTTACGTAGTTAATTTGTATTGTATCTATCTATCTATCTATCTATATAAAAACGAGTTGTGTGTATGCATGTTTGCTTGTTTGTAAAAAGAACGTTTGCATATGACGTCATTATTAGTACATACGGCTTTGTATATGGACAGACAATGGGAAAGCCAAGAATGTTGTATATTCGCAATTTTTACGTAGTTTGAAACACATATATAAATCTATCTATATTCACAGGTGGGACACAGGGACACAACTACAATGGCGCGTAACTAATATGGCGCGTAACTAATATGGCGCGTAACGACTTACGCGCGCGGGGGGGCTTGGGGGGGGCGCGAAGCGCCCCCACCAACTAGGTGTTGGGGTGGCGCGAAGCGCCACCCCAACAGCTAGTATATATATATATATATATATATATATATATATATATATCTATATTCACAGGTGGGACACAGGGACACAACTACAATGGCCCGTAACTAATATGGCGCGAAAAAAGCTAAAAAAAGAAAGGCGCCACCCCAACAGCTAGTACTATATGTAAACAATGGGCATATTTCATAACTTGCAGCTCTTCCCCCGGGGACTGTGGGGGATTAAGTCGTCGTCAAAGACAAAGTTATTAGATTTTTCGACTATGCTGAACAGAATGGCTATCTCAAAATTTCGATTCGGTGACTTTGAGAAAAATGAGCGTGGGGGCCTAGTTACCTTCCAATTTTTCTTTGTCTCTTAAAAAGGCCAGCACCTTTTATGGTGCTGGAATTTTGTAGTTTCGGTTAGAATGATTCCTCTCGCGACATTACAGGACCACTGGGTTGATACGAACACCACTGGGAAAAAAACATATCAACAAATAAACACGCATCCGTGATCTTTCTTCTGACAAAAAATACTAGATTCAACATTTAATGTAGATAGGAGCTTGAAACCTCTACAGAAGGGTTCTCTGATAAGCAAAATCTGATGGGATGATTTTCATTAAGATTCTATTACCTTTAGGGGGTGTTTCCTCCTTTTTTTTTAGAAAATAAGGCAAATTTTCTCATGTTCGTTACTTTTGATGGGTTAGATGGGCTGCTCTTGTAGTTTTTTTTTTCTTCGATTTCAATTATTTACTTGTTTGATCAGTGGTTTGTGACTTGGTAATAGAGATGCAAATTTCGACTTTTGTTGTGGAAATATAGAAAAAAGTACTTTTGAAGCAAGTAAAATGTCTATTAATTTTCCAAAAATAGCTTTATGTTTTTATTGCCTACAAACTAACATACATAAACCAAAGCAGAATTGTCATAGCTTCTGCGCTCCTTAGGGATTATTTAATGTTAAGTTTATGTAGAACACTGAATTGTCTATTCCAAATTTTTAAGTTTAAATTATGTTTATTCTGTATTTCCAGAAAAGTATTCTGGAAAACTGAAGCTTAAAATACCAAATTCTAGTTTTTTTTCCTTGGTATGAAATTTTTAATTTTACAGAGCTTCTTGGAATTTTATATGCATTTAACATTTAGACTTGGGACTCGACCTTAGATCTTAATTCAGGTTAGTAATCGTTTCAACACGTGCAGGCCCAAACCGACCCATTGGCGGGTGAAGGCTGTTTTTCAACCACTTTTTAGAATCTTTTTATCAGCAATCTGTCTACAGTGGCTGTTTAATCCAAACAAGACGGTCAATTACAATTAGTTTCCAAAGTACTTTTTGTCTCATGCACGACATAATTGAACCCAGGAGGGAAGGGGTCTCTCAATTCTTGTCATCAGAATATATGCAAAAACGGTTTGTTGATTACAAACAAACAGGTGATAAGTAATTGCTAAGCTCCGAATTGTATCTTTTAGGGGATAAAAGCGTTATACCTTTGTGGGATTGGAAAGAAAGGAGTCACAAAATGTTTATCATTAGTAACTATGCCTGACTAGTTTGTCCCAGCTGCACTTTTTGTTGGTCAGGGCATAATACAGCCTCTGGGGAATGAAAAATGGAGTCATAGATTCCTACCATCAGGATATCCTCCTGAATAGGTGGAGAACAAGAACCTTCACTCTATTTGTACATTTCGATGGTCCCCATTTTGGGACCATCTCGTATCATCTAGTTGTACCGTTTATTTTTCAGGGTACAAACCGACCACTAGGGGGAAGGGAATTGGATACCTAGATTGATATTACTAGGATATCTACCTGAAAAGGTCATCAGATATTAAGGAAACCACTCGGCGAGAAAAAGATGTTGTCTAGTAATCCTTTTTGGTAATCCTGGCCAGATTACACATGTTTGGGGGAGTTGAAGGTGAGTGAACTGAACTTGGTCGGGGACAAGAATATGTGCTATAATTGTGCATTTTTGTAATCCCTACTGAGCATAACCTCTTTCTGGAGAAGAGCCTAAATTATTGTCATCGTGGTGCCAAAGTCACCGTATTGGTATTTTTGAAGTGTGTGCATAATCTAGTCTCTTAGCGAGGACAGGTTTCAAACCCTCCTCAATAATATATCTGTGAGAGTGTATTAGGTGCTCGCTAAGGGAGTTGACATCCAATCTGGCCCAAATGGTGAAATTGAGATTCAACAAACCCTTCTTGTAAGGACTTCTACCGAAATAAGTTATCAAGCTCAATTTTAACTTGGAGACAAAAAAGAGCTGGTCTCCTAATAATGTCTTTTCGCGGAGAGGGGAATAGAATGAGATTAGAAATCCGTTTGTATTTTGGTGATAACAATCTCCATAACCTATAAAAAAAAGTCATCGTTTATTTTCATATTTTTTTTCTCCCTGTGCACTTTCTTCTCTGATTTAATTTCCGGTAAATGCTGTCCCACGATAAATTTTTGAAAATAACAGAGACATACAAGAGAACTTTGTGTTCAAAGATACGAAAAACTTTCTCCATAAAAGAAAACATGACGGTCCCCCCTCCCCATCTCTCTGTCTTTTTTGGTCGATTTGTTTTTATATTTGTAATTGCACTTGTAAAGTTCATTTTATCCAGTTCTGGCACATCATGTATATGCAGTACTTACTCAAGTGCTACAACTAATTTTCATTTATAGTAAGTAATTAATTCTTGATTGATTTGATCAATTATTTTGACATAATGTTTTGAAATTAAAAAAAAAATTCTGGGAACTGCCCAATTCTAGGGCTACACCAGGCACATATTTAGTGGACCCTAAGAGTCGCCATGGCCGAAAACCCTATTACCTAGAACACTTAATGTCCCCTAATATGAACAACAAGGAAAATTACTTTTTTTCATGAGAAATACTGATGTGCCCTTTTTACGTTTTTTCCATCTATCGGCTAGCAGGGCACTTGAGAATCACAGTGAGTTTCTTAAGGGATCATTTTGAAGGAAATGAATACATCATCGTGCTTTTGCAATTAGCAAATCCCGCAGTTCAAAATGAAATAAACTTTTTGACAAAAACTATATATACGTATACAAGCTGAAGAATGACGTCATAATCGTATCTTACAAATACAAATGATGTTAAAAGTAAAAACTATATTATGACATTTGTTATAATGACGTCAGTACCATCAGTATACAATGTCGTCATACCTTCACTATATAAATTGATATTAGTTTACGCTGCCATAACAGTTTAAGCTGGTAATTTTGTGTGTCAAGAGAGCAAGCTAAATGGAAGAAAACCCGAAAAAAGTATCATATCCGATCCAAAAAGTATGCACCACAAGAAAAAAGATCCGCAATAAAAAATAGAGATAATAAAAATACTAATATTAAGAAAATTTTACAAATGATTGTACTTTTGAAAACTCTGCAGTAATTCCAAGATTTTTTTGAAAAATAGCCTTTGCAAAATGTATGCTGAAATTGAGAAAAAATTCAGAGACTACTTGCACAAAATGGAATACAGGTTTCGGCTTTTCCCTAATTTCTCCTTCGCTCCAATTTAATCATATGCTCAATAATACATTTTCTAAGACCTGTTACTGCAGAACAGTAGCTATGAGGCTCTCTTTTGATTTTGAAAGATGTTAGCTCAAGGCTCTTTGAAGCAACGATAAATTGAGAGAAGCATAATTCATCTTTCTATTTGTCAAGCGCTGTCCATTTCAGGCACTGCCACTGATCTGGAAATCTTTCTCGATTGCTTTGTCAAGGAGATCTGCCGAAAGTCCTGCTAGCCCCATTCGGTCTTTCAAATTTTTCTTTCTGATGGCTAGAAACAAGTTGGCGTAAGTCTAAACAGCCAAGAACAGACACTACGGAATCTCGTTTATTAAATTTGGAATTAACTCCATTGCTAAAAGCATGACGTTTGAAAAAAAGAAGGATTTTGTGCGGGAGGAATATCCCATGGGAGAAATTTTCCAGGGGGAGTTTCCGCAGAAAATATCCCTTAAAGTTCATTTCTTTTGATGTTGCAGCAGCTCCTGACGGTTAAGCTAGTATTTTTTACGAAATTTGGGTTTTAAGATTGATTTCTCATAACCTTTTTTTCTTGCTGGAATCTTGTATCACAAACTTCAAAACTTGAAAGGCTTTGAAAAAGAAACATTGAAAATAAACACTAAATTGTTACCCTTTATGTTCGCTGAAACATCAAAGAACTGCCAGGATAATTGACTCGGGCACTTGCATCACTTCAAACAGTTTGAATGGCTATTGCTTGTAATGGTTCCTTTCCACTTTAAATGTGTATATACAGGAACATATGTATCTCCAAATAAAAACGGTTCTGGTTCATCTATTCTTGAATAATTGTATAATAAAAACTCCACCACCTGGCAACGAAACAAATTTGTAAAGCATGAGGTTGAAAAGAACATAATTAAATAATCGAATACAAATAATAAAATACTTGTCATTTACGACACACAAAAAACAGCAAAAGAACAAAACAGAACCTCCGTCAGCAATAAAGCCAATTGTAGGCCCTCTGAAAAAAAAACCGTAAGATTTTCAAATAAATGACTATGAATAACAAGAATATAAAGACTCAAAGGCATATGAGTAGTACTCTTGCATCACAAACTTCGAAACTTGAAAGAACTTAAAAAAAAAGCATTGAAAGAAAACAAGCTGGCAATATTGGCACCTGAATCTATCCAAAAATTTTGACTGCAAATTATCCTTGCTGAGCACTAAATGAACGGTCCGACGCAAACTCGGTCATAAAGAAAAATATGACATTGTATTATAAGTATATTAATTAAGGTAATACTTTGTATCCCCAAATATGTAAGCTTAGTTTTGGTGGGGTCAGTTCAAATAAATAACTATAAATAACAAGAATATAAAGGCTCAAAGGCAAAGGCACAGTATCTATCTATCTATATATATAAAACTAAGTTGTTTGTTTGTGTGTGTGTGTTGACTGACGTCATGTTTGTGTGTCGACTGACGTCATAGTAAGGATTGAGCATTATGCCGTCATGAAGTTGTTTGTCGACTGACGAAATTACAGACCGGTACACCGGGACACAAATGACGACCGGGACACAGGAACACAGGGAATATAAATGACGACCGGGACACTCAAAGAGAAATTACAGACTGGGACACCGGGACACAAATAACAACCGAGACACAGGGAATATAAATGACGACCGGGACACAGGGACACAACTACAACGGGGACGCCGGGGGCACAGGGGGATATATAAATGACGACCGGGACACAGGGAATGTTCGATTAGCAATCACCATCAACAAAGCTCAAGGGCAATCATTAGAATAATGAGAGAAATCACAGACGGGACACCGGGACACAAATGACGACCGGGACACCGGGACACAGGGAATATAAATGACGACCGGGACACTCAAAGAGAAATTACAGACTGGGACACCGGGACAAAAATGACGACCGGGACACAGGGAATATAAATGACGACCGGGACACAGGGACACAACTACAACGGGTATGCCGGGGGCACAGGGTGATAAATAAATGACGACGGGGACACAGGGAATGTTTGATTAGCAATCACCATCAAAAATGCTCAAGGGTAATCATTAGAATAATGAGGTATAGATCTGAATTCGGATTGTTTTTCCCATGGACAATTATATGTTACATGTTCAAGAGTCGGTAAACCTGACAATCTATTTATATGCACAGATAATGGGACAGCGAAGAATGTTGTATATTCGCAAGTTTTACGTAGTTAAAAACATATATATATATATATATATATATATATATATATATATATATATATATATATATATATATATATATATATATATATATATATATATATATATATATATATATATATATATATATATATATATATATATATATATATTCACAGGTGGGACACAGGGACACAACTACAATGGCACGTAACGACTTACGCGCGGGGGGGGGGCTTTGGGGGGCGCGAAGCTCCCCCACCAACTAGGTGTTGGGGTGGCACGAAGCGCCACCCCATCAGCTAGTTTCAAATAAGAAACTTAGATCAAACCACCTAAGAACTTCTCATCTGATCGATCTTAGCACTAGCATCACCTAAGTTTTGCTTACCTTGACAATATTGTTCTTTACTTCTGCTTAGCTAATGATTAAGCCTAGTTAGCACTTTTTTCTATCAGCATCAATTTTGGATAGTTAGCCTCGCAATGCTTAAAAAAGATAAGCACTTTCATAAAAGGGTTTTCTTTAGCCAAAGTACCAAAGAAATAATCTTCATAGCTGCTAGTAAGATGTTTGTTTTCTACATACCTTGAGCATCTTGAATAAGCCTTTATGCTAAACTATGTCAAAGGCCTTTGACTTAGTAGCCTTAGACAGTGGCCATATCTCATTTGTATCATGCAGAAGCTCGATTCCACCCACACTTTGTAATATGTCCATAATGGATGGACTCCTAGGTGACTATGTGACTATTAGGTACTGACGATCTTAGTGTATTCCTTAATTCCGCAAAGGTAGAAGTTCCGACTAAGGTCAACAAGCAGAAAAACTGATCTGAAGCTAAACCTGATAGAAAAGTAATGCCTACAAACATTTTAAACCTTCTAACGTTTCTTTCTCCTAGATAGCATCTTACCGATGGACTTGCCTAGTTTTCCGTAACGCATAGCCTTTATGCTAAACTCTGTCAAAGGCCTTTGACTTAGTAGCCTTAAACAGTGGCCTTATATCATTTTTAACATGCAAAAGCTCGATTCTACCCACACTGTAATATGTGCATAATGGATGAACTACTAGGTGACTACTAGGTATTGATGATCTTAGAGTATTCATTAACTTTTTACAAAAGTAGAAGTTCCAACTAAGGTCAACAAGCAGAAAAACTGATGTGAAGCTTAACCTGATAGAAAGGTGATGCCTACAAACCTTTTAAACCTTTTAACCTTTCTTTCTCCTAGATAACATCTTACCGATGGACTTGCCTAGCTTTCCGTAACGTAGCATTAAGGATGCTGCGTTATATATAAAAACATGTTAATTAAAAAAAGGTATTTCTGATGAAATAAAGATCAAAACGAAACTTAAAAGAAGTTTACATAAACTTCGCTGTTTATGTAACATATATCTGAGGAACTGGTTCAAGTAAACCCTTTCGAGATATTTCACTATATTTCTAGAATTCTGAGAAACTAGCACTTTACTAAACAACTAATCTTGCTTGATTTTTTAGAGAATTAAATTTGTATAGGAAAATCTATTGATTTCATGGTCTCTAAAAGACTATGGAGAGACTATTTCATTAGGCTCCTTAAGAAAATATCTGCTCCTAATGCTGTCTTGTTGGGTCGGTTTTGTATTTTCAGTAAAGTGATATTTTTTTTAGAAATCTACAAATATGGGGACTATTACGAGAAATTGTATTTCACAGTTTTTTCAGGTTTGAGCCTAGGTTACAACGACCACAATGTCACGTCCTAACCGCTTGATTTTAAGGGCCTGTTTAAAAGTGTCATTTTTTTTCGCTGTTTCCAATCACTCGTTTATTACGTGGTAGACATTGATTACACCAAAGTAGTACTCAAACTTCTATCACAACTCGATGTACCTTTTTTATACTCTTTTCAAATGTAAATACGTTGATGTAATCAAGAGCTTTGAATTAGCTATTAAACATCACTACGATGTTGCAACATCCTCCTAGTTCCGTTAGTGGTCAGGCAATTTATGAAACGTGTTAAGGGGGCTGGGAGGGGCAGTAGATAAGGAAGGACAGGCTTAGGGTTCTCAACCATGGAGATTATGATTGTACACTTTTCATGCTTTGCTGAAAATGGTTGCAGCTGTCGCTGTAATCATGATAAAGGATATTAGAGATTTCAATTAACAAAAATGTTGGGATGGGAAAAAACTTATTTTTTATGCGGGGGAGGGGGGGAATTTTGTTGTTTCTTTTCTGTTTTTCAATCAAAATAGCAAAAAATAGGTGTTTTTAAATGAAAATACATACAATTGTCATTTTAAAACCTAGGAGGGGGTGCCAAAGAGAGTAATTCAGGCACATTACGAGACCAAAGTATTCTAGTCCTTATTCAAATTCAACTACTAGTTTGAAACTTTGCTTGCACGAATCAACAGTTTTGAGGGAATAGAACAATCAGGATGATGAATCTGAACAAATAAGCACTCCCCGACAAAGCTGGTTTTCTCTTTGTCTCTATTAGGCATTTCCTACTTCGGCTAATCAGTACGTGGCCTAAGTCTCCGTTTTTCCCAAGGAAGACGACGGGACAGGGACAAAATCATCTAACAAGGTTGTAAATCAACCTTCTTATTCCCCTATTGTCCAGGGAATCAAATTTTTAAGTTGGCTTCTTCATTTAGGATTTTGGAGTAGCTAAACATGCGAAGAATGACTATTACACTACAAATTATTTTCCTTTATACTTAATAGTGAAAATAAACATTAAAATTACAGTAAAGTTGTGAACCGATAACGTTTCAGCAATTAATACCATTATAAATTAAATGTTCAGTTTAATTTATTACTTCTTTTAAGATTGTTCAAGACAAATATAGTTTCACTGCAAACAAGAGTTTGGAAACTGCTCCATTCCTCAACTGTAAAAATCTAATTAACTTAATTAACTGACTTAATGCGAAACTAATTGCAAGTGTTACCTTTTTAAAAACTTCAAGATAAAATAATATTTCACAACTGTTATAAGATACTTTTATTAGTGTTTTAGATATAGTTTATATAAGTTATTGTTTTAATGATTCAGCTATCCCGTAATCGATGTAACTATGCCTTGTATAACAGCTTCTATTTCCGTCTTTTTTACTTCTGCCATTTGATGTCTTTATGTAAATGTTCATTGTAATGCACGACACTTTAAATGGTTTGTTTTCAATTTTAGGGTGTATACACAGCAACGTATGTATCTCCCGATAGCAGTGTTTCTCTTCCTATCCATTCATGCGTCACTCAGAATCGAGACTTCGTTTATATCTACCAGTTAACTCTTTTGTTTGTTACTCCAGCATTCATAATGATCGTTTGCTATGCTTATGTGATAAAAGCTCTGTGGATTTCAACGAGAACTATTAATCAGCTGACTAATACAAACAGTCCGTAAGTTTATGTTACGTTTTGTTTTTATTTTCTTACGAACTATGCGTTTTGTTGGAATTTTAGTCTTGATTCCTATAAGTGTTTCTATAACTGGCACGCGTTGACTTAACTGAAACAGATACAAAAATGTGTTAACAAATGGTTTATGCTCAAAGGAAAATGATGAATCACGCCAGTTTTTGTTCCTTAAAGGTAAACGAATAAATGAGATACCCTACCCGTTTTAGTCATATACTGCCTTTTTTTTACTCACACAACTCTCCACTCATGCTGCTATTGGCCAACATAGTTCCCAACCACATTAATTTTATCTTCTGAAATATAGTTTTTACCACTACAGCTCTAAACACCAACTTATTACTTCAAACACCGGGTATTACTTCAAGTAAAACCCCCGCATCCTTCCTTATTAATTTTGACATACACAACTCTACCTGAACTCTGATTCTACATTGCTCTAGTTAAACTAATATCCTACCACATAGCTTTCTACCCTCATTATTATTATCCCAGCGGGCTGAATAACTTCGCTTGAGTTGCAGTCGAGCTCATAAGTTCTCGCAGATAGGACCCTCCCTTTGCTTCCGCAGCAACTTTGCAGCACAGATTTCAGTCTTCTTAGCGTCCGTTACATTATTCTTAATTCTTAGCGTCCAATTTCAACTTAGCGTCCATTACAAGTTCAGTCTTGGTCTTTGACTTGAAGGATGATAACTAAAATTGTACTTTCGAATACAATATTTGGACAGTAGAAGTCGGCTTTTTTTAAGTACTTTACATTTTTATATTAATCAAGAATATAACAGCAAGTGTGCATTCAGGTTTTGTTCGGAGGGACGGAAGAAAAAAAGCATCGAAAATTTCTTTGCATGCATTTTTTTTACGTTTTCCCAACTCAGAAAAAGTTCTGGGAAAGGGTTCAAAAGCCGTTACCCCTCCTCCTCTCCCACGGATAAGGCCTTGTATAACGGCTTCTATTTCCGTCTTTTTTGCTTCTGCCTTTTGGTTTCTTTATGTAAATGATCATTGTAATGCACCACAACATTCTAAAGACTGCATACAGAATCGAAATAACTTTCAATAAAAAATAAACACGGTATATTTAGTGTTAGGCAAAGAATTAGATTTATATAAACATATACAAGCTGGTTACAAAGGCTGCAGATTTATTAAGAACAACTGTAAAACAACTGGTACAACAGTACCAGGTGACCGGCGGCTTCGTCGCTGGGCCGTGGCACTCGGCACGCGGCAGGCTTCTATATATGCATTCTTATTGTCGCTTATCTTCAAACAACAGATAATTTGAGACAATTTGCTGGCTTTTCATATTGCAGTCTTTTCAAAGATATTTGATTATTTGAGCTAGTCCGATTTCTAACAATGATATCTATTAGCCTTCAAAGTCTTGGTTTTCTCTTTGAAGTTTTTTGAATTGTTATCATCCCTTGTCAAAATCAAATAAAAAAAAAACAGTTTTTTTAACTGAAAGTAAGGAGCGACATTAAAACTTAAAACGCACAGAAATTACTTCGTATATGAAAGAGGCTGCTTCCTCATCAACGCCTCGCTCTTTACGCTAAAGTTTGACTCTTTCTCTCAATTCTTCTTTTTAAAACAGTAAAAAACTTTAGCGTAAAGAGTGGGGCGTTGATGAGGAAGCAGCCTCTTTCATATACGAAGTAATTTCTGTGCGTTTTAAGTTTTAATGTCGCTCCTTACTTTCAGTTAAAAAAACTGGTCTTTTTTTATTTAATTTCTGAACGTTTTTGAATCAATGCATGTTTTGATTTTGGCTCTCCGCAGAGGAATAATCAAAACGAAATTTGCATATTTTTTTTTTGGCTTAATGGCTTTCTTATAATTTTGATCGAATGATTTTGAGAAAAAAAGAGCGGGGGACGAAACCTAGTAGAATGATGATTCTATGATTCTTCCCCTATTTTCTAAAATAACGCAAATTTTCTCAGGCTCGTAACTTTTGATGGGTAAGACTAAACTTGATGAAACTTATATATTTAAAACCAGCATTAAAATGCGATTCTTTTGATGTAGCTATTGGTATCAAAATTTCATTTTTTAGAGTTTTGGTTACTATTGAGCCGGGTCGCTCCTTACTACAGTTCGTTGCCACGAACTGTTTGATATACAAATATTTTTGCAATTATTAGCCGCCGGGCACTGGTACTTGGCACGCGGCAGGCTACTGCCGCGTGCCAGATTCTCATTGCTGCTTGTCGATAGATAGCTCCTCATTGTCGCTTGTCTTCTAACCACAGATAATTTGCTGTATTTTCATATTGAGTCTTTTCAAAAATATTTTATTTTAAAGCAAGTCCGATTTCTAATAACGATATCTACTAAGATTCAAACTTTTGTTTTTTTTCAAGGTTTCTGAATTGTTGTAATCCCTTAATTCTTTGCTCTTTCCGCAATTTGATGCCTTTTCATACAAATCTGTTCAAAGATTTTGGATTATGGAAGCTAGTTTTCTAATTGCCAAGCTTCTGACCTATCTAGATTGCTTTTTTTTATGCGAGAATATGCCGAGATACCAATTTTCCCGGAGAATTGTGGAGCCCTTTTTAAGAAAAAATAAACAATTATATATATATACTAGCTGTTGGGGTGACGCTTCGCACCACTCCAACACCTATGGGGTGGGGCGCTTCACGCCCCCCCCCCCCAAGTCCCCCCCGCGCGTAAGTCGTTACACGCTATATTAGTTACGCACCATTGTAGTTGTGTCCCTGTGTCCCACCTGTGATATATATATATATATATATATATATATATATATATATATATATATATATATATATATATATATATATATATATATATATATATATATATATATATATATATATATATATATATATATATATACATATATGTTGCATATATATAGATTATCAGGTTTACTGACTCTTGAACATGCAACATATAATTGTCCATGGGAAAAACAATCCGTATTCAGATCTATACCTCATTATTCTAATGATGTGTCCCTGTGTCCCGGTCGTCATTTATATTCCCTGTGTCCCGGTCGTCATTTGTGTCCCGGTCTCCCAGTTTGTAATTTCTCTTTGAGTGTCCCGGTCGTCATTTATATTCCCTGTGTCCCGGTGTCCCGGTCATCATTTGTGTCCCGGTGTCAGGGTCTGTAATTTCTATTCGAACAATCCCTGTGTCCCGGTCGTCATTTATTTATCCCGCCTGTGCCCCCGGCGTCCCCGTTGTAGTTGTGTCCCTGTGTCCCGGTCGTCATTTGTGTCCCGGTATGTAATTTCATCAGTTGACAAACATGACGTCAGTCGACAAACAACTTCATGACGCATACAGCTCAATCCTTATAATGACGTCAGTCGACACACAAACATGACGTCACTCGACAAACACATACACACACACAGACAATTTATTTATATATATATATATATATATATATATATATATATATATATATATATATATATATATATATATATATATATATATTCTTTTTTAGTTTTTTTTTATAATCTATATTGTAAATAGTGTAAAAGAAAAATAGTGTATTTTTATATATAGAGAAGAAGAGGAGAGTAAAACTCCACTAGATTTAAATTATACTGATGATTTAAGAGTGCTAGATGAAAATGTTAAAAAAAAAAAAAATGAATGAACTTAAAGAGTCTTTGCAAGTTCAAGGTGCAAAAATACGTTTGAAAATTACTATCAGTAATACCTAGTCGGTAGGACTAGGAATAAGTTCAGGTGAAGAGGTGATGTTGCGTAACGAGAAAGTCAATCAAGTGGACAGTCTCACTTACTTAGGTAGTAAAATTAGTAATGACGGGGGACGCGGTGAAGATGTTAAAAATAGAATAGAATAGCAAAGCGCCCAGGTTTTTTTTCCACTGCTGAAAAAAGTTTGGAAGAATTGGAAGCTATAGTGATAACAGAGGTCAAGAATGGTTCTCAAGCTGGAGAACTCCAAAAAACGGAGGAGGATTTGATAGATATTTTCAAGAGAAATTGCCTGTGAATTGTTTCGAGTAACCGACTGATTGATTGACCTCATCTCAAATAGTAAGCTGTACGAAAAGTATGGTTCAATCCCAGTTCCTAGGGCTATAATGAGAGAAAGGATGAGATTATTAGGACACGTTCTGTGGATGAAGGATGACAGATTGCCAAAGATAGCCCTTGTTAGCCAGCCGTCTAGGGCCAAACGACAAGCTGGTCGTACTCAAATGGGGTAGGAGGATGACGTAAAGAAAGATTTAAGGGAAATGGGAACTTCTTGAGAGGGCACAAAGAGGGAGACTTTGAACATATTGGAATGGAGTAGGAGCCTGCGTAGCTGTGTTGGCCACAGGTGTCTTCGAACTGCAGTGACTTGTTAGTAGTAGTATTAGTAGTAGTAGTAGTAGTAGTAGTAGTAGTAGTAGTAGCAGTAAATGTAACTGTAAACAAGTCTCTGACTTTAGATAACTAGTTAAAGATAATTACTTGAAGTTTTATCCTGGCAAGAAAGAGGAGCCCGAGATTCCCCCGTGAATGGCCAAAGCTAATAACTCTAGACCAGCAGACACACTTAGCAATCTTTCTACAGTTTTTATGGCACTTGGTATTAACCAAGTGACATATAGCAACCGCCAATTCTGTCGGTCTGTCGGTCTGTCTGTCGGTCCTGGTTTTGCTACTTTACGCACTTCCAGGTAAGCTAGGACAATGAAATTTGGCAGGCGTATCAGGGACGGGACCAGCTTAAATTAGAAATAGTCGTTTTTCCAATTTGACCATCTGGGGGGAGTGGGGGCCGATTAATTCGGAAAAACAGAAAAATTGAAGTATTTTTAACTTACGAACTGTTGATCAGATCTTAATGAAATTTGATGTTTGGAAGGATATCGTGTCTCAGAGCTGTTATTTTAAATCCCAACCGAATCTGGTGACATTGGGTGGGGGGATATGGGAGGGGGAAACCTAAAATCTTCGAAAATACTTAGAGTGGAGGGATCGGGATGAAACTTGGTGGGAAAAACAAGCACAAGTCCTAGATACATGATTGACGTAACCGGAACAGATCCGCTCTCTTTGGGGTGGTTGGGGGGGGGGTAATTCTGAAAAATTAAAAAAAGAGGTATTTTTAACTTACGAACGGGTCGTCGGATCTCAATGAAATTTGATATTTAGAAGGATATGGTGTCTTAGAGCTCTTATTTTAAATCGCAACTAGATCCGGTGACACTGAGGGGGGGGGGGTTGGAAGGGGGAAACCTAAAACTTGGAAAAAACTTAGAGGGGAGGGATCGGGATGAAACTTGGTGGGAATATTAAGCACAAGTCCTAGATAGATGATCGACATAACCGGAATGGTTCCGCTCTCTTTGGGGTAGTTGGGGGGGGGGGGTAATTCTGAAAAATTAGAAAAAATGAGGTATTTTTAATTTACGAACGGGTGATCGGATCTCAATGAAATTTGACATTTAGAAGGATATCGTGTCTCAGAGCTCTTATTTTAAGCCTGACCGGATCTAGTGACAATGGGGGAGATGGGAGGGGAAAACCTAAAACTTGGAAAACACTTAGAATGGAGGGATCGGGATGAAACTTGGTGGGAAAAATAAGCACAAGTCCTAGATACATGATTGACATAACCGGAACGGATCCGCTCTCTTTGGGGTAGTTGGGGGAGGGGTTATTTCTGAAAAATTAGAAAAAATGAGGCATTTTTAACTTACAAACAGGTGATCGGATATCAATGAAATTTGATATTTAGAAGGATATCGTGTCTCAAAGCTCTTATTTTAAATCCTGACCAGATCTGGTGACATTGGGGGAAGTTTGGGATGGGGAACCTAAAATCATGGAAAAGGCTTAGATTGGAGGGATCGGGATGAAACTTGGTGGGAAGTCTTACATACGTGATTTACGTAATTCGATTGGATCCGCTCTATTGGGGGGGGGGGCTAATTCTGAAAAATAAGAAAAAATGACGTATTTTTAACTTACGAAGGAGTGATCGGATCTTCATGAAACTTCATATTTAGAAGAACCTCGTAACTCAGATCTCTTAAATCTCAACCCGATCAAGCGTAATTGGGGGGGGGCAGTTGGGGGGGGACCGTAAATCTTAGAAAATACTTAAAGGGGTGAGATCAGGATAAAACTGGATGGGAAGAATAGAAACCTGTCTAATATACGTTACTGACATAACCGAACCGGATCTGCTCTCTTTGGTGGAATTGGGGGGGGGGGTAATTTTGAAAATTGAGGTATTTGTAACTTACGAAAGGGTGACCAGATCTTAATGAAATTTAATATTTAGAAGGATCTTGTGCTTTAAAGTTCTAATTTTAAATTCTTACCAGATCCTGTGACATTGGGGGGATTTGGAGGGGGAAACCAGATCTTTTGACATTGGGGGAGTTGGAGGGGGAAATCTTGGAAAAACACTTGGAGTGGAGGAATCGGGATGAAGCTTGGTGGATAGAATAAACAAATGTCCTTGATACGTGATTGACAGAATCGTACTGGATTCACTCTCTTTGGGGGAGTTGGGGGGAGGGGTTCAGTGATTTGGTGAGTTTGGTGCTTCTGGACGTGCCAGGACGATTAAAATTGGTAGGCGTGTCAGGGAGCTGCACAATTTGATTTGATAAAGTCGTTTTCCCAGATTCGACCATCTGGGGCTAAAGGGAGAGGAAAAATTAGAAAAAATTAGGTATTTATAACTTACGAGTGGGTGATCGGATCTTAATGAATTTTGATATTTAGAAGGACATCGTGACTCAGAGCTCTTATTTTAAATCTTGACCGGCATTAATCCTCTTATTTTCTTTTTTAAATCAATCTATTGATTCATAGAACTTTGATAGAGCTCATACCGTATGATCTCTTGGCTCTTAGCTCTTCTCGCCTCGTCAATAGTGCCATATGAGCTCTTAGCTCTTGTTATTATAGAATTTGCCGTATAATGCAAATCGAACAAGCAGAAATAATAGTCTGAAGTTAGTCCTGGTGTGTCTTTAGGTGCTTGATCGGAAGCTTCAGTAGAGACTGGTCTCGGGTTCAACTCCCATGCCAACTGCAATTTTTCCGAAGGCCATATTAAACCTTTTTTTCTTTGAAAATAAATACAGAAATGCAAAACACTAAAAAAAACACACAAATTCAAATATATGGATTATAATCCCAAACAAAAAGCAGACATCAAACAAAAAGAAACTTATCACAACTACTTGAAATATAACTTTTTCAGGTCAAAGATATGCTGCCTTAAGACCATATGTTGCTATAAGAGGAAAGAAAACAACCCTATAGAAAAGGCTTTATCAATAGAAGACATACATGCCTCAAACAACCAAGGTATTGTTTGAATTTTACTATAGCTCTGTATCAGGATTAAATAAAAAAAAAAAGCATTTTCAACTTAAAGTAAGGAGCAACATTAAAGTATAAAACGAACAGAAACTATTCCCTATATCAGGGGCGATGTCCCCTCCTCAATCCCTCACTCTTGACGCTTAAGTTTTTCAGTAGTTTTCAATAAGATTCTTATTTTAATTACACAGCCCTTGTGTTTTAGGAGTCGTTCTTAAAGAATTGGGACAAAATTGAAACTTTAGCGGAAAGACAGAGGTATTGAGGTGGAGCCAGGCCCTTCCACATACTGAATCTGGTTTGATTTTTGTAGGGTTACTTGATTTCTTGGGCGTGTCCCCGCCCCCCCATTTTCAAAGATCAGGCAAATATTCTCAGTCTTGTTGTTTCAGATGGGTAAAATTTAATTTAGTTTTAAAATCTAAAAATTAAATTTCACATATTTGGAATCAACATAAAAATGCCTTTCTTTTTATCTATCTAATGTTATCGATATTCTTTGTTTTAAATTCAGTTACTATTGGGCCGATTCGGTCCTTACTTACGGTTAGTTATCACAAACTGTGAAAAGGAACGTCGATAAAACATATTTGTGGACGTGTTAACGAATATATAGATGTAACAGCACAATTTACTTTGTGTAAACTTCGCTCTAACAATAACACTCCCGAGAGCACTCCCACATTTCTTATACACAGCGCGATTTCGGAAAATATTTACACAAACAGATAAAAGTAAACAGTGGTTTGTGTATTTTACATTCACAATATATTTAGTTCGTTTACCCGCATGGGCCCGATACTCAGCATTAATACTGGAAAAATAAAATAACCGCCCAGAAATAGCTTTTCAAAAACTTATTTCTAAAACAAAATCGTAAAACCAGTTTTCATACGTGGCACCCTCTTCTTAGAAAGTGGTGTCTTACATAGAATATATATGATTGTTGTTCGGTCTTTATATATGTTTTTTATTTATACAATTTAATTATTTATCACCCGTCATTCCACAGAAAAAAAGACGGAGCATAAAACTCAAAAAAGAAAAGGAAAAAAAAAACATTATAATTCCACACAAAGAAGAAAAACAACAACTATGAACTAAAAACTCACCAATCTACTACTGAATGTACGTACATATATATACACTTAAATTTTGATAATTTTGCTCCAAGGGTGGGATTGGACTTTTGAATTATACTTATTAATCAATTTGGAAATGGCAAGCTCAGGATCAGTTATGTTATATATTTTAATCATTTTAGCATTTCTTGTCCAAGGGGGAAGCCGAAGTAAATATTTAGACAATCTGAAGAAAGTGGACCAGAGTTTACTTTTTTCCCCAGTTGAAAAAATTTGCCAAAAAGGGGCTAGGTATTGCAACATTGAATTGACGTATTGCAACAGAATTATAAAGGGACGCTAGGATTTTTCGGTTAAAACATGTGATATTCTTATAAGTGGAGCGTAAGAAGCGCAAATTTTCCGTTCAAAATGTTCAGAAAGGAGCCGGCGGGTGTGTTTTAGTGAGGAACCAATGGGAAGACCAAGATAAACAACACTTTTAACGGGTCTTAGACAACTATCACCAAGAACAATGGTGGGCAAGGGGCCTTCAGCTTTTCAATTAAATAGCATAACATCAGACTCAGCCGAATTAAATCTGAAACTTAGATGGTCATATCCGTTTTGAATAATTTGAAAGTTTTCTTCTATCCGTTGGACAGACCTGCTTATATTGAAGACGTCGTCAGCATAACACACGAGAGAAATGTTAATAGCTTGAAGAACACATGAGCAAAAACATAGTGATTGCGCATCTAAAACACTATTATTGAACAATGTTGGCGAAGAGAAGGCCCCCTGGCAAGTGGCCTTCCGAACTGGAACTGTGTGATCATAATGACAAGGTTAAGGCGATCCTAGCAACTTGTGAGGCAGCTTAAGCCTTATTCGGAGCCGTGAGTACATATTCTTAAGAGACAATACTACAGCGCGATTGACACCCCGCTTTGCAGCATGCAGAAGCATAACAGCATGAATCAAAGAGTCGAAAGCTCGGTGAACATCGTGGCCAGCTAAGGCCAAACTTTCCCCTGAGTTTTCCGCATTTGTCAACGCTGACGCAACTACAGCTAGTTTATGAGTGCATCCTATACCCGGCTGGAAACCAAAATGTGAAGGGGGAACATAACACTTCCTACCTAATTCATCAATAAATAACAGTTCGTAAATTTTACAAAGTGTCGTGGACACTGTAATTGGACGGAAGCTTGAACATTGTGGCGTGGCATTAGATTTTCCTTTTCTCGGAATTGGAGTAAGGTTTCCTACACAAAACGTGGGGTGTCTGACTGGTTGACTCGTGGGGTGTCAACCAGTCAGTCGGCACGCGGACTGAACCCTGCCCCGTGTTGCTGAGGCGCTGTGCGTCCCAGCAACACGTATGCAAGGTGCTAATTTTTAACTGCGTATAGTTCTTTTTTCTTTCTTTTTTAGTTTTTCTGGTTTTTCTTTCTTTCTTTTTTTTGCTTTTTCTGGTGTTTTCTTTTTTTTTGTTTTCATAGTTTTTTTAAGTTTTTTTTTTCACATGCTCGTTTCCAAAGTTGGTTCATTAACCATCACCCGACCTCTCTGGCCCCTTCTTGGAGGTACCTAAGCTAAGATAAAAATTTAGAATACTTTAATGCACAACGAAACTAAAACTGCATCTGACCACTAAATGACCTTTGCTTCTCTATTATTCCATGCTCTACAAGACCCCCAAGAACCAGTAACAAGAGCCAAGCAAATTTGGGCTATATATTTGCATATATGGGAGGAAGAAGTATAGCGGGTCTGCATGCCTAATGCGTTAGGTACAATTATTCTGCATATTATGAAGTATAAATTGTCTTATAACTTTGCAAATACATAGCCGAAATTATATATTTTCCTTCTATTGTGTCACTTTTCTTTGTCTTTTCCGTAGAGCAGGGGTTCCAGCTATTAATTCTACACCCTTATTTGGGCACTAAAGCTTGCCTTTACTACAGACTTTACACCTGAGGCTAACCTTAGATAAATGTCAGATGAAGCTACAGAGGGCACATCTCTTTTGCATACTTCCATGAGAATCCCATTTGCATATAGCCATGACGCCCTAGCAATCAACCATAGCAACCAGATAATATAAGGCTGGATTTTCAACGAAATTCGAATTAGTAGGGAAGTAGAATTCAGAATGAGAACAGTTTGAATATACTCTTTATCATCAAGTTTTTACTTGACAATGGATATTAGCAAAAATTAGTGGGTAGTTTACACTATTAGAAATTGATAGTGGAGCTGGTAACAGCATCAACAATACAAAGGCAAGAGTACCAAACGTAGCAGCAGAAATTAAAAGAGGATCTCGACTAAGCCTTGAATGGGATGATATGCATGCAAGAAATGTGATACTATTGAGCAAGTTCAAATTGGATCAGCAGTTATATTTAGCAGCAAAACTTCATATAGCGCATTTACATAGACTTCAAGCTGATTTAAATGCAACAGTGAAATATATTTAGGACAATAAGTTGAATTATTAAGTGAAAATTGAGTGCAATATTGTTGTAATTATGTAATAAAAATGCTCCTAAATCGAAAATATTTTTCTTGTTAGATATTTTTTGTAGGTTACCACTTTTCTCTCTCTCTAGGAACATTCTCGAAGCAGAAAGAATCTTAGTTAGTTTGCAGTCAGCTGTGATAATGTTACGATTTAAAAAATGGATGGCTTTGCGAAACAAAAATCATACGGTATCTTGTGATTTTGGAAAAATGTTTGATTCTAGATGATGATTTTCAAGAGTTATCTTTTCAAATGAAAATATTTTCTCATATAATACTTAACGATACAATGAGAAATGATTCTCCGTCTTTGGACTATTGTATAAAACTTTTATGTCGTGGACCAAACGCACTTACTTAATTTATTGACATATTAATTGAAACAAAACAAAATGGTATTTTGGATATTCTTTTGAAAACTACCTTAGAAAATCAATGATGATTTAAGACTATTATATGATTTTTTAATGAGAACAATAAATAAATAGATAATTTGGAAGATCCTGTCCAAACAGGTTTTGTGATGTCACTCGATTACTCCTCTTTCGGCTTATAGAAAAGAACACTCTCTTTATCGATCGTAAGTCAGTTTGATTTTTGCGGTGAGAGAGTCAACACTGGGAAAAATGTTCTATAGAAGTCCACTATTCATGCATACACTGGGCAGCTGGTCATCATATGAGAATTGTAAAACTGTTGAGAAGTATGATGAAAATTGTAGATTGCAATCCGTGTAAATTGCATAGCGGATATGCAGTACAAATTAAAGATTGTAATTCCTGTCTTGAAGAGATTTATGACTCTCACACTACATGATAGCTACGCTCTAATTGCCACTAGGGTAAATGTTATCGATGGGAGAATACTTATCCCGGTATGATTGGATGGAACTCTAAAGAAGATTTAGTTTATTTAGCTGACATGGCATTTTTTCCACCGAAACTGTGTAGTTTTTTAATTTTAGAGAGCAAATCCCCATGACTTTCACTCTTGGAACTAAATTACTTCCCATACAGTTTCAATAAACACTCATATCGAAATTATTTTTAACATAGTGTGCAGGCACCTCCTTGCGTTTTTGTTTCATATCCTCATTGTGTTTTTGTGCACAGTACACCTTAGTACCTGCAAGCGCACCATGGGATATCAAGTAGCTCCCCGTCTCGGATTTAAGCAATAATAATTGATTTGGGGCTTGGCGCTTCACTAGCTCTGGATAAGTGGACTCATTCCAATTGCTTAAGTCCATTCGAGGGCTAATGTGCTTACCATTTTCCGAATCATTTAATAAATTATCAGTTTTAATTTTTAACAGGAGTGAACCAGTGGCTCCATAATACAATTGAACCTGCCCCTCCTTCGGCCAATGGAGCTTACACACTTTGTAAAAGAATCACAACATGAATTTCTTGGAGATTTCTGTAACTGAGCTACCAGCAGCAGTATTTTGTTTGAAATGACGTTTCTTTTTTTCTATGTAAGAGGACTATATTGGAGCCTATGATGGTGGATAATATGAAGTTGGGATCGGCTATTGCTCAAGCATATTCTATTGGATCAGTTACAACGTCAAATCGACTCCTATTGTGTAGACTCGCGCACATGTTACTGAAGGCTGAATTCAAGCTGAGTTTATAAATTCCTTTTTCAACCTTCGTTTTCACCTCCGAACGTTGAATGACAAAAGCTTCAATAAACATTTACATGTATGGCTTTCGATCAAATTTAAGGACTCTATGAATCTTTTTGACCCTGAAACCGTTGGGTTCCCTTCCATCACAAAAGAACTTGGTGAATAACAATGTTCTGATTCGGATCAAGGTCGGCAAGAAGGTTTTGTTTTTAAGTTGTTCAGTGCATACCCCCATCCTCTGCTAAAGATGAATCATATTGACTCAAAAAGGCCTTAGTCACCGGTCTCTTTATGCATGGAAAAACAAAATCAATTAACAAGTCATGAAGTTCCAAAGGTATTTCACCATGAATTTTAAAAAACCATCCTTGTGGTCCAATCTTCTCAACGCTGGTGGCAATGGCGAGGAAATTTTGAGTAGGGATTGGCAAGCCATTTGTAATCACTTTTCACCAGTGAATTGTCCAGTCGGATCAGTTTCCAAGATATAAGACCAGTGGAAAAATACCCTCCTCTCATTGATCCCTCTACAAATAGATACCGATTCATGTCGGTAATCAGACTTACTTTTTCTTTACTGATTTTTAGAATTAAATGCATAACCAGATGAGGAGTTGAAAATTAATAACCCAAATCAAACTCAAATTTGTGATAGATTTTTTCCGTTTTCTTACACACAATATGCAATAACACCAATACGTCACTTGCGAAGTACATTTTGCAATAATCCTTCCCTTTTTACACCCTCTTTTTGTCCAATCTTTCTTAGCAAATTTATAGTCGGTAGTGGTGCATTGACTTAGTGAACCATTAAATAAAAAAAAATAATGTTTTTAGCTGAAAGTAAGGAGCGACATTAAAACTTAAAACGAACAGAAATTACTCCCTATATAAAATGGGTTGTCCCCTCCGTAATACCTCGCTCTTTACGCTAAAGCTTTTAATTGTTTTAAAAAGTAGAATTGTGGCAAAGAGTCAAACTTTAGCGTAAAGAGCGAGGGATTACGGAAGGGACAGCCCATTTTATATACGGAGTAATTTCTGTTCGTTTTAAGTTTTAATGTCGCTCCTTACTTTCAGCTAAAAAAATTAGTTTTTTTATTTAATTTCTGAACGTTTTTGAATTAATGCATGTTTGGTTTTGGCTCTCCGCACATAAATTCTTAAAATGAAATTTGTATATTAATTCTTTTTTTTGGCTAAATGGCTTTCTCTTAGTTTTGATCAGACGATTTTGAGAAATAAGGGGTGGAGAAGTAGGCCTAGTTGCCCTCCAATTTTTCGGTTGCTTAAAAAGGCAACTAGAACTTTTAATTTTTAACGAACATTTTTATTAGTAAAAAATATACGTAACTTATAAATTAGTTACTAACGTAACAAACTTTCATAATCTTATATTTTTATTACGTAGACAAGGGGGTTTGTATCCTCGCTAATACCTCGCTCTTTCCACTAAATCTTAAGTTTTGTCCCAATTCTTTAAGAATGACCCCTGAATCAGAAAGGCCGTAGAATAAATAGTTGAAATTACTAAAAATACTTTAGCATAAAGAGCGAGGTATTTATCTCCTCCTAAATACCTCGCTCTTTATGCTAAAGTATTTTTAGAACCCCTCAAATGCGTAATAATCTCTGTTCGTTTTAAGTTTCAATGCTACTCCTTCCTTTCATTTAAAAAAAAACTTTTTCATGTTTATTTTTCATTGTTTTCTTATAGTAATGCTAGAAAATCATGCGCCCTTTTCCTTGAATTTTTCTTCCCCCATGACAGATTCCTCCAAGGAAAGATCTTCCAACATAGCCCCCTCCCCTCAGCCCCACCCTCTAAACAAAATAAAATCCCATGGGGGAGTAAATCATCCCCAAATACATAGTTATTATGGTTTCGACTATGCTGAACAAAATGGCAATCTCAAAATTTTGATCTGTTGACTTTGGGAAACAATGAGCGTGGGAGGGGGCCTAGATGCCCTCCAATTTTTTTGGTCACTTAAAAAGGGCACTAGAACTTTTCATTTCCGTTAGAATGAGCCCTCTTGCGACATTCTAGGACCACTTGGTCGATACGATGACCCCTGGGAAAAAGAAAAAAAAAACAAAACAAACAAATAAACACGCATCCGTGATTTGTCTTCTGGCAAAAAATACAAAATTCCACATTTTTGTAGATACGAGCTTGAAACTTCTACAGTAGAGTTCTCTGATACGCTGAATCTGATGGTGTGATTTTCATTAAGATTCTATGACTTTTAGGGGGTGTTTCCCCCTGTTTTCTTAAATAAGGCAAATTTTCTCAGGCTCGTAACTTTTGATGGGTACGACTAAACTTGATGAAACTTATATATTTAAAATCAGCATTAAAATGCGATTCTTTTGATGTAGCTATTGATATCAAAATTCAATTTTTTACTATTGTTTACTATTGAGTTTTGGTTACTATTGAGCCGGGTCGCTCCTTACTACAGTTCGTTACCAGAACTGTTCGATAAAGGAACTGGTGATTCTCTTTGTTCGGGAAATATCAAAGATGATTCTGAGAAAAATATTCTCACTTTTTAGACCATTTCTTTCTCAAAATGGTCTATTGGGGAAAATGCGTCTATTTATTGGGGGAGAGGGGGAGCTGGATATTCTACTCGTGGGATTTTTCCCGTTAATAAATCATACATTTTATCATGTAGAAAGTGCTGTTTACACTCCCCGTTCATACAATGCTCATATCTTGAGTGCCACATAAATCCAATACAACGATACCAGAAATTTGTGCAAACATTGTATCGGTTATATTATTATTTTATGAAAAGTGTTGTTTTGTCCGACATTAAAGGTCCACAAGGAAACTATTTGAAAGATGTTTTAAATGGGTATATATTGTTGTCTTCAGTAGATGAAAGCAACACTCTCAGCTAAATGCCCAGCAAATGTGCACTCTAAACGCACACTCCCCGTTCATACAGCACTCATATCTTGAGTGCCAGATAAGTCCAATACAATGATACCAGAAGTTTTTGAAAACAATGGATAGATTATACCATTATGTTATTAAAAGTGTTATTTGACCCGACATTAAACGTCCACAAAGAAACTATCTGAATGGTGTTTTAAATGGCTATATAGTGTCGTCCTCAGCAGCCAGATTACAACTAACTGTAAACTGTAGTTGTTCAGTGAATAAACAATAAAACTAATGACTTCCCTATCAGTCCTACTCCTACTAAGATCTCCTGGGCCTGCCGCGGGCCTGGTGACAAAAGTCAATCTAAAAGATGTTTTTTTTTATATTTTAAAGATATATAAACATACATTGAAAATACAACAACTCTGCCTTACATACACACGGAACATACTGATAAGAAAAAATCCTAAGAAAAGACACCACCACCACCAACCTCCGTTCTATAGCTATTGAATTTCAGTAAGTTTCTCCAGACCAAGATGTTTCTTATATTGTGCACAATCAAGTCATAATGAGGTAGTGCGCATGAGGTAGTACCTTCGCACCGCCCTTACTTAAATAGAGTTTGTCCGATATAGCTGACATGGCATTTTTTCTACTGAAACTGTGTAGTTTTCAAACCTTAGAGAGCGAATCGCCATGACTCTCACTCTTGGAACTAAACTACTTTCAACACAGTTTCAATAAACACTCAAATCGAAATTAATTTTAACATAGTGTGCAGGTATCTCCTTGCGGTTTTGTTTTATATCCTCATTGTGTGTTTGTGCAAAGTACACCTTAGGACCTGCAAACACACCATGGGATATCAAGTAGCTCTCGTCTCAGATTTTGGTAATAATAATTGATTTGGGGATTGGCGCTTCACTAGCTCTGGATAAATGGACTCATTTCAGTTGCTCAAGTCCATTCGAGGGCTATATGCTTACCATTTTCCAAATTACTTAATAAATTACCAATTTTAATTTTTAACGGAGTGAATCAGTTTCTCCATAATACACATGGACTCCCCCTCCCTCGGCCATTGGAGCTTAAAAATGTTGTAAAATAATCACAACATGAATTTCATGGAGATTTTTATAATTGAGCTACCAGCAGCAATATTTTTGTTTGAAATGACATTTCTTTTTTCCTATGTAAGAGGACCATGTTGAAGTCTATGATGGTGGATAATGTGAAATTGTGATCGGCTATTGCTCAAGCATATTCTGTTGGGTCGGTTACAACGTCACATCGACTCCTATTGCGTACACTCTCGCACATTTTACTGAAGGCTGAATTTTAGCTGAGTTTACAGATTTCTTTTTCAACCTTCGTTTTCGCTTCCAAACGTTTACTGACAAAAGTATCAATAAAAGTTTTCATGTATAGCTTTCATCAAATTTGAGGGCTCTACTCATCTTTGTGACCCTGAAACCGCTGGCTACCATCCATCACAAAAGAACTTGGTGAATAACAATGTTCTGATTCGGATCAAGGTCAGCAAGAAGGTTTTGTTTTGAGGTTGTTCAGTGCATACCCCATCCTCTACTAAAGATAAATCATATGGCCTCAAAGAGACCTAGGTCACCGGTCTCTTTATGCACAGAAAAACATAATCCTTTAACGAGTCATAAAGTTCCAAAGGTATTTCACCATGAATTTCAAAAAACCATCCTTGCGGTCCAGTATTCTCAACGGTGGCAATTTAGAGGAAATTTGGAGCACAGGGATTGGCAAGCCATTTGTAATTACCACACGGAAAATAATAGTGAGACATTGCCAACGAATAAAGGGAATTCATATCCATAAAACTGCACTCAACTTTTAACCGGTGAATTGTCCAGTTGGATCAGTTTCTAAGATATGAGACCAGTGGAAAAATACCCTCCCCTCATTGATCTCTCTATAAATAGATGCTGATCCACCTCAGTGATCAGACCTACTGCTTTTTTACTGGTTTTTAGAATTAAATGTATCACCAATTGAGGAATTGAAAGCTAATAGCCCAAATCAAAGCCAAATTTCTGATAGATTTTATCCATTTCCTTACACACAATATGCAATAACGTCAAAACATCACTTGCAAAGTACATTTTGCAGTAATTCTTCCCTTTTTACACCTTCCCTTTGTCCAATCTTTCTAGCAAATTCATAGTCAGTAGTGGTGCATTGACGAAGGGAACCATAAAACGCCTCGATATCAACAAATTTCAACAAAATTCCCCTTACATACCAAACACATATCTTAATTTTTAATGGCCTACTTGTCCTCTGATGATAGATTGATTTGGCAATTTAAGTTGCGCAGCCATGAAATTGAGTTGTTTTCTGTTGTTAAGTGCAGTCTGGATTCCGCGCATACAATATTCCCTACCCAATCTCTCAACTACCTCTACCAATTGTAATTGTAAACTACCTCTCACAAGTCAATTTACGCATGGGCGTAAGAGGCCGCAATTGCTTCATATTCTTTGATATGATTAAAATATGTTGGATCGCAAACATCTGTGAGTTTGGCTTCACAGTCTAAGGTGGTCTCTTCACTTTGTAGTAGTGAATTTTGAAAGTTCTTGAAACGCTTGTCACCGCTAACCGTTTCCACATACTGGTGTCCATGACGCTTACAGTGTCTCATATGATGCTTTAGCTGTAATTCAATACGAAGTTTAGAAAGACACATTGGACAATAATAGTCATGTGTAGTGCTCAAGCATATATTTAAAACCCGTTAATATAAAATCTCCCTCTTAAAACCCGACTAATATCTATTGGATTAAAAGGTGCAATTGATTCAGGTTCTGCACCTGGCGTGCAAAAAAATCCATACCCATCGCTTCACTGGTTCAATGGTCCGAGCCCTCAGTGGATATAGCACACCCTTTTTATTACTTCGTTCACCCTCCTCAAATTCTGTGCCATATTGTGAAACAGCAACACCAATGTTTAAATTTTCATCAGCCCGCTCAAACATATACATTGTTTTAAGTGTTACTGGATATTGACTTTTTAAACAACTGCAATCTATTTTATGAAACTCTACCAGCTCCACATTAGCTGCTAATTGGTCCAACTCAGTCTTATTACCATCCCTTTACAAGGGTTTGTGGGCTGCTATAGCTGCTATAGTGTGCGCTTGTTCAGTTTGACGCTATTTCAAAACTGATAGTGTTGTAATATTAACAACCTCTTTATAAAAAAACATGTTAATGAAACACTTTACAAAATTCTTTAAACTCACACATTAAATAGTACAAATTGAATTCAAATAAAAAAACATGTTTCAAGTTCTATTCATCTGCCACTTAGTCCCCTAATAGGGATGTAGAATCAGTAGCTAGAAACCTTATAATACTCTTATCTTACGCTAAGTAGAAAAAGCGACAGAAAAGACATCTGTTCTATTATGCGTCAATGAATAAACAACTTGAAGGGTAGGGGCTTTATGTTACAAGTACCAAAAATCAAAAAGAACTTTCAATTTTATTTCAGAATGTCAGATAAGGGAGATACAACAGCGAAGCAGCAAATTTAGTGTGGTGAAAAATCCGAAAAATATGCGTGTTTCCACCATTAGGACGCAAAAGTGTCGCTATAATCCTCAAATACGCTCAAACGATGTAACTAAAGCCAGAAAACAGGTAAATTATACAGTTTTTCTTTTGCGCATGTATCTCATAAATTTTCTGAGAAGCTTTGTGTGTAAGTTTGCGTGTGCCTGTGTGTGTGTTTGTGTGAGTGTGAGTGTGAGTGTGAGTGTGAGTCCGAGTCCGAGTCCGGGTCCGAGTCCGAGTCCGAGTCCGAGTTCGAGAGTGTGTGTGTGTGTGTGTGTGTGTGTGTGTGTGTGTGTGTGTGTGTGTGTGTGTGTGTGTGTGTGTGTGTGTGTGTGTGTGTGTGTGTGTGTGTGTGTGTGTGTGTGTGTGTGTGTGTGTGTGTGTGTGTGTGTGTGTGTGTGTGTGTGTGTGTGTGTGTGTGTGTGTGTGTGTGTGTGTGTGTGTGTGTGTGTGTGTGTGTGTGTGTGTGTGTGTGTGTGTGTGTGTGTGTGTGTGTGTGTGTGTGTGTGTGTGTGTGTGTGTGTGTGTGTGTGTGTGTGTGTGTGTGTGTGTGTGTGTGTGTGTGTGTGTGTGTGTGTGTGTGTGTGTGTGTGTGTGTGTGTGTGTGTGTGTGTGTGTGTGTGTGTGTGTGTGTGTGTGTGTGTGTGTGTGTGTGTGTGTGTGTGTGTGTGTGTGTGTGTGTGTGTGTGTGTGTGTGTGTGTGTGTGTGTGTGTGTGTGTGTGTGTGTGTGTGTGTGTGTGTGTGTGTGTGTGTGTGTGTGTGTGTGTGTGTGTGTGTGTGTGTGTGTGTGTGTGTGTGTGTGTGTGTGTGTGTGTGTGTGTGTGTGTGTGTGTGTGTGTGTGTGTGTGTGTGTGTGTGTGTGTGTGTGTGTGTGTGTGTGTGTGTGTGTGTGTGTGTGTGTGTGTGTGTGTGTGTGTGTGTGTGTGTGTGTGTGTGTGTGTGTGTGTGTGTGTGTGTGTGTGTGTGTGTGTGTGTGTGTGTGTGTGTGTGTGTGTGTGTGTGTGTGTGTGTGTGTGTGTGTGTGTGTGTGTGTGTGTGTGTGTGTGTGTGTGTGTGTGTGTGTGTGTGTGTGTGTGTGTGTGTGTGTGTGTGTGTGTGTGTGTGTGTGTGTGTGTGTGTGTGTGTGTGTGTGTGTGTGTGTGTGTGTGTGTGTGTGTGTGTGTGTGTGTGTGTGTGTGTGTGTGTGTGTGTGTGTGTGTGTGTGTGTGTGTGTGTGTGTGTGTGTGTGTGTGTGTGTGTGTGTGTGTGTGTGTGTGTGTGTGTGTGTGTGTGTGTGTGTGTGTGTGTGTGTGTGTGTGTGTGTGTGTGTGTGTGTGTGTGTGTGTGTGTGTGTGTGTGTGTGTGTGTGTGTGTGTGTGTGTGTGTGTGTGTGTGTGTGTGTGTGTGTGTGTGTGTGTGTGTGTGTGTGTGTGTGTGTGTGTGTGTGTGTGTGTGTGTGTGTGTGTGTGTGTGTGTGTGTGTGTGTGTGTGTGTGTGTGTGTGTGTGTGTGTGTGTGTGTGTGTGTGTGTGTGTGTGTGTGTGTGTGTGTGTGTGTGTGTGTGTGTGTGTGTGTGTGTGTGTGTGTGTGTGTGTGTGTGTGTGTGTGTGTGTGTGTGTGTGTGTGTGTGTGTGTGTGTGTGTGTGTGTGTGTGTGTGTGTGTGTGTGTGTGTGTGTGTGTGTGTGTGTGTGTGTGTGTGTGTGTGTGTGTGTGTGTGTGTGTGTGTGTGTGTGTGTGTGTGTGTGTGTGTGTGTGTGTGTGTGTGTGTGTGTGTGTGTGTGTGTGTGTGTGTGTGTGTGTGTGTGTGTGTGTGTGTGTGTGTGTGTGTGTGTGTGTGTGTGTGTGTGTGTGTGTGTGTGTGTGTGTGTGTGTGTGTGTGTGTGTGTGTGTGTGTGTGTGTGTGTGTGTGTGTGTGTGTGTGTGTGTGTGTGTGTGTGTGTGTGTGTGTGTGTGTGTGTGTGTGTGTGTGTGTGTGTGTGTGTGTGTGTGTGTGTGTGTGTGTGTGTGTGTGTGTGTGTGTGTGTGTGTGTGTGTGTGTGTGTGTGTGTGTGTGTGTGTGTGTGTGTGTGTGTGTGTGTGTGTGTGTGTGTGTGTGTGTGTGTGTGTGTGTGTGTGTGTGTGTGTGTGTGTGTGTGTGTGTGTGTGTGTGTGTGTGTGTGTGTGTGTGTGTGTGTGTGTGTGTGTGTGTGTGTGTGTGTGTGTGTGTGTGTGTGTGTGTGTGTGTGTGTGTGTGTGTGTGTGTGTGTGTGTGTGTGTGTGTGTGTGTGTGTGTGTGTGTGTGTGTGTGTGTGTGTGTGTGTGTGTGTGTGTGTGTGTGTGTGTGTGTGTGTGTGTGTGTGTGTGTGTGTGTGTGTGTGTGTGTGTGTGTGTGTGTGGTGTGTGTGTGTGTGTGTGTGTGTGTGTGTGTGTGTGTGTGTGTGTGTGTGTGTGTGTGTGTGTGTGTGTGTGTGTGTGTGTGTGTGTGTGTGTGTGTGTGTGTGTGTGTGTGTGTGTGTGTGTGTGTGTGTGTGTGTGTGTGTGTGTGTGTGTGTGTGTGTGTGTGTGTGTGTGTGTGTGTGTGTGTGTGTGTGTGTGTGTGTGTGTGTGTGTGTGTGTGTGTGTGTGTGTGTGTGTGTGTGTGTGTGTGTGTGTGTGTGTGTGTGTGTGTGTGTGTGTGTGTGTGTGTGTGTGTGTGTGTGTGTGTGTGTGTGTGTGTGTGTGTGTGTGTGTGTGTGTGTGTGTGTGTGTGTGTGTGTGTGTGTGTGTGTGTGTGTGTGTGTGTGTGTGTGTGTGTGTGTGTGTGTGTGTGTGTGTGTGTGTGTGTGTGTGTGTGTGTGTGTGTGTGTGTGTGTGTGTGTGTGTGTGTGTGTGTGTGTGTGTGTGTGTGTGTGTGTGTGTGTGTGTGTGTGTGTGTGTGTGTGTGTGTGTGTGTGTGTGTGTGTGTGTGTGTGTGTGTGTGTGTGTGTGTGTGTGTGTGTGTGTGTGTGTGTGTGTGTGTGTGTGTGTGTGTGTGTGTGTGTGTGTGTGTGTGTGTGTGTGTGTGTGTGTGTGTGTGTGTGTGTGTGTGTGTGTGTGTGTGTGTGTGTGTGTGTGTGTGTGTGTGTGTGTGTGTGTGTGTGTGTGTGTGTGTGTGTGTGTGTGTGTGTGTGTGTGTGTGTGTGTGTGTGTGTGTGTGTGTGTGTGTGTGTGTGTGTGTGTGTGTGTGTGTGTGTGTGTGTGTGTGTGTGTGTGTGTGTGTGTGTGTGTGTGTGTGTGTGTGTGTGTGTGTGTGTGTGTGTGTGTGTGTGTGTGTGTGTGTGTGTGTGTGTGTGTGTGTGTGTGTGTGTGTGTGTGTGTGTGTGTGTGTGTGTGTGTGTGTGTGTGTGTGTGTGTGTGTGTGTGTGTGTGTGTGTGTGTGTGTGTGTGTGTGTGTGTGTGTGTGTGTGTGTGTGTGTGTGTGTGTGTGTGTGTGTGTGTGTGTGTGTGTGTGTGTGTGTGTGTGTGGTGTGTGTGTGTGTGTGTGTGTGTGTGTGTGTGTGTGTGTGTGTGTGTGTGTGTGTGTGTGTGTGTGTGTGTGTGTGTGTGTGTGTGTGTGTGTGTGTGTGTGTGTGTGTGTGTGTGTGTGTGTGTGTGTGTGTGTGTGTGTGTGTGTGTGTGTGTGTGTGTGTGTGTGTGTGTGTGTGTGTGTGTGTGTGTGTGTGTGTGTGTGTGTGTGTGTGTGTGTGTGTGTGTGTGTGTGTGTGTGTGTGTGTGTGTGTGTGTGTGTGTGTGTGTGTGTGTGTGTGTGTGTGTGTGTGTGTGTGTGTGTGTGTGTGTGTGTGTGTGTGTGTGTGTGTGTGTGTGTGTGTGTGTGTGTGTGTGTGTGTGTGTGTGTGTGTGTGTGTGTGTGTGTGTGTGTGTGTGTGTGTGTGTGTGTGTGTGTGTGTGTGTGTGTGTGTGTGTGTGTGTGTGTGTGTGTGTGTGTGTGTGTGTGTGTGTGTGTGTGTGTGTGTGTGTGTGTGTGTGTGTGTGTGTGTGTGTGTGTGTGTGTGTGTGTGTGTGTGTGTGTGTGTGTGTGTGTGTGTGTGTGTGTGTGTGTGTGTGTGTGTGTGTGTGTGTGTGTGTGTGTGTGTGTGTGTGTGTGTGTGTGTGTGTGTGTGTGTGTGTGTGTGTGTGTGTGTGTGTGTGTGTGTGTGTGTGTGTGTGTGTGTGTGTGTGTGTGTGTGTGTGTGTGTGTGTGTGTGTGTGTGTGTGTGTGTGTGTGTGTGTGTGTGTGTGTGTGTGTGTGTGTGTGTGTGTGTGTGTGTGTGTGTGTGTGTGTGTGTGTGTGTGTGTGTGTGTGTGTGTGTGTGTGTGTGTGTGTGTGTGTGTGTGTGTGTGTGTGTGTGTGTGTGTGTGTGTGTGTGTGTGTGTGTGTGTGTGTGTGTGTGTGTGTGTGTGTGTGTGTGTGTGTGTGTGTGTGTGTGTGTGTGTGTGTGTGTGTGTGTGTGTGTGTGTGTGTGTGTGTGTGTGTGTGTGTGTGTGTGTGTGTGTGTGTGTGTGTGTGTGTGTGTGTGTGTGTGTGTGTGTGTGTGTGTGTGTGTGTGTGTGTGTGTGTGTGTGTGTGTGTGTGTGTGTGTGTGTGTGTGTGTGTGTGTGTGTGTGTGTGTGTGTGTGTGTGTGTGTGTGTGTGTGTGTGTGTGTGTGTGTGTGTGTGTGTGTGTGTGTGTGTGTGTGTGTGTGTGTGTGTGTGTGTGTGTGTGTGTGTGTGTGTGTGTGTGTGTGTGTGTGTGTGTGTGTGTGTGTGTGTGTGTGTGTGTGTGTGTGTGTGTGTGTGTGTGTGTGTGTGTGTGTGTGTGTGTGTGTGTGTGTGTGTGTGTGTGTGTGTGTGTGTGTGTGTGTGTGTGTGTGTGTGTGTGTGTGTGTGTGTGTGTGTGTGTGTGTGTGTGTGTGTGTGTGTGTGTGTGTGTGTGTGTGTGTGTGTGTGTGTGTGTGTGTGTGTGTGTGTGTGTGTGTGTGTGTGTGTGTGTGTGTAAATCCCAAGTCGTATTCCCAAAAGTTTAACATTTGACATTTTCTACGAGTATTTAAAACTGAATTGGAAACAGCGAGGACTAGGCGTTCTCCCTACAATTCTGCAAAGGAGCTCCCCTGTAGAAATAGTGGCATGAAAATGTACCTTTTCGTGTTTTGACATCCCCCCCCAAAAGAAAAACACAACCCTTGAACACTTCTTAGAACAATTTGAAAAAATTTCAACAGTAGTGTGACACCTGACAGATATAAAATGGTTAGTGATAACTCTGTTTTTATTTTCAGGTAATAAAAATGCTGATATTAGTTGTGGCGCTATTTCTTCTTTGCTGGGGCCCCAAATTCATCGTTGACACCGTAAAACACCAAGAAAGCTTTGCTGCGTTTACAGCTCTCTTCTACAAGATCAATTATATATCTTATCTTCTCCCATTTATTCATTCTTGCGTCAATCCAGTGATTTATTCCTTCATGTCCAAGAATTTCCGGGAGTCTATGAAACGCAGGTGGCAATGCCTGATGGATCGTTTACGAGGAAGGAAAAGAAGAACCAGTTTAGATTATCCTAGTGGGGAACTTTTAACTCGTTCATCTTATAATAGAACAAGCGTAACACCTATTATGAGCAGTGTTAGAAAGTTTCAGGGAACACACTATGATGGAGAATCAACAATTGTTTGACTAGTCAGAAGCTTCGTTGTATCATTCTCTATGATATTTATTGATTATCATTTTGAAATTCACTTAGTTTTGTAAGGCTCAAAAGAAAATCAGAAAATGTATTCATCGTAAAATTCTAATTTATGGGCACTTTGCTGTCTTGGAAAGTTTTGGAGTAAGATGAATCAAACGGGGATGAATCCAGAGCCTTAGTGATCTCCTGGGAAGACATTTTTTAGCACCTACATCCCCTCTTTTTCCTTCTAGAGGAAACCGACCTTTAGCAATCTTTGTGGTATAAAAATGACACTATGAAAAATAGAACTTTTACTCAAATAAGATACAACATTTGCACCTAATACCTTTACTCAACCCCAACTTATTTATTATAGATCTGTAAAAAGATATATTAAATTTACGGAAAAATAAAACCTTGATGTAGCTTAAAATTCGACTAGAATAGCACCAGTTGCATTTTCAAAGACGAAGTCCAATAAAAAAAAATGAAAACTTATAATTAATATAAAATATTTTTGTCCGATTTCGGACATATATAAAGCTAAAACGTATGCAACATTTTAAGTCTTAGAAAAAAGAAAAGGGTAGACATAGTAGCTCATCAATAACTTCCCACGGTGTATTTCTGGTCCTGGAATCATTCCTGAAAGTTTCTCTCACCTAACCCAACAACTTTCCAAAATAAGAAAAAGTCCCTTAGCTTGAATTTCACCGTAAATTTACCAGGGCAGTATCTAGCGGAGATGTCCAATGTTTTATCCCTCCCCTAGTTTTTTATCCGGCTCACAAAAAAATAACAAAAATACATGTAAACATATTTCATCACGTTTTGTAGTTTTTTTTCTGTAAAATCAGTCCCTGAACAGAAATACCTCGCCCCCCATCCGAAACGAAAATACTAGATACGGCCCTGATTCTAAAATCAAATGAAGAGCGCAATGTCAATAACCATGAGCAAAACCCCTTCATTATGAGCAGCGTTGGAAAGTTTTAAGGCAGTGAACTTAGAGGAAGAATCGACTCTTTTTTTAACTAGTTTAGGTTTGAATTTTAACTTGTCAAACTGCCTATTGATTATCAGTTTGATATAAACTTTTCTGTTACAACACGCACAAGAACTTTTTTAAGTGTGTTCCTAGTTCCTACATTTTTTGTAGATTGTCTATCTCAACCTCGTGAGGCAAGAACTTGACATGTACAACGAGCAGTGTTAAGGGAGTGGCACTTAAGGGAGTTGGACTTCGATGAAAATATGAAACAGGGACACCAATTGAGAGATGAGGAGTGTTCAGTGCTTAATTTCCCCATGTATCTTGAAAAACACATATTTTACATTTGGATTTTTAACAAATCGATTATATACCCCTCCATACCCTTTTGTATCTTTTTTTATAGAACAAAAATCCTTATCTCCCTCCCCCTTTTATATTTTGGTGAATTGGCGCAACTGATCCGATAACTGTTTGACTAGTCAAAAGATTTAAAATATAATTATGCGTGACATTCATTAATCATTATTTGCAAATTTATTATATTTTATCAAGTTTTAAAGTGTATTGATACATTAACTAAGAAAGGAAGAAATAATTGACGTTTGTGTATTGACGAACAGTCGAAGAAACCGGAAGTTAATCAGACAAATGCATCACCATTTTTCCTGCCAACAAGAATGGGGCCGATGAGGTCCAAGAAATAGAGAAAAGCTATCACACCAATCATCAATTCAAGCTTTTTCTATACTATGTGAGCAAAATAAACCTAACACTTAATTAGAAGAGGACCAATAAAGCTAAAATATGGACCCCCATGGTGCTAGAATAGATGTAAGTGTCGAGACAATTCCTTCAAAAGTGTGAGAAGCAGTCTCTAGCATATGAAATTTATTCTCATTGCTTTGTTTTGTATATTGAACTATTTAAGACATACTACAGTTCTAAAGCTGATACAGAGTATGGTGCAAAAACATGTTTTTTAATTAGAAGAGGACCAATAAAGCTAAAATATGGACCCCCATGGTGCTAGAATAGATGTAAGTGTCGAGACAATTCCTTCAAAAGTGTGAGAAGCAGTCTCTAGCATATGAAATTTATTCTCATTGCTTTGTTTTGTATATTGAACTATTTAAGACATACTACAGTTCTAAAGCTGATACAGAGTATGGTGCAAAAACATGTTTTTTAAGTGAAATCACTTCTGCGTCAGTCATACTAGTAGTATAGGGTCAACAGGGACGAGCAGCCAGTCTCACTACTATTTTCTTCCTTATTGGCCTAACCTCACGAGGAATGTTCAACAGCGATTCAAGTAGTGTTGCCATCTGCTTTGCTAAAGTCATAAATGACTTTTTTTGTTAACAAGAGTTATAAGTGGGGACATATTGTTTTCCAACAACACATGTTTTAGCTCTTAGGCAGCATTTTCTATTGATTTTATCGAATCAATGTCTGGAATAGGAATGTAACGTGACACCCAAGATTTCCTATGGTAAAAGAACGATACGTGACTCGACTCTTCCAACAAGCCATTGATAACATTATGTTCTTAGAAATACATTCTAGGCAAACAGTGCATTGTTTCTAGGCACTAGCCAACTGGTGTTAAGCATCCTTGCATAGTGCCAAGTTAATTGCGTAATCGATTTGTAAACTGGAGTTGGATTTTTGGCAAATGCTATTAGTGATTTTTTTCCAGGCGCCTTTTTGGCATAATTCCAAGAATAGGCATACCAAGTTGTTCTGAGGCAATTGCTAGACAGACATATTCTTTTGATGGACAATGATACTAGTTTTGGTCCCCAAAAATTGTAACGAATAAATACAACTTGCAAGGTATCCTTTTTGTGATGAAATGGTCTCTAGCAGATTGTTTTCCGTTACCGGGTATGTCCATGATTTTAGATCCCCGGTTCCCCCTTCAGGGTTCCATGCCCCCTTCCAGGGCCCCAATAACCCCCTCCCAAAAAATGATTTTTTCTTTGAACTTGGAATTTCTAGGATAGAGATTTATTTGAGACATCTAACTTTTGGGGGCTTAGAATTTTTTGGGACTTGCATTTTTTGGGGGAGGGGATGGGTACTCAGAAATTGTTTGAAAATTTTTTTTTTTGGTAGCTTAAATTTTTAACAATTTTTAGATTTTTTTTACATAGACACACAGACAGACATACAAAAAGACGCGTTGCAGGAATGGAGGGGTGCATGGCGCTGGTATCCATGTCATTGTTCCATCGACAACATGAATGATTACCCAATACCAGATGCTCGACAGACCAGGTGAGTGCACTCGTAAGGTGGGGGTGTATGGTGCTTGTATTAATGGCATTTTTTCATCGACAACATGAATGGTTACGCAATGTTCGGCAGACCAGGTTCGAGCAGTTGTATTATGGGGGTATCTGACACTTTTATTCATGGCTTTATTTCATCGACAAAATGAATTATTACGCAATACCAGATGCTTGACAGACCAGGTTCGTGCAGTTGTATATATGATTGTCAAATAAGACTTGCTTGTAATACAACTTTGGATGCTCATCGAAGACTTTACACGTAAGAGGAACAATAAAAGTAATGTATGTCAAAGACGTTTCCTTAGGCTTCAGATTTGCGTGCCCATCAAAGAAATCATACAAGCGAGAAGCCATACAATTTTGATATATGTTCAAAAAGGTTTTTCAGAGATCACGTTTGAACAGACTTCGAAGAATTCACACAGAAGAGAACAAAGGTGTGAGGTAAGTCAAAAAATGTTTTCTCGTAATTCAAATTTGTATTTTCATCAAAGAATACACACGAAATAACAGCCATACAAGTGGGGCGCATCTAAAAAAAAATTTCAGAAGCCATGTTTAAATAGACATCGAAGAATTCATACAAGAGACAAGTCACACAGGTCTGATGTATATAGAAAAATGTTTCCTCATAATTCAGATTTGTATGTTAATCAAAGAATACACACGAAAGAGAAGCCATACAAGTGTGATGTATGCAAAAACAAACTTTCTTATGATTTAAATGTGCATGTTCATCAAAGAACTCATAAAGTCGAGAAGCCATACAAGTGCAAAGCATATCAAAAAAGGTGAGAAAACATCATTCATTTTGCAAATTAAAGAGTTTTTAACAGGTTCATATTAGAAACAGACGTGATATGCTGGTAATTAGGCTGAGATTGGCAACTTAAAATGATTTTTGCGAAAGTTTGACAAATTATTAGCAAATGGCTCTGTCAATTTAATACTTTCGGTAGGGAACAATAGTACAATAAGTTTGTTAAATTAAGGATCTGTCTTGCAATTGGCTTGTTTTAAGAATATGTTTGACGATGCATGCTAAAAAATGAGGTTTACAAAGATATTTTGAAATGATTTCTACGTACTATTGATAGGTTATTACGAAATGGTTCTATCATGTTAATGGTTTTTGAAGGCAAACCATTGGACAATACATTATCAAATCAAGGATGTTTCTTGCAATTGGCTTTTTTTAAGGTAATTTTTGCCTTTGCTGGCTGGAAAATGAGGTTGACACAAACAATTTGAAATGATTTTTGGTAAGTTTGTCAAATTATTAGCAAATGGTTCTGCCGAGTGATTATTTTTGGGAAGGATGCCACAGGACAACAAGTTATAAAATTGGAAAAATTTCAGATGTAAATCAAGGATTTTACTTGCAACTGGACTTTTTTAGGGAAATGTTTGACGTTACCTGCTAAAAACTAGCTTGAATCAGGAGATTTATCTTGAGAAATCTTCATTAATAGGTGATTTGAAATGATTTCTGCATAATATTGACACGCTATTAGCAAATGGTTCTGTCATGTTAATATTTTTTGGAAGCAAACCATAGGACAATAGGTTGTTAAATCAAGGATGTTTCTTGCAATTGGCTTTTTTAAGGAGATTTTTGACGTTGCATGCTTGAAAATGAGGTTGACATAGACAATTTGAAATGATTTTTGTATAAATTTGACAGGTTATTGCCAAATGGTCAAGTGACCTGTCAAGTTAATATTAAATAGTAAAATAGTAAAAATTAAATAGTAAGTCAAAATATTGTGCTTAAAGGAGGATAGAGATACAAATCTGAATACTGAAGTACGTCTTTTGTCCTTACGAGGTGAGGGGAGGGGGGTAGACTCCAAATTTTTTGGGGAAGGCGGATTTGTCTGTGTGTAAATTCTGAAAGCAGACTAGAGCAGGGAAAAATGGTTAATGATCGTGTTATTTTTAAGACCATGTTCAGTTGCTTTTATCATATTTATAAGTATTCACTTCTTTTTCCACATTAAACAGCTTCTAGGTCTATAAACATAGACCTTCGATTTTTTTCGATTCGATTCTTCGCTACGGACAGATTTTGGTGTCCCTTTGACTGACTGAATGTCAAACAATAACTTGTTCAAAATATCTCATTAAATTCCATGTTTTAGAGCTAAAATAAAAGAAAGGTTATGCTAGCTAGGCCACGCTGACAGAGGGCCAAAGGTAGTGCTTTTGGCCATCCAAACTGAGGCCAAACGAAAATTAGGTTATCTCCGAATGAGGTGATAAAAGTCAATAACGAAGGACTTGGAACTGAATATAGAATTTCATGGGAGGGGGTAATGAGGCATTATATGCTAATAGGGAAACGATGGACGGGAAGTACAACAAACTAGGATAATCTATCTTTTAGATTGACCCATGAGACTTTGTCTACTTCTGCTTCCTTCAGCTTGGTATAAGCATAAACAAGATGACTTATATGTAGTTTTCAACAAATGCTAGACTAGAGTCTAGTGACGTATAAGAAAAAGTAAAAAGAAATAGATTACCATAATCAGTTGCTCCGAATCCTGTAACAGTTGGAATTTCCCCAACAAGTGAAAATTCATCATCTTCGGTAGACGGGAGGCAAACGGGTCTCACATAATCTGTGTATTTGGCTTTGCCATCAAGTGTAAATATTGCAACGTCATTATAAAAGCCGTGAGCTCTGAAATTGGGATGGACTCGAACTTCTTTAACTTTGTAAGACTGCATTTTCGAAGTGTCTCCTGTTATAAGATTTGTTCTTCCTAGTTCAACACTGAATTGAGAAGTATCAAACCTAAAAGCAGATAGTAATTGAAATTGTGAAGTTTGACATTTTGACCAAAGAGAGAATTATTCGATTATGACAGTGACATTACTGATCCTGTCCTATTTGGCAATAATGGTCAAGTATACCCTGTCAAGTGAATATTTTTCAGAAGGATGCTATAGGACAACAGGTTGTAAAATTGGTTAAAATTTCCGATTTAAATCAAGGATTTGCCTTGCAACCGGCTTTTTTAGGGAAATGTTTGATGTTAAATGCTAAAAATAAGCTTGAATCAGGGGATTTATTTTGAACAACCTTCATTAATTTTTTTAATTAAAGGGATTTTTAACAGGTTCATATTAGAACTGGTCATGATATGCTGGTAATGAGGTTGACATAGACAATTTGAAATGGTTTCTATGTAAATTTGACATGTTAACAACAAACGGTTCTGTTTAATATTTTTCGAAAGAGGCCATAGGACAATAGGTTGTTAGATCAAGGATTGGTCTAAACATTGGCTTGTTTTAAGGGAATGTGTGATGTTGCATGCTACAAAATGAGGTAGACATAGCAAATTTGAAACAATTCCATTTGCTAATAACCTGTTAAATTTTCGTAGAAATCCTTTCAAATTGTCAATTTTAACCTCATTACCGGCATACCAAGGCTGTTTCTAATATGAACCTGTTGAAAGCCAGTTAATTTTCAAAATCAAAGAAGGTTTTTCACCTTTTTGTTATACTTTACATTTGATAGGTTTCGATTGTGTGAATTCTATGATGTACATGCAAATTTAAATTATGACAAAAACATTTTTTATGTACGTCACACTTGTATGGCGTCTCTTTCGTGTATATTCTTTGAGAAATATAAAATTTTGATTATGAGAAGAAATTTTTGACATACATCACACCTGTATGGCTTCTCTTTTGTATGAATTCTTCGACGTTTATTGAAATATGACTTCTGAAAAAAAAGTTTTGACATACATTACACCCTAATGGCTTTTCTATTGTATAAATTCTTTGATGTGAACACGAATTTGAAACCCAAGAAAACATTTTTTTTACATACGTTGAATTTGCATGACTTCGCTTTTCGTGTGATTTTGTTGATGAGCTTGCAAAGTTGCATTACGAGTAAACTTTTTGACATTCATCACACTCAAAAGACTGCTACTTTGTGCGAATCCTTTAATGTATATTTCAAATTGGAAACCTGATTAAACATTTTTTGACATACATTATACTTGTATGGATTCTTTTTCGCATGAATTATTTCATGAGTGTGCAAATGTGAATTATGAGTATACTTTTTTGACATGCCTCACACTTATATGGATGCTCCTTTGGGTGAATTTATTAAAGTACATTTAAATTCGAATCCTGGGTAAATATTCCTTTGACATACATCACACTTTAATGGCTTCTCTTTCGTGTGTATTCTTTGATGAGTTCGAAAGTGCATATATGAATTATTAGAAAACATTATTGACATACATAAAACCTATATGCCTTCTCTTTTTGGTGAATTATTCGATGTCTATTCAAGTACGGCTTCCACAAAAACCTTTCTTTACATACATTACACTGGTAAGGCTTCTTGATTATATGAATTCTTTGATGTACGCGCAAATTTGAAACCTGATTACAAATTTTTGACATAAATAGTACTTGTATGGCTTCTCTTTCGTGTGAATTCTTCGATGAGCATGTAAAGTTGTATTGCGAGTAAACTTTTTTTCACACACGTCAAACTCATACAGCTACTTCGTTTGTGAATTCTTTCATGTGCATAGAAATTGGAAACTTGATCAAACCTTTTTTGAGATACAGTACACCTGTATGGCTTTTCTTTCGTGTGGATTCTTTGATGAGTATGCAAAGTTGAATTATGAGTAAATTTTTTTTTGAGATGCTTCAAACGTACACGGATGCTACTTTGTGTGTATTTATTGATGTGCATCCAAAGTTAAAACCTAATTAAACATTTCTTTGACATACATCGCACTTGTATGGCTTTTCTTTCGTGTGTATGTTTTGATGAGCATACAAATTTGAATTATGAAAAACATTTTTGACACACCTCAAACCTAAACGGTTTCTTTTTGGGTGAATTCTTTGATTTTTTTCCAATATATTTTCTAGAATAAACTTTTTTAGACACATTACATTTGTATGGCTTCTCGATTGTATAAATTATTTGGTGTGCACGCAAATTTGAAACCTGAATAAGCTTTTTTGACATAAATCACGCTTGTATGGCTTCTTTTTGGTGTGAACATGTAAAGCTGAACATGAAAATGCAAAGCTGAATTACGAGTATACCTTTTTTGACATACCTCACTTACGTGACGTTGCTCCTTTGTGTAAATTCATTCATGTGTATGCAAGGTTCAAACCTGATTAAACCTTTTTTACATACATTACACTTTTATGGTTTTGTATTGTATGAATTCTTTGATGAACATGCAAATTTGAATTATGAGAAGACATTTTGTGACATACATCACAGTCGTATGGCATTCTTTTTCGTGTGAATTCCTCGAAGAGCATGCAAAGTTGCACCGCGAGTCAACCTTTTTGACATATCTCACACTCATAAGGTTGCTTCTTTTTTGGGAATTCCTTTACGTGCATGCACATTTGAAACATTATTAAACCTTCTTCTTCATGCCTCAGACTCATATGTCTACTCCATTGTGTGAATTTGTAGATGTGCGGCAAATTTGAAACCTGAGTAGACATTATTTGACATATTTCACATTTATATGGCTTCTCTTTCGTGTGTATTCTTTGATGAAGATGCAAATTTTAATTATGAGAAAACATTTTTTAACATACATCACACCTGCATTATCTTTTGTGTGAATTCTTGGATGTATATTCAAATACAACTTTAGAAAAAAACCTTTTTTGACATATATATCGCACTTATAGGTTTCTGGATTGTATGAATCTAGATTGTATGAACCTATTCTAGCTTTATTGTGCACGCAAATTTGAAATCTGAGAAAGTCATTTTCGACATACATCACACTTGCATGGCTTCTGTTCCATCTAAATTGTTCGATGAGCATCCAAATCGCATTACGAATAAACTTTGTTTGACATACCTCACAATCATAAATACAAGCGAACACACGGTCCGTCAAGCATCTGGTATTGCGTAATCGTTCATATTGACTATAAAAGAGTTCCATAAATACTATAGTCCCATATACTCCCACCACACAAGCGCATGCACCTACTCTGTCGAGCATCTGGTATTGCGTAATCGTTCAGGTTGTCGATGAGACAATTCCACGAATACCGGTGCCATATACCCCCCCCCCCTTACAAGTGCACTCACATGGTCTGTCGAGCATGTGGTATTGTGTAATAATTCATGTTGTTGATGAAAAAATGACATGAATACCAGCGCCATTTCCTGTAACACGTCTTTTTGTATGTTTTTCTGTGTGTCTGTGTAAAAAATAAAAAATTCTGTCCCGAAACAAAAAAATTAAGTTCCACAAGAAAAGTCCCAAACAGTTTCTGAGTCCCCCTAAGAAAAATCCCCCAAAAATTCCCAAGAAAAATCCCAAAGAAAAGTTCAAAGAGAATAAGTCCAAAAAAATTTAAAGCCCCAAATAGTTTTAGGTCAAGTCCCAAAAACAGTAAGTTCATTGAAAAAAGGCGGTAGGGGAAAAAAGTTGGGGTGAAGGGGAAATTCTTCCCCCTTAACGGGGAATAGGAACATGGAGGGAGACGTGGGGATCCAAAGTCGTGCGCAAGCCCGGCAATGGAAAACCAATGTGCTCGGGACCATTACATTACAAAAAGGATATCTGGCCGGTTTTATTCATGACCGAAACAAGCGCCGTAGGCCATCAAAAGAATATGTTTGTCTAGCAATTATCTTGAATCACTGTGGTTTGCATATTCTTGGAATGATGCCAAAATGCGCCCGGAAACAAATCACTGATAGCATTTATCAAAAATACAACTCCATTCAAGAAACCGAAAACGCACTTAACTTGGTATGATACAATGATGCTTAACACCAGTTAGCTAGTAACCAGAAATAATACATGGTTTGCCTAGAATGAATTTTTAAGAATACAATATCAACAATGACTTGTTGGTATAGTCGAGTAACTTACTGGAAGAGCCTAGTAAATCATGGGTCTCACGTTAGATTCCTAAACCAGACGTAGATTCCACACAATAAGGGGGAAAAGCTGCTTAGAAGCTAAAAAATGTGTTGTTGGGAAAAAACAAATCGTCATCTATAGCTTTAGTTAACAAAAAAGCTATCTAAAACTGTAGTTATGTAGATGATAACGCTAGTGGAATCGCCGTTAATCATCCTTCGTGGTCATAAGCCATTAAGGAGGAAAGGTGTTCAGGGGACTGGCTGCTCGCCCCTGTTGACCCGATACTACTAATACCAATGTATGAAGGGTTGTGAGCATTTCAATTCAGATGACCGACTAAATATGATGTATGGCACAAAAACAGGTTTTCTTATGAAAATACTTCTGTTTCAATCGTAGCTATGTATTAAGGGTTGTGAACATTCAATTTCAGTTGACCAATTAAAAATGATGCATGGCAAAAACGAATATTTTTCTACGAGATATCATTTATGTGTGAACCATACCTGTGGACCGAGGTATAATACAATTCCACTTCCTTCAAGTTGACCCTAAAGCTTCTGAGGAAAGTTCGAGAAATGTTGCCGCATAGGTGGAAGCTATTTGCGTTTTTGAACCCCCTCCCCTAGAAAAATTTTCGGGTTTCTTCTTTCCAAAGCCTCAGGGCAATGAACATTTAAGAAGAATGAACGAACGGTTACTGTTTGATGCCTGTGAATGTTAAACAATATACAATGATAATTAATTAGTTTTATGTAATATGTTAACCGTTGATGTTAAATCTATAATGACTAATACAGTACTTACAATATTATATTTTATGATATCCTGTTCGTTGCGTTAGGTTTTCAGGAATAAGGAGGAGAAGAAACATAATTGAGTGGGAAAAAAGTGAAGGAAAACGCACTATCCTCGGGGTGGCTGTAAAGTCACACTAATGGGTTTTTATTGGGATCAACCTTGAAAAACTTTAATATTTGGAAAGATGGAAATAGCTTCACACGTTTTCTTTGCATGTTTTTTAGGAACATAACGAGAAAAAGGTTGAGATGGCTAAAACACTAGTCCTTGTCGGCTAACTATCTAAGGCCAAAGGAATAGCAAAGTATCCCCAAATGGGATTGGAGGATGTCATAAAGAAAGATTTATGGGAAATGAGAGCTTCTTGAAAGTGCCTACAGAGGTAGGCTTTGAATAGATAGGGATGTGGGAGGAGTGGGAGTAACTTTATTGGCCTTAGACAGCTTGACGCTGAGCTAAAATGTCAATAGTAGTAGTAGTAGCAGTAGTATCACCAAGATGGTTTTGATGACACACATACTCTCTAATCTTTTCTTCCTTTAATGAGTTCACTCGAACGGCGACCCCCTCAGAACGCAGGTGTCGTTAAATTTCATCGAGATGCAGGTATATGTTACGTCATAGGGAACGCTTTCTAAGAGATATAAGTGTCTGTTACGTAATTTGGGAGGGTTTACTTTGATTGTTACGAAATAGAGTTTGTTTATTTGTGTTGTTACACAATAGAGTTTGAGGTGTTACGTAATAAGGTTTGTTACAATCCACTAGTCAAGCAGGGAAGTTTTTTCAAGACATTTCTCTTCAAGACATTTCAAGACGCTTTTTAGACATTCTTCCGAAAAACCTTTTTCAAGACATCTCAAGATATTTCAAGACATTTTCTAGAACAACTTTTCTTCAAGGCGTTTTTCTGCATGATTTCTTTAATTGTTGTGTATTAGGGGAATGTTTACTTATGTTAAGGATGGCGAATTCTAACAAGACTTGTTTCTTGAAGCTCCTGTGGGGGATCCCCGTTTTTAACTGTGAAGTGGGGGCGCACACGTGGGGTTTTACGTAATGACAAAGCACACAAGGGTTCTTGCATAATAATTTAAGATATTTTTTCTTTGAACACGTTTTCCTCATCGAACTTATTAGAATGATTAAGCTGTTGATTACGTGTTTCCTATGACTGCAATAATTGAGATGTTGAGGGGAAAATCGATTGATAGAGTTTTGTTATTTTTTAATCCCAAAGAGAAGGGTTGATACATGTTCCTTATGGCTGCAATAATTTAGATGCTAAGGAGAAAATCGATTGCTAGAGTTTGGTTATTTTTTAAGTCCACCTGCATAATAAGTAATGCTTTAGAGAATGTTATCAGATAATATAGCTATAATAGATGAAATAAAAGCGAGAGTACCATTATGGCTAGAATATACTACACCTTCATACATGATCAAAACTTTTTCCTTTTCCGTTTTACTACACAGAATTTTACGCTTATACTAAGGGAATTATCGAAGCAAACCTATGTGCATAGGCTACGAGATGCCTAAATTGCTTTAGTGAAATATATTAAAGTTTTATCCTGGATCAATAAATCTAAAAGATACAAACTTTTGCACATACAAATTTAATCCCTTAGGTCTATGCCTCTCTACCATAGTTCTGCCCTAGGAATAAACATGGACGGATAAGAGATAAAGTTATCTATTAACAATTGAACTCATATCATTTTCATTCCATCCTATTAAGGGCTTATGCCAGATTTGCCTCTCACTCAATCGGACTATCTTTCTTGGAATCCCTAGGACCCTAACCCTAGGAGTCCAGACCAAACCATAGACATCTAGACCAAGTCGTAAAAATCGAGAGATCAACATCTACAAATCCAGAAAATTCCTTAGAAATCATGACTAGCGCATAGAAATCCAGACCAAACCGTAATAAAACCGAGACCAAAATCTAGAAATCATGTTCAACCTCTAAAACTTAAAACCAATCCAAAGAAGTCAAGAGCAACATCTAAAATCAAGACTAGTACATACAAGTTATGACTAGACCGTAGAAATTCAAAAGAAATTCATGAAAAATGAAGACCAAACTGAAGAAATCAAGGCCAATCTCTAAAAACCAAGACCTATCCAAAGAAATCAAGAGGTCAATATATAGAAATCTAAAGCAATCTCATAGAAATTAGAATCAATGCTTTAAAATCGAGACAAACTCGTAAAAAACAAGAAATCAACATGTAGAAGTTCTGAACAATCCTTAGAAATTACGACCAGTGCATAAAAATCCTGACAAAACCGTAAAAACCTATGATTTCTAGAGACCAAACTCTAGAAAGCATGGTCAACCTAAAAAAATCAGGACCAATTCAAAGGAATCAAGGGCAACATACAAAAATGAAGACCACTACACACAAGTCATGACCAGACCATTGAAATCCCAATGAGTTCGTAGAAATAAAAACCAAACTGAATGAATCAAGTGGTCAATATTAGAAATGAAGACCAATCCGGAGAGTTTAAGAGGTCATTACGTAGAAATCAAGGTCAATGCATGGAAATCAAGACCAAGCCATAAAAATCATAACCAGTTCATAGAAATTCAGACCAAACCGTAAAAATCAAGAGCAAAGTCTAGAAATCAAGGTCAACCTCTAAAACCAAGACTAATCCGATGAAATCAAGGGCAACATCTACAAATCAAGATCAAGACACATAAATCATGACCAGACACTAGATGTCTTGACGAATTCTTTTCCTAGAAATGGCATATCATAAAAATCGAGAGATCAATACCTAAAAATCCAGAAAATTCTTTGGAAATCATGACCAGTGCATAGAAATCCAGACCAAACCAAAATAAAACCGAGACCAGAATCTAGAAATCATGGTCAACCTCTAAAACTTAAAACCAATCCAAAGAAGTCAAGAGCAACATCTAAAATCAAGACCGATCAAGACCAAGACCAAAATTCAAGACAAGTTATGACTAGACCGTAGAAATCCAAAAGAAATTTATGAAAAATGAATACCAAATTGAGGAAATCAAGGCCAATCTCTAAAAATCAAGACCTATTCAAAGAAATCAAGAGGTCAATATGTAGAAATCTAAAGCAACCCCATAGAAATTATAATCAATGCTTTAAAATCGAGATAAACTCGTAAAAATCAAGAAATCAACATGTGGAATTTCTGAACAATCCTTAGAAATTATGATCAGTGCATAAAAGTCCAGACCAGACCGTAAAAACCAAGACCAAACTCTAGAAATCATGGTCAACCTCAAAAACTCAAGACCAATTCAAAGGAATCAAGAGCAACATATAAAAGTCAAGACCACTACATACAAGTCATGACCAGACCATTGAAATTCCAACGAGTTCGTAAAAATAAAGACCAAAGTGAAGAAATCAAGTCCACTACATACAAGTCAAGACATACAAATCATGACCAGACACTAGATATGTTGACGAATTCTTTTCCTAGAAATTTCATATCTACCACAAAGAGAATCACATCCTTCAGTCAACTCATCTTTAAATCTTTTCTTTTCAGAAAATTTTGAAATGAATGTAAAACATTTTTAGCCCTTACAAGACCTGTTGGGTAATATTCGTCCAATAGTCAAGGTTGGATTCACTTGAGTCTTTGTCGCTTTTTAACTCTCTTTTCTTACAAGGAGCAAAAGCTCAGGTCTTCGGATATCTGATGCATATGGTTTGATTGGTTTTGATGGTTTTAGATTTCTACATTTCAATCTCTTGATTACTTTTATTGGTCTTGATGCCTAGGGTTTGGTTTGAGTTTCTAGGGTTGACTCTAATTTTTATAAAGTCATGTGGATTTCTGTACATTCGTTTTGATTTCTATGGATTGATCTTGATCTTAAAGGTTATTTTCGATTTCTACAGTTTAGTATTTAGGAGTTATTTTCATTACAAACCCTCAAAAATATCTTAATATGGCTTAAATTTACCTCTAACGAGATTATGTGAAATTTGAAAAGAAAATATTGTTAAAGTGTGCGCTTGTCAAATGGGGATACATAGCTCTGGCTCCAAGAAACAAGGGATTTTCCTTAAAAGACCTAAGAAATGTCATAATGTGGCTTAAATTTACCTCTAACGAGGGCGTGTGAAATTTGAAGAGAAAATATTATTCAAATGTGCACGTGTCAACGAGGAATGGCATGTCTTGGCTCAAAGAAACGAGGGATTCTTATTAAAAGCACTCAAAAATAACTTAATGTGCTACACATTTACCTTTAATATCAAACCCCCTCTGGAATTGGTTGGTAGGATCCCCATATTTCTTTAATTCATGGTTCATTTTGCTTATTTTTGTCCTTTATAAGCTTTTCCACCTTTTGTTTTTTTTCTTTTTTGAGTTTAAATTGCTTTTTTTTGTATTTTAATAATGCTTTTAAATTTGTTTTTATTTATAAAATTTGCATGTACAAACGTTTGTATCTTTTAGATTTATTTATCCAGAATAAAACTTCAATCGTATGCATTCTAGAATGCCCTTAATGCAAGCGTAAAATTATGCGTAGTAAAGAGAAAAAGGATAACTTTTGATCATGTATGAAGGTGTATCATATTCTAACCATAATGGTACTCTCGGTTTTATTTCATCTCTGATCGCAATATTGTATGATAACACTCTCTAAAGCATTACTTAACATGTATGTGGACTTAAAAAATAACCAAACTCTAGTAATCGATTTCCCCCTCAGCCTCACAATTATTGCAGACATACGATACACGTAATTAATAGCTTAGTCATTCTAGTAAGCGGGAAATGGGAATTCTCCGCGTGTGGAATTGGTTATTTCCTAGAATCTATTTCCTTAACCAACATAATAGGAATAGACTGCTGGTCTATAGTTTCACTGGAATGAAATGCCCTTTCGAAACCTAATTTGAGCAAAAACCTTTGAAATATAAGGGTTCCCTTATAAAAACTTCATGAAAGAAAAAAAATCTTTTAAAATATCATGTAAGAACCCATATGTACATTGTCATTACGTATCACTAAACTAAGGTAGGACAGAACTGATGTCATTAAACCTGAATTAAAATTAAGTAGTTAAGGGCATCAAGCCATGGCTAATTGTAGAAAAAGACAAGATCACTGCCAAAAGCCGATCTGGCATAATCGCTTATTAGGATTGCATTAAAATGATTTCGGTTCAATTGTTGATAGTCGATACCTATCATCTGTCCATGTGTCATTCCTAGGACAGAACTAAGGACTTTATTCCTATTCCTAGAACTATATTCCTAGAACTAGAGATAGAACTATTCCTAGTCATTGAACTAAGGGATAAAATTTGTATGCACAAAAGTTTGTATCTTTCAGATTTTTCAGATCTTATCAGATCAAGGATAAAACTTCAATATATTTCACTAATGCAATTTAAGCATCTTGCAGCCTATGCACATAGGTATGCATTCAATAATGCCCTTAATATAAGTGTAAAATTTTGTGGAGTAAAGAGGAAAAGGAAAAACTTTTGATCATATATGAAGCTGCAGCATATTCTAGCCATAATGGTACTCTTGCTTTTGTTTTATCTATGATAGCAATATTATCTAATAGCACTCTTTAAAGCATTGTTTAACATACAGAAGGACTTCAAAAATAACCAAACTCTAGGAATCAATTTTCTCCTCAGCATCATAAGCAACGCGTAATCAATAGCTTAATCATTCTAGTAAGCGGGGCATGGGGATTCTCCGCGGGTGGAATTGGCTATTTCGTAAAATCTATTTCTTGAATCAATTAACAAGAATTGACTGCTGGTTCGGCTGTCTAGGGCGCAGTTCCATTGGACGAAAATGCCCTTTTGAATTCTAATGTGAACAAACACTTTGGAATATAAGGGTCCCCTGATAAAAAATTCTTGAAACAAAAAAAAAATCTTTTAAAATATCATGTAAGAACCCATATGTGCATTGTTATTACGTAACATCCCACGTGTGCTCCCTCCTCTGTTACAAGCGGGTATCCCCTCACGAGGGTCTGAAGAAACAAGTCATGTTAGAATGCGCCGTCCTTGATATATCGAAACATTCCTCTATTATATAACAACCAAAAAAATCATGAAGAAAAAAGCCTCGAAGAATAAATGTCTTAGAAAACGTTTTGAAATGTTTTGAAACGTCTTGAAAGACGTCTTGAAGAAAAATGTCTTATAAAACTTCTTAAAAATGTCTTGCAGGAAAATGTCTTTAAAAAGGTCTTGAAGAAAAATGTCTTTAAAAAAAAACTCCCCTGATTGACTAGTGGACTCTAACAAACCCTATTACGAAACACCACCCAACTCCTATTATGCAAAAACCAAAAGTAAGCAAATCCTATCACGTAACAACCAAAGTAAATCCTCCCTATTACGTAACAGTCACCTGTATCTCTTAGAAAACATTCCCTATGACGTAACATACACCAGCATCTCGAAGTATAATAAAATCTGCTTCTTGAGGGGGTCACCGTTCAACAGAAGAAGGGAATAGTGGCTATGTGTTGTCAAAACCATCTTGGGGATACTACTTGTAGTTTATACTTTTTTCGAAAGAGACACAAAATAGTCTTTTCAAATAGTTTTCCGCCAAATTCATTTTAAATCAAAATCGGATCAAAATCAAATTTCTTGAAACTGTATGGTTTGGCAAACCAACTTTAACATTATTATTTCGAACTTTGAAGAGTAAACTAAACACTTTTGAAAGTTGTGAGGTGGGCTGAATAAAAATAATTTGCAGGAGGAAATACGGAACCACAACCGCTACGGTTGTAAAAACAAATAACTGCACTAAATTTATTTAATTACTGAAAATACTACCTGGCCTGGCATTTTTTTTTTAGCAGTATTGGTGATAAGGGTAAAGAAAGAGAAAATCATCTACGGGCAGACAACAACATGAAATATATCTGGGCAGAAGTACGAAGCCAGAGCTAATGTTTTTGTGAGAAAAGTTACTAAAGCACATTTACAACCCAAACCCTTCTTTTAAACGAATTTGTAGGAACTGCATTGTCTCACAGAATCGTTTTTTGGTATTAGTCGAAAATTATCAGGTGGCCTGTTAAAATAAAAAGAAAAGTTGAGCAGACATGCGGACCCACGACAGCTGCAATTGTAAGAAGGGTTCTTCTTTTTTCTAATAGCATGGGTTTTAACCAATCCAAGGTGCTGGTAAAACAGCCTCTCACTTTACTGAAATTATTTGGCATTTCCTTTTTTTATTAATAGTTCTAAATATATTATTAATGGTAAGTGGAAAAGGGTTGTTTTTGCTTAGATTTACAACCTAAATTTTGGTTCGGCTACATTTGTCAGGTTCCCAGATTCAACCCTTCCCATCAAAGTAACAACTTAGCATATGTTCGAAAATTTTTGCTTAAGGTGAATGGAAGTCTCAGAAGCCCAAACTAGGGCCAGGGAAAGCATCATCAAGCTCCTACCATTATCTACTCCCTACCTCTATAGCACTGTGTTACTATGATCCTAACAGAATATGTCCTAACTGGGAAAAAACGAATCTGACTTAGAATATGGACCAAATTTCGGTATCCGCTTCACAAAGCCTGCAGACAAAGAGAGATAGATTATTAAGCCAAGGTGAAAAAAAAAATTATATGAAATGTGAACTTGCCGACCAGTCGCTGCTGAAGACTCCAAGTCTTACATGTAGAAAGGACACAGGCAAGAGTTTGAAAACGCCTTCCTTTGCCCTAATTTGAGCTGAAAATCAGTTCCTAAAGTTTTTACTCATGCAACCAATGATCCCTGTAAGCTAAAAAAATTACTAATTCCAGCTTTTCGCATGTAACTAACTTATATTAATTCAGTTTTCTTAATAGAACAAGTCCAATTGATCCAATTTCCTCCCATACTTCCTGAATCTGCCGAGTGGTTCCAAGTCAGATTTGATGAGACTCGTCCATATTTTATTCTGCTCCCCCGCCCTACCTCTTCCTCCATCTGAGTAGAGGCCATGCTAAGCGGATTAATAAAACCACCGAAGCCATCTTTGTTTGACCACAGTACTACCGTCAAGCTCAGTTTGGCCCATGTTCCGCAGGCTCGATCACCAAGTTCGATCCCTAAGATTTTTTTCAGACAATTGTGATCAGATATAGTTAGGGCTTGGAAGTCACTTTCTTCCACAGCCCATTGATAAATGTTTCAGACTATGCTAGATGAGAGGTTACTTTGAGGTATCTGTTACTCTAAAGTTTTTACTCAAAGGTTGATGCAGCTATTCCAATTTATTTTTGAAGGAATAAATATATATGATTTAAGTAATGGTAACTTATATCTGTATATGTGAGGAGCTTATTCTTGATGAGGGAAACAATAGTGTACCTTCGAAGAAAAAAACAAACATTTTACTGACTTTCAGCTATTCAACACTATGTTTGGATTAATTTTTCATTTGAATTTTGCTAAACATGATTACAAAAAGAAAAACAAATTGCAATTTTATGTGCCATTTAAAACAAGGCCGACCCCAAACTGGGTTGGAGGACGTCGTATAGAAGGATTTAAGGGAAGTAGCGATTCCTTTGCACTGAAATGATTTGTTAGCAGCATTAGTAGTAGTAGACATTGCAAGGAGAATTAGAAAACAAAATTACGACTTAATAAGTGATATCTAAAACGAACAAAAAAATAAACCAAATGATATATTTAATTCCTATTCTTTTTAGATCTCATTTATCCATCGGAAGTAGGTTTGATCATTTAAGCTTGAGTTGTTATGTAGCTTTGTTTCTGCCAATCTTAGATTAAATTTTGCTCTTTACTTTTCCTTGAAACCTTGAAAATTTTACAAATTAAGTGGGAAGTTATGGGAAAATTCGTAAAAAAAAAAACTCTCGGTCTTTTCATGTTCAAAACCTACAAAGTTTCATAAGTCTCATTTCGATACGCTGGATATCAAAATGTCACTGTTTAGTTTGATTTTATATAAAAAGAACCAAAGTGAATAGCTTCACTTACCCAGGAAGGTAAACGCAGTGAAAACACACAAAGTAGAAAAGCCAAGCGCATTTCCGTCTTGTTCAAAGCACAAAATAAAGTTTAAATTTCAGTTTAGAGTAGAGAGGGACCTTTGAATCCCATTCAGGGGGAATTTCTTTTTTTCCAGTTTGATAATAGTGTCACTGAAAAACGAAAAAGGTATAATTTCATTTGAAAGGTTGGGAGAACTTTAGATCTATCTCAGGGGAAATATTTCTTCCTAATTGCCCCTATGCGCAATATGATAAAAGTCAGGACGCTTATTACCCTTGCAATTCCAGTCAACTTGTTGGTCAACTAACATTAAATCAACTTTTTATTAGGGCATATGTCTAAGTTTATGAATTGAATCAATCGCCTTGCCTGACACTCATTGCGGTTGGACCTTAACCAAATTTTGACTTTAGACCCTTGTTTGCCTCTCATTCCATGCAAATTAACGGTCCTGTGCAACTTCTAAATTTTTGGTTCAACCTGCCTAAAACCATAGGTAGGCGTGCCTTGTTTACCTCTCATTCCAGGCAATCTAATGGTCCTATGTCAATTTTAAATTCTTGGTCAATCTGCCTGATACTCTAGGCGGGCGCGCCTTGCTAAAAGATAACAAACAAGTATGGGTCCAATAAGAGAGACATACTTACTCCCGCCGTTTTGATCCATTTAAACTTTGGAAAGACTTGTTCCGTAACGAGCTCTTAGTTGTAATTAAATATTAAAACAAGCTTTTTTCAACTGAAAGCAAGGAGCAACATTAAACTTAAAACGACTAGAAATTATTGCGTGTATGAGGGGGATCGTCTACTCGTCAATATCTCGCTCTTTAAGCTAAAATTCGAATTGTGTCCCAATTCTTTAAGAATGACTTCTGAATCACAAAGGCCGTTTAATTAGAATAAAAGACTCTTTTGAAAGTACTAAAAAAAACTTTAGCGTAAAGAGTGAGTTGTTGACGAGGGGGCGACCCCCTCATATGCTTAACAAATTCTATTCGTTTTAATGTTGCTCTTTAGTTTCGGTTAAAAAAAACTTGTTTGTTTTTTTAATTTCTGATCGTTTTTTTTAAATAATGCTGGGAAATCCAGTTCCCACTCAAGAGAAAATTCCCCTCCGCAACGAAAAATTCCTCAGTGGAAAGATCCTCCCACATACCCCCCACCCCTTTCATCAGAAAAATCCCCCCTTAAAGCATTGGCATTCTTCCCAATAACCAATACTATATGTAAACAATGTGCAAAGTTAATAGCTTGCAGCCCTTCCCCCGAGGACTTTGGGGGTTAAGTCATCCTCAAAGATATAGTTACTAAATTTTCCGACTAAGCTAAAAAAAAATGGCTATCTCAAAATGTTTTCAGGTTACTTTGGAGAAAAAATCCGCGTTCGAGGGAGGCTACCTGCACTCCAATATTTTTGGGCACTTAAAAAGGACACTAGAACTTTTGATTTCCAATCAAATGAGCCCTCTCCTGAACTTCTAGGATCACTGGTTCAACATGATCACCCCTGGGGAAAACGAACAACAAAAAAAAAAGAAACAAAAAAATAAACACGCATCCATGATCTTTCTTCTGGCAAAAAAAATGCAGATTTCCTAATTTTTTTACATAGCAGCTTGAAACTCCTATAGTAGGATTCTCTGGTATGCTGAATAGGATGGTATGATTTTCATTAAGATCCTTTGCTGTTGTGTGCACTTTTTTCCCTTTTCGAAAAATTGGTTATTTTTTGAAAAGGGGGATAATCATTCATTAAGTCCGATGAATCTTATATATTTTGAATAAACATCAAAATTCGATTTTTCTTACGCATTTAATGTTATTAAGACTCTGTTGCTTAGAGTTTCAGTTAATATTGAGCCGACTTACTCCTTACTTACAGTTCGTTACTACAAACTGTTGGATTAGTAGACAGAAAAATACAGAAACCTACACTTTGCACCAGCACCACATCCTCCAGTATAAATTGCTGTTTACAGGCTCACCTTTTCACCCAGTATCTTTAATTTCGTACACAGAACTTAATACAGCTTATTAGGTCATATCACTGGTTTTATTGCAGAAATTAACAGCAATGAATAAAGACACTTTCAACAAATAAAAACGCAAAAATCCGAAACCAAAATCCCAAGAACGTTTATTCAAAGCTAGTTATTAAACATCTTAAAAAAAACGGATATTCTAAGAAGAGAGAGTTTTCACATTTAAAATTGATAGAATTTCAACTTTGCATATTTTAAACATTCAAATTTTGAAACTCTTGTTTTCTAAATTATTTCTCAAGAATTAAAAAACTTAACGAGACAAATCCAAGGCCAATAATAAACAACTCGCAAAAAAAAAATACTTTTTAAGGGAAGAGTTGCTAAAAGTAAAGTAAATGCAACATATTCCCCTAGAACATGCAACAAATAATTTAGGCCTTCTTTGAAACATTCACTAGCCAAGAATCAAACTGTTTCTATGCACATGGTTGAGAACTATTCAATTATGAGGCCTTATGATCCTTTCTTTTCTCTTATGGTTTTCCATATTATGCTTAAAAGTAAAGAAATACCAACTTGTCATAGAGGGCTAAGAATCATGATAAAAATCTTTTATAACGATATGACGTTCAGAGATAGGGGTAGATAAAAGCAATATAAATGCAATATTTTTCCCTAGAATTTACAACATATAATTTAGGCCTTCTTTGAAATATTCATTTGCCAAGAATCAAACTGTTTCTATGCACATGGTTGAGAACTATTCAATTATGAGGCCTTATGATCCTTTCTTTTCTCTTATGGTTTTCCATATTATGCTTAAAAGTAAAGAAATACCAACTTGTCATAGAGGGCACATTTGAAACATTCGACCTTTGCAACACTCGTTCTGAAAAGTACTTTCTGTGAGTTCTAAGAATCATGATAAAATTCAGAAAAGTATTTCCCAAGAGTTCTAAGAATCATGATAAAAATCTTTTATAACGATATGACGTTCAGAGATAGGGGTAGATAAAAGCAATATAAATGCAATATTTTTCCCTAGAATTTACACCATATAATTTAGGCCTTCTTTGAAATATTTATTTGCCGAGAATCAAAATGGTTGGGAACAGTTCAATTCTCAGGCTTTTCGACTCTATCTTTTCTTATATAGTTTTTGGTTATCACCCTAAAAAAGTAACGAAATGCCAATTTATTCCCCAATTCAATGCAGTCATTCAAGGCTCAAACCAAAATCTTGCATAAGGACATGATTTTTGGAGAGAACTTTTGATGAAAGCATTATAAATGCAATATTTCAAAGAATTTATGACAAATAATTTAAACCTCCTTTGAAACATTCACTTGCTGAGATTCATACTGTGTCTCTGCACCTGGTTGGGAACAGTTCAATTCTAAGGCCTTATGACACTTTCTTTTTTTATATGGTTTCCGGCCTGATTTTGCTTCAACAACAGTTACTTTCAACTTAAGAAGACGATTCTCAAGCTCCCTTTTTGATAGTCCAAGCGTTGCTGTAAAGCACAATTTGCAGACTTTAACAATATTACCATCTTTATCTTTCAGATGGTATTTATAAGAAAATCCTCGCAACCTTTCTGCGTTTCCATTCCTCTTTCTCTTTCTGGCAGGGGCAGTTTTAGTTATAAAAGCCTGTAAAAATTCAATTTGGTCACTAGTATTTCCAAATTGCCAGTAAGATTGAAATATCGCCATCCTGGCTACATCATCCAATTGTCGGCTGCATAGATTTTTGCATGAAGTTAAAGGCAATAATTTTCGGGCTTCATGTTTAACATTATTTCGGTCAGTAAATGCTTGCCCCAAGCTTTTTAACCGTTTCCTTTCTTCCCTGCTCATTTCAGCTTTTCTTTTTCTTCCTTTTTTGTTAGATGGAAGGCCTTCGTCATTTTCAACAATGTTCCCAAACCTCAATGGTATGGGTAAGCCATCAGCATTTGCAAATATTAATGGTATTGACAAACTACTATCCGTAAGAAACTGTTCAGCCATATTAAAGAGATCAGCACTTGTCTTTGTATGAAGTACTGGCTTTTCCAAACAAACAACATTGCTAGTTAAAGTATTCTCAGCTATGCCACAGATAGAAGCAGGTGAAATACTAGAACAATCACTAGGGTCTTCAGTTAAATCTTGTGACTCACTTAATATCTTTTCATCATCAATAATGCTAGTAATTAGCGTTATATCAGGTTCACAAACCACCTTCCTCTGTATAGCCTCTTCCGATGTTTCAAGGGCCCTAAAAAAGTAGAAAAATAAAGGACAGAGATATAAATAAGCATTCTTAAACTTTAGATAATGAGGCAAATGTAGTTAGTTAACACAAATAAATTCGCTAATCTGGAGACAGTCACATGATGCTATACAACAGGTAATGACTTTTCCAGAGCATTTCTACCTAAGAATTAGTTGAAATTTCAATGCTCACAAGAGATTAAACTTTTCTTAATCCCTGAAGTCTAAAACCAAGCAAGTATAATTCATTACAGAGATTGTTTACAGGCAGTAGCTTTCATTAAAAGCTGAAGAATTGTAAGTAAGTGCATCTTGTTTTGAAAACTGCCACATCTAGCTGAAAACTTCCGATTTTAGTTTTGGAAGGGGTGAGGGTGTAAAGAACATACATCGGGAGGGGGAGGGTAAAATATTTTTTCTGGTTCTCACAAAAGACTTTTTCATTGTTTTAAAACTATTATTGAAAATGGTACCACTTGTTTTTACTAGAAAGCCCATAGCCTTTAATAAAACAAGAGAGTCTATCCATTGCTAGCAGCTATGAATACAACTTTAGGTTACTGTCTTTAGAAGATTTTTTTAAATTAATGGTTCCAAGTTCTTTTATGTATCCGATTTGCCGCTAGTCTTTTACATTGCCCTACTAGAAGATTGTAAATGACTGTTTCATCTTATTTTGAAGGAGTTAACAGAGAAACCTTTTGGAAGAACACCCCTAGGAAGGAGGCTCAAAATTGAAGTGCAATGTCAAACGAAGCTGTTCATCAAGTACTCTGTTGTCAGCATGTCAACCTCAAGAAAATTGGTCAGAGTTGTGTGTCTTTGCGTCTGCCTTATTGGTTGGGCCATAAGGGTACAATACAAGAAAGCTATAAAGAACAATGTGAATTTACGTACTTATAGAAAACAGATATTGGCACTACATCCTACCTTTCTCTAACAGACTGGAAAGAGAGAGAGAGAGAGAGAGAGAGAGAGAGAGAGAGAGAGAGAGAGAGAGAGAGAGAGAGAGAGAGATAGGTTTATTTAAAACAACATCGTAGCTAACAGCTAATTTGCGTTGCTTCACTATGCTAAATAACAAACTAACACAAAAAAAGGTACAAGCGAATTTGCGTGGCGGTTCGTGCGTAGAAGTAGCTCTACTGTGAATAGTGCTGACATCTAAAAAAGGGACGGTAGCAGCATCTGGTGGCTTCGTCAGAACATTAAAAATCACCAAGCTCGAAAAAGTAGATGGCGCCACCGTATACAGGGGTGAAGAAAGGTCAAATAATAAAGTATCTTTCCTGTACTTAATTTGCATATTGATGGCACAGAAAACTGTCAGGATAGTCACTGCTTTAACTGGTGACGCCATTGACGAACCAGCACACATATATTGGGCACTATTGAGCTAAACTTGGTAGATGGGCTCTGCAGCTGTGCTAGCGCAACAGCGCCATCTACCATGCATAATGAGTGAACCTGTCCTATAAATCCTAATGTGGATCTTCTGAAGTGGTGGCAACAATGTTATCAGAGTACCAGCACAGAGCCGGAATCCATATTCCGCAATAGGCCTGGTGCAAGGTAAAGGTGTAAATGCTTGGTGTAAAGTGTGATGATTGAGCTTTATGGTAGAAGGTTTTTATATTGAAGAGTAATCCCCATCTATATTGCATAGAAGGTTCGCACCAAATGCGGTGTAATTGCCTTTCTTTATAGCGTTATATGTGTAGAAGAAGCTGGGGAGTCAGTGTGGCACTTTCGATCAAGAGATCAGCAACTCCTTTGTATTTGATGTATTGAATTTGACCATCCCTGCATCAGACCACTTTTCATTTTCAAAAAAATATGTCTGTAGGGAGGCTTATTAAACTTAAGATTAGAAGAAATAGAAACCAATAAGAACTCAAACTCAAACAATCAGAAATTACTATTAAAGAGTAAATGAAACCCAAAACGAACAGAAATTGAATAATCGCTCATAGCGTAAAAACATACAACAGGTACTAATATAAATGAATAAATAAATATTAAAATGAGCAAGGCTCAAATTGAATGTGCAAAGAGCAAATAAATTTTGCTTTTGAAGCATAAATGAAATTCAAAACGAACAGATAATCAATCATAGTAAACAAACGTACAATATGTGCTAATATAAATGAATGAGTAAATCCTAAAAAGAGCAAAACTTAAATTGTATATGCAAATCAAGCTTAAAACAAACAAACATCACTACAAACAAGAGTTTGTGTTTTGCCTCCTTCTCTCACTGTAAAAGTCTAAAACCTACTGCATCATAGGCGCTTTACTGAAAACTATATGCCTTTTGAACAGCTTTGAAAAATACAAATATAACCAAAATGAATATTTAATATATAATGATCTTAATTGTTCGTCAGTTCAAGATTTATTTACAAATATTTTTCAAAATAAATATTTTCGAAAAAGCTTCAAGGAGTGACCTCTAGTATATGGTGAACTGACTGCCTGGAACGGGTTGGGGATCACACTCTGCTCATGTACTAACATATACGGTATGTCATTAATACATATCTATCTACGTTATTTATGCATCTCCTTACACTACGTCATCTATACATCATTTATTACGTCATTTTTCCATTACGTCATTTATGCATCTCCTTGCCTATGTCTATATGTTAGAGATAGTAATTTGAGCTAATGTAATCAGGTAGGACAAGGAAGCTATCTCATTAGTGAGTTAATCAGAGAATTTTCCAGAAACCCATGATTAGGTTAAATTCTACTGAATTAATCAGAATTGTATTTTCAAAAACTAAGCAAATGAAAAAGGGACGGAAAACTCAAAATTAACATAAATGTTTTTTTTCTCAGAATTCAGACAAGCAAGAACTAAGACTATAACTATAGAACTAGAACTAAAAAACTAAGACAAATTTTTAGATTACTAATTTTATGCTTGTTTCCAGTGTTTGGTTTGCATTTTTGGCACAAACAAGGCGAGATAAGATAAGATTGATTACTGAAAATCGGCTATCACAAGCCCAAATGGGCCAAATTCGCACTTTAGCGTCAATAAAACAAAAAAAAACGAAAACGAACAACAAAAAAAAATTATAAAAGGTTCAATGTCAAATAAGTAAAAATGTCAAAAACAATTAGAACTGACAATTGAAAAGGTCAATGCTAAATCAGCAAAATGTCAAAAGGATTAAAAAACCATAAAATAAAAAGGGAACAAAATAAGTATTAAAACAAAAATAATTCAGTCATGGAACTAAAAAATAGAAAGCTCAAAACTTGTAAAATGAACACCAAAAATATAAGGAGAAAAGGGAGATTGGGGGTGGGGAAGGATATTCAGTTATTGAATATGTCAACTATGTATGGGATAAAAGTTTGTCTTAATCTTTCAGTGGAAACTTTTATTGGGGCAAGGAGGGGGATATTTGTTGGAGCAGAATGCGGGAGGCGGGGTCGAAGGGGAAAATACTGATTAAAGAAAAGGATAGTTTTCCGAGGGTTGTGATGGGCATGGTTAGTGAAACGCAAGAAGATTTTTGGCCTCCTTTCCTCAAGGGTAACTAGATTGGCTCTCCGAAGAAGGGGAATATAAGGCACTTTACCCTCCCTGAAGATAATTCTTATGCACTTTTTTGGACTGCTTCTATTATTGGGCAGGAAAAAGAAAGGGGAGTCTGAAGGAAATTAATTGTTAAAACCGTTGACTTTAAGGGGTTGACTCTCATATCATTAGCAACAGCTTTGTCTAATATCGATTCCAAGATATCCATTGGATTAAATTTTTAATTTTTGATACATGTCTCCAAGGCAGTCAGATAATCAACAGATTTCCATCTATCTGGGAAATCGACACCAAGATTTTATATCATTGCAAGAAATAAAATTGAGCCTAAGAGGGTTCCCTGCAGCACACCATTATAGATTGGGAGGGGATCAGAATATACATTCAGGTATATGATGACTTGCGTTCTATTAGAAAGGAAAGACGGAACTATTCTAATTAAATAGGGACCAACTTGAAAGTCATTGGATAGTTTTTCTACCAATGTATTATGGTTGGTCAAATCAAAAGCTTTTTGCGGGTCCACTGCAATAACATTGAGCCAGGTAGGGGAGAGTGGGACAGGTCGGTTAAGTTTTTTGGTTTTGCAGACTGTGTGGCCTAACTGTGCAAGCTAGGAAATGATTCCGGTGTCAAAAGATACAGTATTTCCTGTTTAACCTCCACAACTTTTTTTGTAGATTTAATTTATCATTATTTTCTCTTCAGTAAATTTTTAACAGATGAGGCCGAAAGTGACCAACGTGATGTGAAGTGACCAATGTGACCAAATTCACATCGAAGACTAGTGCTTTTACAGCATGTTCGGTCCCCCCAGAAATCCTGGGAACTGGAAGCTCCATAACAACATCACTTTGAGGAACTAGTGATTCACCATCTGCTTCAGGAAAAACTAATTTCCAGAAGGGAGATTTCCTCCAAAGGAAATTGACAACATATCCTTCACTAGAGTCTTCCTTGACTTCACTGGAAAGTACTTTTTTACTCTCTTGCCTAAAAACTCCAGAAGAATGAAGTCACCAACAATGACTTAATCTTTTTCAGCTATACAATTATCCATATCAACATCAAGGTTGGAATCGTTGTCAAAGACTATCTCATTTTCACTATCAGAGCTGAAATTGTCTGCTTCAACAAAAAGTGCCCTACATGGCATTTCTTTTGTAGTGTTCTTGCTGGATTTACTAGTTTTTTTTCTTCTCAGTTAAGACTGACTCTCTGTCTTTGCGGTTTTTCTTAGCTGAGAGTTCTTTGATCAAAGCATTTTTGACTTGTGTGCCAGTAAGAACCTGAGACCTTTGCTTCTCCCATTTAATTGTATCACCCTTTTTTGGTGGTGCTTTTGGGTAAGGTTTTCCTAGTTCTGGACTAAGTGCAGCAGACGTTGATCCCACAAGGGCTTGAAGATTAGTTGAACTTGACTTTGACTTCCACTATCTTGTGCAACAAACGTCTGTGATCCTGCTCATTGTGGAATACCAGATGGATCAGGTCTGTTGGTAACCACCACGGCAAGGGATTCCTCATCTGTAAATACCTGACGATCACAAGCCCAAATTCCAGTGACCATGAGCCCAGATGTGATATTTGTTGGAGTCAATGCACAAGGAAAGGCAGTTCCAACTAGTTCTGCTATATTGTAAATAGAAATGAATTTCCCTGGATTCTTTGTCATCCACGTGTTGCAGGCAGCATCATAGTATGCCTTGAATGGTCTGTAACAACTTTGATCAAGCTGCTGCAGTTTATGGCTTGTGTGTGGCGGGAAGGTTAATGAAACAATGTGGGACTTCTTCATCAGTTCAAGCGACTCATTGGTAACATAGCTTGCATGACTGTCCACCAGAAGTAGTGCTGGTCTTTCAACAATAGGATTGCTGAGGCAGATGATATGTTTAAGAAAAAAGTTCTCTCATTTCATCCATCCCAAGGAACGAGCAATGCTCACACTACAAGGCAGAGATCCCTTCATCATGCAAATAAGAAAATTTACCCTGGGAAAAATCATGAATAGAGGAATAACAATTCCTTGATAAAACACAGCTGTGCACATTGTAAGTAGCAGCCCTCTTTCTCCTGATGTAATTCTTCCAACTTGCTTCTTTCCTTTCTTGGCCACTATTTTTTTCGGATTCTGAACAGTAGTGGGGCCAGTTTTGTTCAAATTCCATACATCACAAGCCAAAAACTGTACTTGCACAACAGTGACTCATATGGGTAAAAAAAAAAGCATTGACTACAGGTCTCTTTAAGGCAGTAGCTCTTGCATCACTTGTTGCTTCTGGAGGTTGGAGAGAAAGTGTTAGGTTACAGTGTAAAAAGACCCAGAGCCAGTCCTTGCCAGCTGTTTTTGCTTCTTCCCAGTGATGAATATCCTTGCCCAGTTCCTAAGCAAAATTGAATGCCAATGTTCTGACCTCCCTTGTCGAAAGTCCATGATCAAGTTGTGATGCTTTAATAAGATAATTTTCAAAGCTTTTCTCCTCTTCGGCCATAAAAACTTTGCTCATTGTTTATCATGGGATAAATTTTTCCAGTGGTGCTTCATAGACATCATTTGTATTTGTACCAACTTCTGTGAAGAACTTCTGAGTGTAGTACTTAAAAGTCGATTGGCGATATGCATCTCACTTGCTACAGTAGCAAACTTTCCTTCTTCTAGTATCTTTGACACCTTGTCTTATAACCTCAGTAGGAACGGTCCCATTTTCTGTTTTTCTGTTGTAGGTCCTCATTTTTATTAGATCTCATCTACAAAGACAATATATAAATAAAAAAAAATGAAGAATATTCAAAGAAAATATAAATAACATTTTCTCTCTCACTGTGGGGCAGGTTGGACAGTGCTTCTTCAATGTGACAAACTTGCCTCCTAAAAAAGTGACCAACCTATCCCACAGAGGAAAGCTAAACAAAAGCATGGCTATATTAAAAACTGTGGAAGTTAAGAAGTCAGATCCAAGCCTAAAATGGAGCTAATTAGCTAACTTTCCTGCAATAAAAATCTTACTGCATTTTCTCTCAAAATGACACTGCATCTACCTAGATGTTTCATAAAAACTTACCAAAAAATAAAATTTGTCCACCACTTTTTTCACAAAGAAGCTGTAGCCACCATTTTTTCATGGCATGTTTATGATGTAATTTCTCACATTCAGTAGCAGTTACATAATTTTTTGAAAATAGATGGCAGACCAATACCCAAGTGTTCAACCTGCCCTTCTCTCCCTTCTTCAGTTTTTCAAGTATGTTACATTTTGTGTCCATGAGGTGAACAAGATAGTGGGTGATAGATGTAGAGAATAGGTTTCTGAATTGTAAATGGTCAACATTTGGGATTATTTTTGCTTTCAACCATTCGGCTAAAAAGCTTTCATATAACTTGGAAAAAAGTGGAGTAAAAGCAATGGACTGGACACCATAAAAATCTTGCTTGCTGCCTTTCTTTTTTACTTGAGTAAAAAAAAAACCTTATTTCCAACAATTTGGGAAAATGCATGTACAGGTGAGTTCAATAAAAAGTAAGGACAAGGGTTCTGAAAGATTATCAGCAAAGGCTTTAATTAGTACAATTGGGATGTCTAGTGGACAAGCACTGCACTTTTAATGTTCTTAATTTTTTTTCTCCATATCTGAGGGCAAAATAACAAGGAAATTGAGAGCACAAATCATAAGGAGTGTCAAAAGAGAGGGAAAGGACACTCTAAACTATGGAGGAAAGGAATTTGTTCAGATCATGGGCTGTAACTAAGGGCTCCTTTTGGAAATGAAAATCTATATTATAAGGTGTCTTTCTAAATTTTTGTACTCTACTAATCCTTTCTTTGTCTTAATGGAAAACAAATCTTTGACTTTACATTTGTAATATGAAGAAGCAGTTGTACAAATTTCTTTTTTTTTGTCTTTATGCACTGAGTTAGCTTTGGATGTTTTACTATTTTTAAGTAGATTCATTTCAATTCTAATTAGTGTTTTCAATTGGCTAGTAATGTATGGTATGTCATTAAAATATGATTTTACTTTTTTCTCAGGAAAGGAATCTATGTATTTCGTTTTGATCAGATTTTGGAAGTAATGCACTTTAACATTAATTTCTTTATTCTGCTTGAGAGCCACCCAGTTTTCATTGGTAATCCAAAATTCAAATCCAAAGAGTGCATTGTTAGAAATTTGGCAATAAGAGAATTCAATACCATAAAAGTATGAATAAAGCTGGAGAGAGAGCTCATTAATGAATAAAAATGGTAGCTTCCCCCTAATGGTGGAAAAGGGACAGGTAGGCTGTAAAAATGTATGCATATACATGCAAAGGGGAGAATGTCTTTTGGCTGTTGGTATTTTTACTATCTGTTTTAAATTTAGGGAACTTAATTTTAGATTATTAGCATCAACTACTAGAAAAACACTGGTGTTTGGGAACTTACAGATAGAATCACTGTCTTTGTTCAGCATTTTGACAGGGTGACCCAAAAAGACTTGTACCCCTGAAAATTTCAACTATGGTTTTGATTAAAAAGATTTGATTAAAAAGCCATAAATTGACTAAAAATTGATAGAAATAGCTGAAACTCTGGTGAATGGTCTTCCATAAACTGAATAATGTGTGGTCATAATTTGAAATAAATAGCTTTTTAATAAAAATCACAATTGAAATTTTCATGGGTACAAATCTTTTTGGGTCACCGTGGATTTGGAGAACAATAAAAGCAGCAAAACACAATAAAAATAAAAGGGTGTGGTAAAACTTTGGGTCTTAAACTTACCAAAATGATTTCAGCATAATTGGAAAGGTTAGGATTATGAATTGATTAATGGAAAAGCTAATTATCTACAAATAATAATATTCCACCTCACTCTTTACCTAAAGGGTGGTCACCAGGATGAAGTTCTATGAATTGAAAGTAGTTATTAATTTTCAGTAGGTCAAGGTTCTGTACTTGGACCTCTAATATGGCAAGTACATCAATTTTGTGTGGTACTTGATAGAGGGCCTCTCTCAAGTATCTATTTGTTGAAATTTAGGCTTTTGGTGTTCATAACAAGGAACTTTGGAATAGTAAAACAGTTGCTCAAGAGTGCAGTTGTTTGTGTGTTAATTATGGGAGCCAGATATTAGATGCAAGTGAAGTATATGCAATTTGAATCCTTTTAGTGATGTTTTGAATTACAAGCTTAGGTAAATTTATTGCAAACCATATAACTGGCTTTTGTATAAAGGGAATATACCACTTGATGCCTTTTTTATGCTCTTTATGAATGTAATAATTGCTTCTACTACAAATTCAGATTGAAGCACTTTTCAACCCAACCTAACCTACCCTTATTATAAATAATTTTAGCACTGAGAAAATGTAGAATTATTTTGTTGAAAACAGCATGGAGAAAACATAGTACTATTTTATCAGAAACAATGGATAACTTGTACTTTAATTGAAAATTCATCATTTTTAATAGCTTAATAAGTGCTTAATTTGAATTTGTTGTAGAAACAATTATTGTATGTATAAAGAAAATAAAAAAGGCATCAAGTGGCATATTCACTTTATACAAAAGCCAGTTATATGGTTTGTTATAAATCTACCTAAGCTTAATGGTTTCTTTAATACTTCTTCTAATGGACATACCAAGATAAACAAGGTTATTTGAAACCACTAGGGGGAGGGGGGCTTGTGATGAATTGTCAAAGATAAAAACCAAATCATGGGAATAGGAATATAATCAGCAACTTAAAAATGCATCTTTTTTGTGTTAGCATGTCTCCTTCTGAAGAGACCTAATTATATACCTTTACCCAGAGCTGTTCAGAATTCAGACTGGTAAAATTCTAGTTTAGATACTTTTTGCTGTCTTGGAAAGGGGTTAGGTCAGGAAAAATGAAATTTTCAGTAGTGAATCTAGGGCCAAAAACAGGTAAATGTATAACAGTTCATATTATTGAATTACCAATAAAGTGAATATGCCACTTTATGCCTTTTTTATGCTCTTTACAAATATAATAATTGCTTCTATTGCAAATTCAAATTTAAGCACTTTTTTAGCTCTTAAAAATGACAAATTTTCAATTAAAATATGAGAAATCATTTGCTTTCAACAAAATAATACTATGTTTTCTTAGTGATGTTTTCTTGGCTGTTTTTGACAAAATAATACTACATTTGGTAAAATTCTAGTTAATTGACTTCTTGCTATCCTAGAAAAGGTTTAGGTTAGGGAAATGAAACTTTTAGGGATGAATCTACAGACTAAAGTATGTTCCAGGAAGGTATTTTGAAGCAGCTACCTCTACTCCTTCTCCCCCTAGACAGCCTGACCTTTGATGACCTTTAAAAATATGTGTTATAAGAGTGAAACCTTGCAAAATAGATCTTCTGCTTAATTAAAGTACAACAAAATTGTTTTCAGCTTCATAACTTTGCTTAATTCTATTTTATAAGGTTTTAAAGATATGCAAATACATTTCCTAAATTTTGAGACATTGATATGGCTCAAATTTCTACTCAGATAACATTGTTTTGTCAGAATTTTAATAGGTATAGACCTGTAATGTAGACAAATTTCAGGGCCCTCTAGAGAGAGAATGAGTGGAAGTGTATACTTTAAAATACTTTCCCAGGACATACTTTAGCCTGTAGACCCATCCCTGAAAATTTCATTTTCCCAACCTAAGCCCTTTCCAAGTTAGCAAGAAGTCAATTAACTAGAATTTTACCCTACATTTTCTCTGCACCAAAATTATTTATAGTTAGGTTAAAAAGTCCTTTGAATTTGCAATAGATGTGATTATTAGCCTATATTTGTAAAGAGCATAAAAAAAGGCATTGAGTGGTATGTTTACTTTATAAATAAGTCAATAACATGAATTGTGAGATATTTACCAAAAAACTTACTCTGGGAGGATAGCCTATTGCTAAGCTTCTAAGTTAACCCTCTTCTAATCTCTAAGCCTTAGAAATTTGCCTATTTGAGTAGCTAAATTATAATTTTACATTCATACCTGTCACCAATGCAATCTTCTAAGCCCTAGAAATAAAAAAAAAGTAGATAGCCTACAGTAGCTTGGCAATGCCTTCATGGGTACAATTTGTGGTCCTGGATTTATTCTCAAAATTTTTAGTTACATAATTTATCTAATATTTAAAAGATGGTAATAAGACCCTGAAAATTTACCATTCCATGGCTTAGAAAATGGCCTACTTAATCTGTAAAGATTTTATGAAATTATCAGTTTTGATTTTGTCAAAAACAGGAGTTAAATTAGCCTAACTGCATTTCCATTTCAAATACTATGATTCATTCTCACATTTTTGATAGAGGCCTAAGTAATTATTCATCTATAGGTTAATGAAACCATTAAACTTCTAAGTTCTTCCTGGCTCATTTTCACTCATTTCGGAGTTTCAAAATATTTCCTTCAGATTTAATAAAAATATTGCCATCTATCCCGGATATTCCTTGAAGAAGATTATAAAACCAAGATAATTATATACCATTATAAAACATCGACACACACACAGACAACTTATTTATATATATATATATATGTATATATATATATATATATATATATATATATATATATATATATATATATATATATATATATATATATATAACTGCCTCAATTCTCACAATTTTTGGATTAATTTTAAAATTTCTGTTTTATCCTTGGTGTTTCAGACATATTTCAAAATTAATAATACAAATTTGTTGATGCGTCGAAAAATCCGAAGGCATTTCGGAAACGTTTCTTTGGGCCTGAATATTGTTGTTTTTCTTCCATTTTTCTGTAAAATCTACCTAATTTTTCAAGATAAAAGAGAATGTCCAGGAACTTACCGGTTTCTTCTCTTTGAAACCAGTTCCTGTTCATGTGCTTGCAAAAGAAAAAAATCCAAGACAGTTAACATTTTTAAATTCTTCAAAATGACCAAAACGCCTAAATTTAGCAGAAAAAACAACAAACTTTAAAACATTCATTGCATAGAAATTTCAATACCTCACTCTTTCCTGTGAGACTAGATGGACAAAATAAAAACAAAAAAAAAATTAAAAAGGACGTTAAATTAAAACGGAGGTCTCGATCGAAATATCTGCACATTATTCTTCCTCTTTTTCACTGGCTGGTGTAATATTCGTTTTTTCTTCTTTATAATATTTTTTTTTTCGATTTTGTCACTAACAGTCACTATTAAATCAATGATTATTAACCTTTTTTTATTACCTTGATCAAAACAAACCCTTTGGGTAAAAACAAAGTAATAAAAACAAACTCTCTTACATGCCCTTACATGCTAGTAAAATCGTAAAAGTAACAAGAGCTAACATTGTACTTCTTTAGGAATTTACAATAAAGCGAACGAATAACATATTTTGTTATCTAGTGTCTTTAGGATCACAACCTAGGGACTTAGGAAAGCAGCCTGTGAAAATCAATAGCGTAATCTGACCATTATTTATTATTAAAAAATTTGATTTGACAAAACTCAAACTAGAGAGCAATATACTAAACAACTAGGCCCTTCCAAACAGGTTACCACCACCCTTGCCGGAGACGAGCATAATGGCATTGGATCTCATCTTCAAGGGCCTATCCAGGATTATTTTTCGAGGGAAAGGGATTTTTTTCGGAGGAGGTTTACGAAGAAACTTTAAAAAAACGCATCAAAATTTGTTTAGATGCATTTTTGTTATGTTAAATCAGGTCGGACAAAAATTTCGCTAGGAGGGAGGTTCAAAGCCGGAAACCCTCCTCCCTGGATATGGCCTTGCTAATATTATGACAAATTGCCAGTTTCTAAAATTCTTCGACTTTGTAATAGGTAAAGAGCTAGCGGCACACTGGCTTTATTCAAGCGGCGGACACCGCTAGTTCTGTTATAAGAAAATATGCTAAGGTTCTCATTAGTAATTTAAGAATTATTAGTATTATTATTAAATTACTAGTATTAATTAATAATTATCAGGTTTAATTAAATTATTAGTATTAATTATTATAATTATTAAGTATTATAGTTCGTCATTGACTAATTAATGATATAAGTAACAGCTTCTGACAAGGCATTGGCAGCATTTAAAATCTCTTCGCGTGAAAGATGGCAATTAAGAGAAAGGCGAATGCTAGGAGGCGGTAAGTTCTTCTCCAAGTTTTCCAAGTAGCTTGGGCAAACAAAGCACACTGATTTTTCTAAGGCCTGCAAAAAAAAAAAAAAAAAATCAACTAAAGAAAACATGAGAAGTTTAAGCAATTGTCCTAATATTAAACATAACATCAGCTACTACATTTCGGTCCATAAGGGGACAATTGCACACTAAAGAAAATTTTACTATTTTTATAATTTTATTATTTTAAAGATAATTTTATCAAGACAATTATGTACAGTGCATGCATACGTGTAATTGGACTGTTTGCATAACCTCTATTTGTCATTAAAAAAAAGTTTTCTCCAAATAAAGTAAGGAGCAATATCAAAGCTTAAACCGAATAGAAACTGTCTCGCATACGAAGGAAGCTGCCTTTCCTCAACCCTCGCTCTTTCTGCTAAAGCCCTAGAGGGACTAGTTGCCTTTCTATATTTGTGGTCACTTGAAAAAGGCATTAGAACTTTTGATTACTGACCAAATAGGCCCTCCTTCGATCTTCTAGGATCACTCGCGTTCAATACGGTTACCTCTGTGGTAACAACAAAACAACAAATAAGAACGCATCTATGATCTTTCTTCTGGCAAAAAATATGCAAAATTTATCTATGATCTTTCTTCTGGCAAAAAATATGCAAAATTTAACATTTTTAAAATCTTCAGTAGGGTTCTCTGATGTGTTGAATTTGATGATATGATTTTCAGTAAGATCTCTTAACTTTTTGGCCCCCCCACTTGGAAAATCAGGCAATTTTTTTCAGGCTCGTAGCTTTTGATGGGTCACATTCAACTTATTGAACTTTATTTTTTTGAATGAGCATTAAAAAGCCAATTCTTTTGATATATCTAACGTTTTCATAATTCTGTTTCAGAGTTTCGGTTATTATAGAGACAGGGACGTTCCTTACTTACAGCTCGTTCCCACGAGCTGCTTGAAAACAAAAATGAAAATACAAACACAAACGATAAAGGAAACAAAAACTGAACATTTGAAAACAAAAACGAAAATAGATCAAGATATAGAATAGCATATTGATTTCTCTTTCATGACCATTAAAACATAAAAAATGAAAAAATGTAGCCAAATCTTTCATACCTACGAAATAACGAACTATTCAAAAACACGAACCAAAAAAGTCAAAAGTTAACTTAAGAAAACGTGAAAAAAGGCACAATTAAATGTATAAAAGTCCATTCAACATTGCCAGTCATGAGTCCGCCCTAAATCTCGATTATCACTAAAGTTCTATGACTATTTACCTTAGTTCTGCTCTAAGATGGATGGAGGGATGATAGACTATCTATCAACAATTGAAAAGATATCGTTTTTATACGTTCCTGAAAAAGGCTTATAGTTGCTGTGCCTGTTACTCAGCCTTTATGTCTTGACTTTTTCTCTAATTAGCCATGGATTGATGACAACTTGATTAGATCAGCTTGACAGCTGAGTCCAAGCAAATTCAATCTCCCTTTTTGCTTACAAGTCCAGTCGACGTTGTCAGTCATGAGTCAACCCCGAAATTTGAAGTCTTCCATTAAATTATGAGACTTTGTCCTAGACCCGAACATTAATGCTTCTTCCAGTTCATCTCATATGAGGACACTGTAGGTGACATTATGCTTTGAGCCACAGCTCGTTTACAATCCGCAGCCGAGCACGTAGAGGAGTGCCATTCTTGTTCCACTACCCTCTTTTGATGCACTACTATATATGAAAGTTGACTATTCAGATGTCTTGTCTTTATTTTTATCGCTCGTTTATGCAGTTTCCTAATCTTAAATATATTCGTAAAAGAAAAGAAGGGAAGTAAAGAAAGATTTTAAAAGTCAATTCTGAAGGAGAAAAATGAAGCTGAGAATCGTTAAAAAAAAGTTGGGTAATTTTTCAAGTTCCTGTGGAATTTTAACTTTGAACAACGATATCTTTGGTACCCCATTAAATACTGTTTCTCGCCATACTGACAGCAAACAGTCAAGGTATGAAGGTCACTTGAATATAATGAGAATAGTACGCGGGTTAGTATGACACCCTCTTCGCCACCTTATGGCAGAAGGCGAGACGGAACTATCACAGCCGATAAAAATCTCTTAAGACCACACTGCCTTTCCATTCACAGAATTTGGCAAATGAAAATATACAGAGAAAATGGGTATAATATTTAAACAAAGGTGACAAAAAAAAGTAAACAACAAACTTTAAATAATAAAACCCGTAATTTTTTATTATTAAAGTTTTATTGGATTTTTATTATGGATTTTTATAATTCAAAATTGTTTTTTTTTTTCCACTACTTCGTTTAAACATTTTACCCATTTTTTCTCTGTGTTTTGATTTGTTAAATTCAGTGATTGTTGTTACAAGAAATGCCCCGACAAAACCCTGCAGTGAAAACGTTTTTTTTTTCAAAAGACGTTCCCCACCCAGATTCCACCCACCTCGCAAGGTTGCTCAGCCTGTTCCTATCTCTTCATGTTTCATGTTCCTGTTCGCTACTGTACCTCCAGATGTGAAAAAATTCTGTCCCACATACTACAGAAAAACTTGACAAAAATGCATATGTATCTGAGTACTTACTGAGTTACCTTCTTAGTAGGGGCCTCCCCCAGGCCACTCAGCGCGTCCCAAAGTGGCGGATAGGGGAACGTCCTAAAGGTATGTAGGATACCTCCATGGAGATGGGAGGTGCGATTAAAAGGGAACCAGTTTCTGGGGGCCTAGAAATATAACTGGAACACCCTCACCCAGGGGACATAAATAAAGGTGGAGGAGGAGGACGGTCCATCTGATGTGCATTGGGCAGGGCCCACCGGCGTGTGGACACGTCCCGTCATTCACAATCCACTCCCCCAGCAATGAGTAAATTTTTGGTGATGCAGGATTCCATAAGGGCACGTTATCCGTAAGAGATATAGTCGGCCCCTACTAGGGACAGAGAAGAGCGGCTTACCGCTATCCTGATGTCAGCCAAGAAACCCCCTTTTCACTTTTATGATGACTATGAGCAAACAAATTATTGTAAGAGCCAGTGCTACCGCATCCGGGGAAACCGACGATGCTACTGCGTCCGGGGAAACCGACGATGCTACCGTGTCCGGGGCAACCGACGATACGACGACCGCAAATCACACAAATACCTCAACTTTGACAACTCCACCCTTGGAGGCCATTATATCACCTAAATCGACTTTATCAATTGGTACCCTCAACATCAGAGGACTTGCAAAACAAGGAAAAAAGGAACCCCTCCAGAGAGAGATAAATCGTTACAAGCGGGACGTAGTCGGCCTATCCGAAACCAACCTCCCAGTCACCGGCGAAGAAAAACTTGATGATGCTACTCTTATACAATCAGGACGCACTGATGAGAAACACCGGCAGGGAGTTGGCTTTTCATTCTCCAGGAATTTGCCGAGATAGTGATCTTGTTATCACTATCACATTCTTCAAACACAGAGCCCGACGTAAAACAACCTGACCTCCCCAGATGGAAGAACTCAGAATCTACTAGATTATGTCTTCGTATCTAGACGCCAGAAATCTTCCACTACAAACACGGTCACTTTGGTAGGCGGCGTCTAAACTACGTCTAAAAGCCGACGCAAAATTCTCCAAACCCCCCCCCCCCACAGATTCCGAGTACACCTCTTAAAAGACTTACCTATCTGACAAAAATCCACAGCTACTGTTTCTGAAAGAATTTCTGAACTCCTCTCTACATTACAGCTAACTCTATAAAAGGATGGCATCGACAACCTTGTGAAAGTAGTTCGCAGGTTATACGCGATGTCGGCCAGTCAACCCTGGGAGTCCAAAAGGCGGACCAAAAACCTTGGATCACGGATAAAATAACCTCACTATGCGAATAAAAACGCAACCACACTAACAAACTAGGTAGAGAAAGTCGGGATATGTACAAACGATTGAAACGTGTGGCAGAGAAAGCCACTCACCGTGCTCACCGCCCCTATATAACAATTTGAGCAATGCAAAATGGCATTCAAGAAAGGTGACACTCACTTCATGTACATGCGAGTGAAGGAACTAACCAAAAAAGGGACTGAAAGCCTGTACCGTCTTCGACGAAGATGACAACTAGATCCAAACTAGAGACAGGATCCGAACCAGATGGAAAGAACGCTTTGAGTGCAAATTAAACTCAACGATCCTCCCAGACCCATCGCCACTTAATAGCCTCCCGTAATCGCTGCAGACCCATGCAAACCCTCACTTCGTTCTGAGATAGAATCGGCTATCAAGGGTTTAAGGACAAACAAAGCTGCAGGCACAGATGGAATCAAACCTGAGTTAATAAAAGTAAATTGCGACCCACTTGTTGACCTATACGAAAGAATTGCTACTGTTGCTTGTGAAGAAGGTCACTTCCCCTCCTCATGGCGTAAAACCACGATAGTTCCACTGTATAAGAAATGCTCGAAAGCAATCTGTGATAACTACCGGCCTACAAACCTTACGAGCCACACCGGTAAAATAGTCACTGGAGTAACGCTAGAGCGTATAAGAGCTATAGCTTCAACTGTCATTCCAGAATATCAGGCCGGTTTCCGCCCAAACAGGTTATTAATTGATCGGATATTTACAGTCCATCATATTTTGAGAAAATATCTTGAACTTGAACGTAGTATATTCCACCTTTTCATTGACTTTAAACAGGCTTTCGACCTCATATGAAGAGAAAGTCTGTGACATATTCTTCTCCACTTTGGTATACCACAAAACATAGTATCATTGATCAGAGATATGTATTCAGAGTTCAGAAGCCGTGTCATGACGTAAGAGAGCCTTTCCGATAGCTTTGAAACATTGACTGGTGTGCTTAAGGGTCGCTTGATTTCACCGGAACTTTAGCCTGTTCCTTAGAGGTGTCCTATCACTCCTTGACAACTCGTCAAGTGTCCTAATTGGAGGAATATTGACTGATAAAAGAGATTATGCAGACGACATAGACCAAAAAAAATTAGCACCTTGGGGATCATCAGTCCTAGGCCAGCAACACCCAAACAACCATGACCATGGAATGACCATCAATTCCTCAAAGATGAAAGACATGCTCTGTTCTAAAAATCCAGAAAACAAAGAAAGATTAATACTCCAGCTTGGTGGTGAAAACATAGAATGGGTCGAAGATTTCACTTACCTTGGTTGCCTTATAACGTCTGACGACAACCACTAAAAAGATATTAAGAGGCGCCTGGTGCTTGCCAACTCCAGATTTAAAGCCTTAATGCCAATCTGGAGCAAAAAGAATTAGTCGACGCTGCTAAAAACAAGACTCTTCAAAATACTGGTTATCCCCATTGCCATTTAGGCTTGTGAATCTTGGACCCTCAAACCAGATAACCAAAGTCACCAAGCCGCATTCGAAACAAAGTCACTTCGCCGTATTGCGGGCATTATGTACCTGGACAGGATCTCTAATATCAGTCTGTTTGAAATCTTCAAGATCAGACACACCATACTTGACAAAATAAACTGCAACAACTTAGGTGACTAAGCCCCATGCAGCGTATGGAAAATTCCTATCTTCCAAAAATAGTCTTCCATGGTTGCGTGCATGATTCTCGCCCAGGAGGTCGGCCCTCGAAGAGATAGAATGACAACTCCTCTACAATCAACCTTCCGCAACTTCTACGCCTGACTGAAGATAGATGCTCATACAGACGCCACATCAACAACATAGTGAGAGAAAAGGCCCTAAAACAACGTTCGAGGATGGATAGGATTTAAGTCAAGTAAATCAAGGCAAGTCATATATATTAGCCACATGGTAAAGATGAATTCTATAATTGTTTAGTTCATTAACTTGTGCTGGTCATTAAGTGCTGGTCTATATTAGTCACTAATTTATGAAAACAGTCTTCCTTTTCTCCTTCTCCTTCTTTATTGTAATTTTTTTTTTATGCGTTTGTGCTGTTGCATGTTGCATGGGTGATTTCTCTTTTCATATATATATATATATATATATATATATATATATATATATATATATATATATATATATATATATATATATATATATATATATATATATATATATATATATATATATATATATATATATATATATATATATATACATATATATATATATATATATATATATATATATATGTATATATATATATATATATATATATATATATATATATATATATATATATATATATATATATATATATATATATATATATATATAAGCACAAACACATAAAAAAAAAAAAGACAAAAGGAGAAAAGGAAGACTGTTTTCATAAATTAGTGATTACTATAGACCAGTACCTGAATGAGGCCTTAACCCTACTCATCCATACAATCACATAGGTCAAACAGCATAGCCATACACAATCAACCATAAAGAATAATCCATGGACAGGCAGTCATGTCGTCAATAAGTATAAGTCGTCATTTACCAAACAATAGAACAAATAATAAAGACAAATAATTCAGAGGCAACAACCCAAAACAAGGGCTCATCAGGAGAATACACTTGCCTATAGGATTCGCCACTTTAAATTCTCTACCCAGCCAAGTGTTGTGGCTACCACAGAATATCCATGGCATCCCCGTGTCAGGTATCACCCCCAAAATACATGCCTATGAAAAAAAAACCAGCAAATGTAAAACAACCAAGTAACACCAAAACAAGCTTATCCTGTTAATATATCCCTGTTTTAGCAACAATAGGTAAACTAAATATGATAAATTTTACCAAATCACAAATATTAACACATTGCAAAAAAAAATTGAATGAACTAAACAATTATAGAATTCATCTTTACTATGTGGCTATTTTTTAAAAAATCCGCTCTATTCGAAACACAATTCAAAATAAATCGCGCTGCATCATCATTTGTCGAACCTCCGAAATTAGTTGAAAATTTCTTTAAGTATTTCCAGATAATTCTTTTGATATTCATTTAAAAGTTCGTTATAACGAAAACTAAATTTTTTAAATTGCCAAATTAATTTATTTGCAGAAAACCTCTTGATATCAATTTTTGGCTTAAGATTTTACATCTATTTTTAAAATCAATAAAATTACTACAAATCCTTGCATAACGAAGTAACTGTGAGAAAAACGCCGAATACGTGATATTTGAGTGTATATTACTTTCAGGAAATTGGAAACTAATCACTTCAAAATCAAAATCATCCGTTTTATTATACATTTTAAAACTTAATTTATTATTATCACAAATATTAATATTTAAATCTAAGAAATGATCTTCATGACCAGCGCCATGACTAGATTCAAGAGTAAGCTCTGATGGATAAATATTTTTAGAAATATCAATGAAATCCTTACAATTTAAGACCAAAATATCATCTAAATATCTTTTAGTATTTGATAAAACATGTTTTAAATTATTTGGATTATTCTTATCCATCACATATTTATATTCTAGTTGACTTAAAAACAAGTTAGCTATAAATGGGCTGGCATTCCCCCCCCCCATGGGAATTCCCACGATTTGCTTGTACAAATCACAACCAAATCTTATATAAGTATTGTATAAAACAAATTCTAATAACTCAAAAATCATATCCAAGCTGTAACATCTCAAGTTAATTGTGGCATTAAAGCAATTTGTCCATATAGCTTTTTTATTATAAATGTCTATTTTAAAGAACCTTTTACTAGATAAGATGAAAGATTTCTTGATAACAGTTTTTAAATTATCTAACACTACATTAAGTGATAAATTAGTATACATTGTCGCAAAATCGAAAGACTCAATTCTTTTAGCTAAAACCATTGTTAAAGAATCTATCACCTGCAGTGAATTATTAACACTCCAATATGGATTAAAATTCGAAAACTTTTTAATACTAGAACAATGGGTTTTAAGTTTATTTACAATTTCCTTTAAAATTAAAGAGAGGTCAGTAGCAGCAATGCGGGTTGGACATTTGGCTGCTCCAGCAATAAACCGTGGTTTAGGGGGATTCTTATGAAATTTTACAGTTCAATATAGGAAAGGGAACTTTTTATCATTGTCATTTATTTTAATATTAAATTTTTTTAAAAGTATTTCTTCAGTCTTTTCAATTAAATTCTCATCCTCTAAATTTACCTTTTCGTAACACTAAATATGATTACCTTTTCAGTAATTTTTCTCAGTATTTCTTTATCTGTACTCCTCGGTCCAAGAGATTCTTTCAAATAAAGATGTTTAACAGGAGATTCAGGATTCCCAGATAACATCAGCTTTGGGACGGCTTCTCTGAAAGCCACATCAGCGAAACGGCACACTTCTTTCAACTTAAGAAGTACTGAAGTATCTTCCGCTAGTATCCGCACAGCTTCCATTGTTCCAACAGCTATTGGTGGAGGTAGAGATGCAGAGAAACAATAGCCTGAAATATATCATGAAATATCTATATGTATTAGATGAAAATTAGGGTTTATTATAGTATATATATATATATATATATATATATATATATATATATATATATATATATATATATATATATATATATATATATACATATATATATATATATATATATATATATATATATATATATATATATATATATATATATATATATATATATATATATATATATATATATATATATATATATATATATATATAATGCATAAAGGATATTTCAATCACCCTCCAGGATGCTAAAATACGAGGAAAGGCAAGCAAAAAATTATGTTTAGTTTCAACCAGGGACTTACGAGGGGGAGGGGGCTCGGCCGCCCTCCCATCAGGATCCTAAATAGTTATGAATTTATAGGCACTTTTAATCAAGTTATCAACAAAATTATTATTGGTTCCCTCTCCGAATTTTTATTATTATTACCCCCCACCCTACAAGAAAAACGAAAGCCGATGAAAATCTTAGCATAACAATATAGAAACAGAGAATTTACTTGTAAAATAAAGTCTTGAGATTAAAAAGCTTTTCATTCATTTTACTAGCTTTGAATTTCACGCAGCAACCAATCAGATTTTACAAAGATTAAATAGAAAAAAAACAAGTTTTTTTAAATGAAAGTAAGGAGCAACATTAAAACTTAAAAGGAACAGAAATTACTCCGTATATGAAATAGGCTTTTCTTTCTCAACGCCCCGCTCTTTACGCTAAAGTTTGACTCTTTCTCTTACCTCTACTTTTTAAAACAGTAAGAAACTTTAGCGTAAAGAGCGCGGCGTTGAGAAAGAAAAGCCTCTTTCATATACGGAGTAATTTCTGTTCCTTTTAAGTTTTAATGTTGCTCCTTACTTTCATTTAAAAAAACTTTCAATTGAAGTTTTTCAATTAATGCATGTTTTGATCTTGGCTCTCGGCACATAATAATTAAAACAAAATTTGCATATTAATTAATTGCAATTATCGGGAGACTTTGAGAAAAAAGGAGTGAAGGAGGAGGCCCAGTTCCCCTCCAATTTTTTATTACATAAAAAGGCAAGTAGAACTTTTAATTTTTTACAAACGTTTTCATTGGTAAAAATTATACGTAACTTACAAATTAACTTACGTAACGAACTTCTATATTCGTATGCTTTATTGCGTATATGAGGGGGTTCAACCCTCGTTGATACCTCGGTCTTTACACTAAAGCTTAAATGTCCCAATTCCTTAAGAATCCCGTAGAATAAATAGTAGGAATTACTAAAAATACTTTTGCGTAAAGAGTGAGTTATAACGAGGAGGTAAACCCCTCATATACGTAATAATTTTTGTTCGTTTTGAGTTTTAATGCTGTTCCTTACTTTCAGTAGAAAAAAGTTTTCATATTTATTTTTTTATTGTTTGTTCAAATAATGCAAGAAAAACCCGCGGCCCTTCATCCAAATTCTCTTCCCCCATGATAAGTTCCTCCATGGAAATAAAATTCCACATTTTTGTAGATAGGAGCTTGAAACTTCTACAATAAGGTTCTCTCATACGCTGAATCTGATGGTGTGATTTTCGAGATTTAAGATTGTATGACTTTTAGGGGGTGTTTCCCCCTATTTTCTAAAATGAGGCAAATTTTCTCAGGCTCGTAACTTTCGATGGGTATAACTGATCTTGATGAATCTTATATATTTAAAATCAGCATTAAAATGCCATTCTTTTGATGTAACTATTAATATCAAAATTCCATTTTTTAGAGTTTCGGTTACTATTGAGCCGGGTCAATCTTTACTACAGTTCGTTACCACGAACTCTTTGATATGGTTATGGGTTTTCTTTCTTTCACAAATGCTTAAGAAGTAATGTGATTGACTGAACAAATTCGTCATAGAGGCTAGCCGATGAAAGTAATGCACGCATGCAATTATAGGAAAGTCTACAGGATATCACAATGAAAATTGTACGGGAGGAAAGAGCAAAAACAAGATGACCTTGCATCAGTAAAAATTTATTGAGTCCAACAAGAGAAAAGCAGGAAAGAGAGAGAAATTTTTATTTGCGCAAATAACCGTAACTCAATGGCTAATTTTATGCTGTAAAACAAAACATTATTATACACCATTATATAAATGTTACTTACAGGAAAAAAGTGACTTACTTACGTTGTATAAATTTGTACTTTACTGAAAAAAAATATAAATGAATATGCGTTGTCAGTTTAATATATTTATGCTAGTATTTATTCCTTAAAATGCTAATAATATTTGATCTATTATAGTTATAAAATCGAAAACATTAAAAATTTTCTTTCAGTAAAGTGCAAATTATGTTCCGGCCTTGGGAAGGCATAGGGGTTTAGAGCCCTACTCATGTTAAGTTTTGCTCGTTTTGGGTTTGACTCGGTTATTTATTGTAATTTCTCTTCGTTTTGGGTTTTATTATTTACATTGCATAAATTTGCACTTTACTGAAAAAAATATAAATAAATGTGGATTGTAGGTTTAATATATATATGCTAGTATTTATTCCTTAAAATGTTAATAATATTTGATCTATTAAAGTTATAAAATATAAAACATTAAAAAAAAAATTCAGTACAGTGCGAATTATTTTCTGGCCTTGGAAAGGCATAGAGGTTCAGAGCCCTACTCATGTTGATTTCTGCTCGTTTTGAGTTATTTATTGTAATTTCTCTTCGTTTTGGGTTTCATTTATTTATCGAAGCGGATTTGTGGTAGTTATGCGCTTGGTAGATTATTTGATCCTATTTTTGCTCATTTTTGTTTTAATGGAATTCTTTACTTTTCTTAGAAAAACTTATTTTGTAGAAAGTCTTTTAATTAATTACGGTTCGTTTTATGTTGACATAGTCTTTTTCAAGAAAAAAATAATAATGGTTTAAATCTTTTCAATATGTTTTAAGAATTTATACTTTGGCCAGATTTTTATATGCTGGAGAAACTTTTTCGGCAATTTTTAACAACATACACCCTTTTAAAAATCTGAACAAAATAGTAGTGTTTAATTTAGTTTTATACCTCCTCTAGTTGACCTGAAAAATAAAACTTAATACCATTCGTAAAAAGTTCTATCCATAATTTTGAATACTTGGAAACACTTAAACTCTTTTGTTTAGTTAAATTTTAAGAGCAGAAGTAGTAATAGGAGTAGTCCCGAAAATTGGAACTAATAGCCTCAGTTGTTCTTAGGACACTGCTGATATTCCTTATTGGGAACCAGCATACATACAGTTCGTTTTGATTTAATCTTAAGGCAACAAGTTTTAAACACAATGGAGAAATTGCATAACTATAAGGGGTTAATCTTTGCAATAGCCCAAGAGATATAGTTACAACACCGTTCAACTATGCTGGACAAAATGGCTGTCTTAATATTTTGATTGGAAGTATTTGGAAAATAATAAGCAAAAAAGGAGGGCTGATTGCCCTTCAATCACTTTTGACTCTTAAAAACGGTACTAAAACTTTGAATTTTAAATCAAATTAGCTCTTTTAAAATATCAATGACGTAACTAGCTCTGATAGAGACGCGATGCCGATGATATTACTTATATGCCCTTTTAAAACTTATATCCGCAGTTGTCTCGTTTAATTGAATCTCCCCCTAAACATTTCAACTTAATGTCCATAGTGTCATTAGTCACAGTAACCGTATAGTATTAAAAGCATACACATAGTGCCTTCTGACTAGTACAAAATCCGTCACAACTTACACTGAAAGGTTTAACTTAATAACATAAGCCATAATTATGATATTGCTTTGTCTCCCTTTACCATCTAGTAGTGTCTAAGGTTAATTTAAAGCTGAAATTTCGGAAGGGTAACTCCCTCCCGGAAAGTTATGATGTTGGTAGACTTCAGGATGAAAATTTGAGAAAACTTGAGAGTTTAAAATTTGACAATGTGGAAGATGGATGGAATAATTTCAGAAAAACAATTTGTGAAGTTGCTGATGGTGTCCTAGGGAAGAGTGCTAAGACTGCAACTAGGAATATTAGTGAAAAAGCTTTAGGTTTAATAGAGAGTAGAGGGGGTTTGTATAAGAATTATCTGAGTGACAGGTCGTATGAAAACAAAAGGAATGTAAAGAAAGTGGAGAAAGCATTAAAATATGAACTAAGGAGATGTGAAGTGGAGGCGATGGATGAAATTGCTGAGGATCTGGAAGATGCGGCTAGACGGCATAATAGTAAAATATTATACTGGCGTGGTAATAAATTGAAAGAGAGTAGCCAATCCGGACTAGTCCCAGTTAAAGATAGAAATGGGACCACAATTAGTGATAAGGAAAAAGTTAAAGAAAGATGGGTGGAACATTTTGAGAATGTGCTAAACCGAGATACAGTTGCAGGAAAAGATATAGATGAAAATGAAAAAGTTTGTGATACCTTGGATGTGAAGGAAGATTTGTTTAGTGAGGAAGAATTAGCGACAGTACTAAAAGGATTAAAAAATAATAAGGCCCTGGGTGCTGATAGTATGATTAATCAGTTTCTTAAATATGGTGGCTCTAAGGTTAGGAATAAGCTACTGAAGATTATGAACATAATTTTTGAAAAAGGGAAAGTACCCAATGATTTTAGGAAAACCTTAATTAAACCACTGTACAAGAAAGGTGACAAGAGTGGGTGACGTAATTATCGAGGCATTAGTCTGGTCTCTGTAGGTAGCAAATTACTGAGTAATATGATACTTTTTAGACCGAGACATGCTGTAGACAAAGTTTTAAGGGAAGAACAATGCGGTTTTAGAAAAGGTAGAGGATGTGTCGACCATGTTTTCACTCTTAGGTTAATAATTGAGAAGTCCCTTCGTTGTCAAACACCTTTGGTCCTCAGTTTTATCGATTATGAGCAAGCTTTCGATTCTGTTGATAGAACAGCGTTAACAAAGGTCTTGTCGTTATATGGTATACCTGAAAAATACATTAAAGTGATTTGCGCTATGTACGAGAATAATACTGCTGCCGTTAAGGTAGGAAATGAGGTTAGCAACTGGTTTTATATTAAATCAGGAGTTAAGCAGGGTTGTGTTCTATCCCCCTTTATATGGATCATTTTGATGGACTTCGTCTTAAGGAGCACAGGAAAGGCAATTGGAGACCATGGAATCAAATGGGGAGGAAGAACGCTCCTGGACTTAGATTATGCTGATGATTTAAGCATATTATAATGAAAGTGTGAGCAAAATGAATGAATTTTTAGAGGTTTTACGAGTTCAGGGTGCTAAAATAGGCTTGAAAATCAAACAGTTCGTGGTAACGAACTGTAGTAAGGAGCGACCCGGCTCAATAGTAATCAAAACTCTAAAAAATTGAATTTTGATATCAATAGCTACATCAAAAGAATCGCATTTTAATGCTGATTTTAAATATATAAGTTTCATCAAGTTTAGTCTTACCCATCAAAAGTTACGAGCCTGAGAAAATTTGCCTTATTTAGGAAAATAGGGGGAAACACCCCCTAAAAGTCTTAGGATCTTAACGAAAATGACACCATCAGATTCAGCGTATCAGAGAACCCTACTGTAGAAGTTTCAAGCTCCTATCTACAAAAATGTGGAATTTTGTATTTTTTGCCAGAAGACAAATCACGGGTGCGTGTTTATTTGTTTGTTTTTTTTGTTTGTTTTTTTCCCCAGGGGTCATCGTATCGACCAAGTGGTCCTAGAATGTCACAAGAGGGCTCATTCTAACGGAAATGAAAAGTTCTAGTGCCCTTTTTAAGTGACCAAAAAAATTGGAGGGCATCTAGGCCCCCTCCCACGCTCATTTTTTTCCCAAAGTCAACGGATCAAAATTTTGAGATAGCCATTTTGTTCAGCATAGTTGAAAACCATAATAACTATGTCTTTGGTGATGACTTACTCCCCCACAATCCCTGGGGGAGGGGCTGCAAGTTACAAACTTTGACCAGTGTTTACATATAGTAATGGTTATTGGGAAGTGTACAGACGTTTTCAGGGAGATTTTATTTTGTTTGGGGGTGGGGCTGAGGAGAGGGGGCTATGTTGGAGGATCTTTCCTTGGAGGAATCTGTCATGGGGGAAGAAAAATTCAATGAAAAGGGCGCAGGATTCTCTAGCATTACTATAAGAAAACAATGAAAAATAAACATGAAAACATTTTTTCAAATGAAAGGAAGAAGTAGCATTGAAACTTAAAACGAACAGAGTTTATTACGCATATGAGTGGTTCTAAAAATACTTTAGCATAAAGAGCGAGGTATTTAGGAGGAGATAAATACTTTGCTCTTTATGCTAAAGTATTTTTAGTAATTTCAACTATTTATTCTACGGCCTTTCTGATTCAGGGGTCATTCTTAAAGATTTGGGACAAAACTTACGATTTAGTGTAAAGAGCGAGGTATTAACGAGGGTACAAACCTCCTCGTATACATAATAAAAATATAAGGTTATGAAAGTTTGTTACGTAAGTTAATTCTTAAGTTACGCGTATTTTTTACTAATAAAAACGTTCTTTAAAATTAGAAGTTCTAGTTGCCTTTTTAAGTAACCGAAAAATTACAGGGCAACTAGGCCTCCTTCCTCACCCCATATTTCTCAAAATCGTCTGATCAAAACTAAGAGAAAGCTATTTAGCCAAAAAAGGAATTAATATGCAAATTTCATTTTAATAATTTATGTGCGGAGAGCCAAAACCAAACATGCATTAATTCAAAAACGTTCAGAAATCGTTCAAAACGTTCAAAAACGTAGCTGAAAGTAAGGAGCGACATTAAAACTTAAAACGAACAGAAATTACTCCGTATACGAAATGGGTTGTCCCCTCGCAATCCCTCGCTCTTTACGCTAAAGTTTGACTTTTTGCCACAATTCTTCTTTTTAAAACAATTAAAAGCTTTAGCGTAAAGAGCGAGGGATTGCGAAGGGACAACCCATTTCATATACGGAGTAATTTCTGTTCGTTTTAAGTTTTAATGTCGCTCCTTACTTTCAGCTAAAAAAAATTAGTTTTTTTTTTATTTAATTAATATTAAGAAGACTAAGTCACTAAGGCTAGGAATAAGTGAAGATGAACAGGTGACATTAGGTAACGAAAAGATTGATCAGGTTGGGAGCTTCAGTAACCTTGGTAGTATTATTAGTAAAGACGGTGGGAGCAGTGAAGATGTTAAAAGTAGAATAGCTAAGGCCCAGGGTATTTTTTCACAGTTAAAAAAAGTTTGGAAGAATAGAAAGATAAGTCTACAAGCCAAGATTAGAATATTGGAAGCTACAGTGATGACAGTGGTCAAATATGGCTCTGAAGCATGGGCACTCCGAAAAGCAGATGAAAATTTACTAGATGTTTTCCAGAGAAATTGCCTACGGATTGTTCTGGGTACCCGGCTGACTGACCGTATTTCAAACAGTAGGTTGTACGAAAAGTGTGGTTCAATCCCGCTTTCTGGGGCTATTAAATAAAAAAAAACAAGTTTTTTTTAACTGAAAGTAAGGAGCGACATTAAAACTTAAAACGAACAGAAATTACTTCGTATATGAAAGAGGCTGCTTCCTCATCAACGCCCCGCTCTTTACGCTAAAGTTTGACTCTGTCTCTCAATTCTTCTTTTTAAAACAGTAAAAAACTTTAGCGTAAAGAGCGGGGCGTTGATGAGGAAGCAGCCTCTTTCATATACGAAGTAATTTCTGTTCGTTTTAAGTTTTAATGTCGCTCCTTACTTTCAGTTAAAAAAACTTGTTTTTTTTTATTTAATTTCTGAACGTTTTTGAATCAATGCATGTTTTGATTTTGGCTCTCCGCAGAGGAATAATTAAAACGAAATTTGCTTTTTTTTTTTTTTTTGGCTAAATGGCTTTCTCATAATTTTGATCGAAGGATTTTGAGAAAAAAAGAGCGGGGGAGGAAGCCTAGTTACCCTCCGATTTTTTGGTCAATTAAAAAGGCAACTAGAACTTTTAAATTTTTACGAATATTTTTATTAGTAAAAGATTTACGTAACTTATAAATTAGCTTATGTAAAGAACTTTTGTATTCTCATATTTTTATTACATATATTAGGGGGTTCGCCCCCTTGTCAGATCCTCGCTCTTTACACTAAAGCTTAAATTTTGTCCCAATTCATTAAGAATGACCCCAGAATCACAAAAGCCGTAGAATAAATAGTTGAAATTACTAAAAATACTTTAACGTAAAGAGCGAGGTATTAGGAGGAGGTGAGCCCCTCAAATGGGTAATAATTTCTGTTTGTTTTAAGTTTTAATGCTGTTCCTTACTTCCAGGTGAAAGAACTTTTTCATATTTATTTTTTCATTGTGTTTTTAAATAATGCTAGTAAATCCTGCGCTCCCTTCATGGAGATTTTCTTCCCCCATGACAAATTATCGATGGAAAGTTCCCCCAGCATATCCCTCTCTTCTCAACCCCTCCCCCAACCAAAGAAATCCTCCTGAAAACGCCTGTACACTTCCCAATAACCATTACTATATGTAAGCATTGGTCAAAGTTTGTAACTTGTTGCCCCTCCCATGGGGACTGTGGGGGAGTAATTCGTCCCCAAAGACATAGTTATAAGGTTTTTCGACTACGCTGAATAAAATGGCTATCTCAGAATTTTGATCCGTTGACTTTGGTAAAATAATTAGCGTGGGAGGGGGCCTAGGTGCCCTCCAATTTTTTTGGTCACTTAAAAAGGGCACTAGAACTTTTCATTTCCGTTAGAATGAGCCCTCTTGCAACATTCTAGGACAACTGGGTCGATAGGATCACCCCTGAAAAAACAAAAAAAACAAAAACAAATAAACACGCATCCGTGATCTGCCTTCTGGCAAAAAATACAAAATTCCACATTTTTGTAGATAGGAGCTTGAAACTTCTACAGTAGGGTTCGCTGATACGCTGAATCTGATGGTGTGATTTTCGTTAAGATTCTATGACTTCTAGGGGGCGTTTCCCCCTATTTTCTAAAATAACGCAAATTTTCTCAGGCTCGTAGCTTTTGATGGGTAAGACTAAACTTGACTAAACTTATATATTTAAAATCAGCATTAAAATGCAATTCTTTTGATGTAGGTATTGGTATCAAAATTCCATTTTTTAGAGTTTTGGTTACTATTGAGCCGGGTCACTCCTTACTACAGTTCGTTACCACGAACTGTTTGATAATGAAAGAAAGGTTGAGATGGCTAGGCCACGTTCTACGGATGAAGGATGACAGATTACCGAAGATTGTCTTTTTTGGCCAACCGTCTGGGGCTACACGGAAAGCAGGTCGTCCTTGTCTGGGTTGGGAGGATGTCATAAATAAAGATTTAAAGGAAATGGGAACTTCCTGGGAGGGTGTAAAGAGGGAGGCTTTAAATAGATTAGGTTGGAGTAGGAGCGTGCGTAGCTGTGTTGGCCTCAGGCGGCTTGGTGCTGCAGTGAGTTATTAGTAGTAGTAGTAGTAGTAGTAGTTTGTCTCCCTTTTGAAATTTTACATGATTAGGGTTCGTTTTGATTTAGTTCAACATCCGCCAAAATATTCCTTGAAAAATTCACGTTAATACTCTAGCTTGTTTAGTAGCAATAGTTGTGGTAGCAGTAATAGCATTAGTAGCAGAATGCACATAGCACCTTTGTTTTTTTCGACATCACGAGTCTGTTTCCCTGACGCTCAATCCTAATGACATATCAAAAAATATGATGAAAATATAATGCTTATTAACCGAGTTATTGAAACTAAAGACCTTTGACACATTTCAAGTCACCTCATGGCATAGTTTGACTTAATAATGTAAGCCGTTATTGTGACATTGCTTCGTCTCCCTTTTGACAATATACATAATAAATCGTTTTGATTTAGTTCAAAATCCGCCTAAATATTCCTTGAAAACTTCACCTTAATACCCTTAGCTTGTGTAGTATTTTTTCCTTGTATTATCAGAATTATCCCTCCCCCCAACTCTCCCAAAGAGAGCGGATCCGTTACAGTTATGTCAATCACGTATCTAGGACTTGTGCTTATTTTTCCCGTCAAGTTTCTTCCCGACCTCTCCACTCTTAGCGTTTTCCAAGATTTTAGGTTTCCCCCTCCAACTCCCCAAATGCCCAGTCGGGATTTAAAGTAATAACTCTGAGACACGATATCCTTCTAATCATCAAATTTCATAAAGATCCTATAACCTGTTCGTAAGTTAAAAATATCTAATTTTTTCTAATTTTTCTGAATTAACTGTCCCACCACTCCCCTCTAGATGGTCGAATCGGGGAAACGACTATTTATAATTTAATCTGGTCTGGTCCCTGATACACCTGCCAAATTTCATCGTTCTACCTTATCTGGAAGTGCCCAAACTAGCAAAACTAGGACAGACAGACAGACCGACAGAATATCTGTCACTTGGTAAATACCAAGTAAACCTTCTATGCCTCCAGGGCATAACTTACAACTCTTGCTCTGAGGGCTGTTGGGGATTGTCATCCTCAGATATAATATTCCAGAACTTTCTGCTACGCTGAACAGTATGGCTATCTCAAAATTCTGGCCAGATTTGTTTGGGGAAATGATGGGCGTGAGAGGGGGTTGGTTACCCTTCAATCACTTTCGAATGTTAAAAAGGGCACAAGCCCCTTCAATTTTCAATCAAATGAGTCTTTTTGAAGTTTCTTCGACAACTCCTTCTATACGAAGTGCCTTGGCATAAAAAACCAAAAAAATAAATAAATAATACATGTGTCAACATCGTTCTTTACTTAGGCAGCGCTATTGCGCTGCCTATGATAGATCCTGTTTGAAAACAGTTTGAAAACATTACATAATTTACAGCCTTTTCCTCAGAGGGCGCTGGGGGCGTGATATCCCTCGAAACATCCTAGTTATTAGGTTCTTCTATTATTTCGAAGAAAGCAGCTACTTCATAATTTTGATTATTGTTGATGGGGGAGGGAGGTCAGAAAAGGGGTCCTTTGCCCTCTAAGCCCTTTATAACAAGGCCTGAAAGCTTCGGCAAAATACCCTTCCTGGGATATTGCTGACGCAACCTTTTCACAGCAAGCTTGCATATAATATTTTTGATTTTATTCAACGTCCTCCTCAACATGACCTGAAAATTGTCACAAGTAGATGTGGCAGCAGTCGCAACTAGTCGCAGTCACAGTCAAAAATTGTCGCAGTCAGAAGTAGTCATAGTAGTAGTTGCAACCAGTCACATTTGCATACGAAGTGGTAGCAATAGTTGTAGTAGTGGCCCTTAGTAATTTCTAAGGTATTACGGATTCCACCTATTGCTAGCATACACACTGTGTCTTTTAATTCAGTTACACATCCCCTTCAATATTCTCTGAAATTTCAATTTGAAATCCTTAGCCTTTTCTGACACGCCCAAAAACAAAAATTCCTCCTTTCCTTAATGGGCGATTTGCATAGTTTACAATCCTTACCCCGGGAGCTGATAGGAACTTGGTATCCCCGTAGACATAGTTTTTAGACCTTCGGACTATTTTTAACGAAATATCTTTTGTTCAAAATTTTCATCAGTACCGGGTAGTGGTCATATAAATAGGGTAAGTTGGGGTGGAGCATGTTGCCCTTCGACCACTCTTCAGCATCCCCCAGAACATTTCCTGGAAGTTTCGGCTTAATATCCTAAGCCATTCCAGAGATATTGAGGATATACCCATCTGACAAACAGAGTAAACATCACTATTTGACCACAAGTGTGTATACTATTTGTCCCTCAGATTTCCAAAACTATTGGGAAAACTTGTGTCTCATGAATGAACCCTCCCTCCTCCCATAGGTTCGATACGATTACCGTAGTGACGTCTTTAATAAAGAAAAAGTGTTTTTTTTCCAAAATTAAGGCTCTACAAAAAATTTCCCAAGGTCGTGACCGACCTAGATCGTTTTTTTAGGCCGTTGAATGTAAAGCGCGCCAATTTTCGGAAAATATTAGTGAGCCGATATCGAGAAAAAACAAATACACAATTACTGCACTTTTAAGGAGATTAGATAGAATATATACTTTTTTAGGCATTTATTTTTTAATATACTCACCTAGTCCACAGAGTCTTTGATGGTCAATGACATACGATGTACCCGCACAAAATCCTCCAATGGACGCTAGAGCGTATTCCGTGTTCGCAGCTATCATATCTACATGATCAATCTATAAAATATTGGTATAAATGACGTGATACTGACAGTACCATTCAAAAGGTATATGTAGGTATAAAAAAGGGATGAGAAAAGAAAGAAAAGGAAAGGGAAAGCAATTGAAAAAGAAGAAAGTAAAAAAGAGACTATTTTACTTATATAAGGGACAATGTGGAGTGAAATCTACTTTTATAAAACGACAAGAGAAGAGATTCTATGACGTGATACTATTACAGTGTCAAATGGATCATGTATAGATCTTGAAGAAAAGAAAAGGAAAGAAAAGATTTTACTTCTATGAAAGGACAATTTGAAGTAAGATTCTATAGCGTTATACTGAGACACTACCATAAAAGAGATACGTAGATCTTTCAAATAAGGAAAAAGAAACAAAATAGAAAGAAAGGACAAGGAAAGAAATAGAAAAAAAGAAGTGAAAGAAGACATTCGAATGCAAAAAAAAATAAATGTGGAATGAGATTTTACCAAATGATATTATGGCATTGTAATTTAGGAGGTATCCTTAGATCTATACAGACAGTGGAAAAAGAAAGCAAAAGAAAAACGGAAGAAAAAAGAAACAAGAAGTAAAAAGAAACAAAGAAACAAGAAACAAAAAATAAAAACAAAAAATTCATGAAGTTTAACGCGGCTAAATTTATGAACCCACCCAATGCATTCTCCTTGACAATCTCATACATTTTAATCAATTTAGTAAATGGATACTATCTTAACAAATGATCGGTTGAAATTTTTTTCATTTAATAGGTGTAACAAATAATAAATAAGAGATTATAATAAATAACTAAGTAATTATATTCTATTTAATAGGACTGGCGAATCTCCAAATCTTCCCAGTGAAATAGCAATAAATGGTTCTTTATTAAAGCAGATTGAGGAAGTGCGGTACCTAGGATTCATTCTCGATCAGAACCTCAGCTGGAGAAGACACGCTAATGTGGTTGCGTGTAAGATAGATGGGATTCTAAGACGTTTTCAACATTTTTTAACCTTCTCATATTTTAGTTTTTTTATATTACTCTATAATTGCGCCGTATATTAATTATGGTTGTATGGTTTGGGCAAGTAATTTTACGTGCAATTTGCAACGAGTGCGAATTCAGCCGAATAAAGCAGTGAAGTAAATTGGAAAGTATGATATACAAGAGTTTTAAGTACAGAGTCGAATTTTAGGAAACTTAGGATATTGAATGCTGGTCAAACTAGATATTTTCAGATAGATATTTTTGTGTTTTAGAGTTTGAATGGTTTCGCGCCTGATTTTTTTACTAATTTTTTCGCTTTAACTCATTTTATCACGGATATGCTACGAGAAAAGCTGAAGACTCTGGTAAGTGACCCAAGAAGTACGGTTCTAGCCATTTGGCCAAACACACGGGTCTAGCTGTCTGGAATTACTTTCCAGACTCAATTCAGAAAGTGGAAAGTGTGCCACAATTTAAAAACAAATTAAAGAAGCATTTCCTTGCGGGCACTTGATGAGTGTGGGACTGGATTACGAAAGAAGACAATTTAAGTAATTTTGGTCTTTGTTATTAATATACATATATTTTTTAAGTTTATTATTCTGTAATTACTATTAGTATCTCTCTTTAATTGTTCTTTATTTGTGTATATTTCAGTGATGATTTAGTTAGTTGTATAATTTAGAAATTGTGTACCGGTTTCGTTTTTCAAGCATACTTGTGCTTTTTTGGTAGCCGGACGTTAAGTCGGCATGAATTATATTTAATAAAGATGTTGAATGTGCTTAGAATATAGATGATGGAGGATAATGTTGACATCAAAACTGAAGATTTGTATTTGCCATAGAAAGAAAGAAAAATAAATGGAATAAAAGCTGATAAATTTTCTGAAATTTCGTCATTCATAATTGTACTGCGTTTGAAAAACAGGGCTAAATCAAATTTTTAGTTTTATTAAATAAATAAAAAAGTTTTTCTTAACTGCAAGTAAGGAGCGACATTAAAACTTAAAACGAACAGAAGTTATTCCGTATCTGAAAGTGGTTGTCCCCTCCTCAACGCCCCTCCCCCTCTTTACGGTAAAATTTGACTCTTTATCACAGTTCTACTTTTTAAAACAATAAAAACTTCATGAAACTTTTATATTTAAAATCAGCATTAAAATTCGATTCTTTTGATGTAACTATTGGTATCAAAATTCCGTTTTTTAGAGTTTCAGTTACTATTGAGCCGGGTCACTCCTTACTAAAGTTCGTTACCACGAACTGTTTGACAAAGTCACAAGATAATCGCAAAAATTAGACCAAAAACACCAGTTCTATGATCGGTCGAATTCACTGTGATACCCTAATTCTCTGTGGTCTAATATCTGTGATCCGGTATATCCTGATAACTGTGCTGAAGAATGGCCTTTTTCCTTAAGAGCCCTTCATTCCTTCAATTTTATGTCCTCGTTACAGCGATAGCTGCAACTAGTAAAGAACGAACCTGGCCCATTGTAACCAAAAATAAAAAAAAAATACGTTTAAAAAAATGGCCACAAAGAAAAAATTGCCTTTTGTAGGTGATTCAGGATTATTTTGATTTATTATTTTTATAATTATTTTTATTTTATTTACTATTATTACTATTATTATTATTTTATTTACTATAAAGGGGAAGTACCCAATGATTTTAGGAAAACCATAATTAAACCACTGTATAAGAAAGGTGACAGGAGTGAGTGTCGTAATTATCGAGGCATTAGTCTGGTCTCTGTAGGTAGCAAATTACTGAGTAATATGATACTTTTTAGACTGAGACATGCTGTAGACAAAGTTTTAAGGGAAGAACAATGCGGTTTTAGAAAAGGTAGAGGATGTGTCGACCATGTTTTCACTCTTAGGTTAATAATTGAGAAGTCCCTTCGTTGTCAAACACCTTTGGTCCTTAGTTTTATCGATTATGAGGAAGCTTTCGATTCTGTTGATAGAACAGCATTAACAAAGGTCTTATCGTTATATGGTATACCAGAAAAATACATTAAAGTGATCTGCGCTATGTACGAGAATAATACTGCTGCGGTTAAGGTAGGAAATGAGGTTAGCAACTGGTTTTGTATTAAATCAGGAGTTAAGCAGGGTTGTGTTCTATCCCCCTTTATATGGATCATTTTGATGGACTTCGTCTTAAGGAGCACAGAAAAGGCAATTGGAGACCATGGAATCAAATGGGGAGGAAGAACGCTCCTGGACTTAGATTATGCTGATGATTTAAGCATATTAGATGAAAGTGTGAGCAAAATGAATGAATTTTTAGAGGTTTTACGAGTTCAGGGTGCTAAAATAGGCTTGAAAATTAATGTTAAGAAGACTAAGTCACTAAGGCTAGGAAGAAGTGAAGATGAACAGGTGACATTAGGTAACGAAAAGATTGATCAGGTTGGGAGCTTCAGTTACCTTGGTAGTATTATTAGTAAAAGTGGTGGGAGCAGTGAAGATGTTAAAAGTAGAATAGCTAAAGCTCAGGGTGTTTTTTCACAGTTAAAAAAAGTTTGGAAGAATAGACAGATAAGCCTACAAACCAAGATTAGAATATTGGAAGCTACAGTGATGACAGCGGTCAAATATGGCTCTGAAGCATGGGCACTCCGAAAGGCAGATGAAAATTTACTAGATGTTTTCCAGAGAAATTGCCTACGGATTGTTCTGGGTACCCGGCTGACTGACCGTATTTCAAACAGTAGATTGTACGAAAAGTGTGGTTCAATCCCGCTTTCTGGGGCTATAATGAAAGAAAGGTTGAGATGGCTAGGCCACGTTCTACGGATGAAGGATGACAGATTACCGAAGATTGTCCTTTTTGGCCAACCGTCTGGGGCTACACGGAAAGCAGGTCGTCCTTGTCTGGGTTGGGAGGATGTCATAAATAAACATTTAAAGGAAATGGGAACTTCCTGGGAGGGTGTAAAGAGGGAGGCTTTAAATAGATTAGGTTGGAGGAGGAGCGTGCGTAGCTGTGTTGGCCTCAGGCGGCTTGGTGCTGCAGTGAGTTATTAGTAGTAGTAGTAGTATTTTGATTGGCCATAATAGTAACATACTATTCGGAAAAACAATTTGCGAAAATTTCGAAAAAAACTGAAACATTGTGAAAATGGCGTCGGGTCCAAGCAAAATGTACACCATTGGAATCTGATAAACTGATAAATCGTCAATCAACTAAAACAAAGCTTATTGCCTAAACTTATCTAATCAGTTTGAATTAATGTGTTGAATGTGTGAACAAAAGAACACTATGAGAAAAGCAAGGACGCTAAAAAAAATTGCATAAATAAGGAAATTAGTGGAAATTAATTTTTTTTTCACTCGATCGTTCTCATTCATGGTTGCAACGATAGCTACAACTAACAAAGAGTTTTTATCACGGTCCATAGTAACCTAAAATTAAAAAGCGCACATAAAAAAATAGTTAGTGAGAAAAAAAATACACATTTGTAGCTGATTCAGGAACAGTAGCTATTGTATCGATTAGTGTTAATAGTAAAATGCTATTTTGAAAACAAATTTATAGGGATTTCGAAAAATTGCTTTTTAAAAGATGATGTTAATTTTAGTTAACTGAAGATGACTAGGGGAATGATGAATATTAAGGAAAGATTCCTTCTTTGTCTACATAAGGTAAGAAATTATAAGAAATTGCCGCAGGTTCTAATCATTCTTTAGCTTTGTTGGAAAGGGATAGAATCGTTTCATAATGAAACAGAAAGTTTGTTAGATTCCGTTTTAGTTAACTAAAGCTAACAACATTCCACAATAAAACGCATAAAGAGAGGAATGAAGTGGAGTGAGGATTTTTTAATAAAAGCCAAAATGTGGTATGTCTTATTCAGAACGGTTGTCATGACTTAACTGATCACACATAGATAGTTAGATAGATTTAAGAAAAAAACAAATCAATTAAATAAACATAACCATTGCTAGAAGATCAAATGACCAGTAAGCAGCGACTCAATTAATCAAGTAAACTACATCATTACCAATATAAAAATATTACTTCTACTACTAGTACTACTACTACTAATACTACTGAAAACTCACTGCACCACCAAGCAACCTGAGGCCAACGCAACTAAGCAGGCTCCTCCTTCATCCCAATCAAACACTTCCTCTTTACATCCTCCCAGGAAGTTCCAATTTACCTTAGATCTTTCTTTGTGGCCTCCTCTCACCCCGTTCACGGAAAACCTGTTTTTCGTTTGGTCCTCGATGGCAGCCTGACAAGGACGATCTTTGGCAATCTATCATCCTTCATCCACTGTACGTGTCTTAGCCATCTCAACTTTTCTCTCATTATAGCCCTAAAAATCGGGATTGGACCATATATTTCGTACAGATTACTATATGAAATACGGTGAGTCCGACGGATAACCAAAACAATACGTAGACAGTTTCTCTAACAAATCCTCATCCGTCTTTCGGAGCACCCAAGGTTCAGAACCATATCTGACCACAGTCATCTCTGCAGCTTCTAGTATTCTAATCCTAATTTTTGCACTTATCTTCCTTTTCTTCAAAATTTGTTCAACTTTGAATAAGCACTCTAAGCCTTGACTGCTCTACTTCTAAAATCTTCACTCCACCCACCATCTTTACTAATGATACTTCTTAGGTAAGCGGAGCGGTCCACATGATCGATCTTCTCGTTACTCAGCATTACCTCTTCATCTTTACTGCTTCCTATTCTTAGCGACTTAGTCTTCTTAACATTAACTTTAAAGCCTATTTTTGCACCCTGAACTCCCAAACATCCAAAAATTCATTCATTTTGCTAATATTTTCATCTAAGATACCCAAATTATCAGCATAATCTAATTCCGGGAGGGTTTTACTTCCCTATTTGATTCCATATTATAGTATTGCCTTCCCTATGCTCCTTAACACAAAAGCTATCAAAATGACCCATATAAATGGAGATAGAACACATCCCTGATTAAAGCCTGATTTAATACGAAACCAGCTACCTAAACCTCATTTTCTACCTAAAACGCAGCAGCGTTATTCTCGTATATAGCACTAATCACTTTAATTTTTGTCTGGTATACCATACAACGATAGGACCTTCGCTATAGAGCTTCTTTCAGCTGAAATAAACACTTGCTTATAATCGGTAAAACTGAGGACTAAAGGTTGTGATGACTCGGGCATTTATCAATTATTAATATAAGAGTGAAAATTTGGTCAATGCATCCTCTCTCCTTCGTAAAACCTCACTGTTCTTCTCTTATGTATTTTCTGTAAGTCTAAAAATTATCATACTACAAAGTAACACCTTTATAATTACCACATTCACTCTTATCACCTTTCTTTTACAGTGGTTTCACTGGGGGTTTTCCTATGATTGCTACGAACTTCCCGTTTTCAAAATCATATTCACAATCTTCAGTAATTTATCTCTAATTACAAAACCACCATATTTGAAAAAGAAATGTGCCACACTATCAGAGCATGCCTTGTTATTTTTTAATACTGTCACTTATTTATCCTGATAAAATAAATCTTCCCTTAGTCACAAACTTTTCAAATTTTCCTCTATATATTTTCCTGCAATTTTATCATGGCTTAGCAAATTTTCAAGATGCCCTGCTCATCCCTCTTTAATTTTGTCCTAACCATTATCTGTGGTCCCAATCCTACCTTTAACTAGGAAAAGTCCAAATTGACTACTCTCTCTCAATTTATTAACATGCCTGTACAAGGTTTTACTATAACGTAGCCGTACCTTAAATACGTATCTTCCGGGTCTTAAAGCAATTTCATCCATGGCCTCCATTTCGAATCTCAAGTTCTTATTTTAATGCTATCTCCATTTAATGCTTTCACCACTCTCTTTACATTCTTCTTATTTTCATATGACTTATCACTTAAATATTTCTAGAACAAGTCCCTGCTCCTCTCAATTAAACTTAAAGCATTTTCACTATTATTCCTAGCTGCGTTTCGAACTTTCCTCCCAAAGACACCATCTACGACTTCGCAAACTATTTCTACATTTTTAAAATTTAAAACATCCAGTTTAGCATTCAACTGTTCCTGGAAGGTAGTTACCCTTTAGAAGTTTAAGCTTCAAATTAACCCTAGACACTAGATGGTGATCTTTACTTTTAACATCAACAGAAAATCTACTATATACCTCAATATCGATCCTGTCAGTCTTCGGTTTATAAAAACATTATCAACCAGGTTATCTGTCTTGTGAATACCATGTTAATTTACGGACCATTTTATCTTCAAATAGTTTTATTCGGTTAGACTAGATTTTTAAACGTACAAACCACGATATTTCCTTTTTTGCACAAAATTTACCTAGGCTACGATACCATGCCCATATAAATTAATAAATTGTGACCTGGGATCCTGTCTATTTATTGCTGCATCTGTCAGTAAACTCATTTGAGTCACTACTATTTCCGTCTATTGGCTCTACGGTTGGATATACTACTGTGACTCATACCCTGCATTTTTTGAACGTACAAACCAAGACTATTTCCTTTTCCTACACAAAATTTACCTAGGCTAGGATACCATGCCCATATAAAACAATATATTTTGACCTGGGATCCTGTCTATTCATTGCTGCATCTCTCAGTAAAACACACTTGAGTCACTACTATTTCCGTCTGTTGGTTCTACGGTGGGATATACTACTATGACTCATAACCTGCATTTTTTGGTCGTAAAATGAGCAACTAGTTTAATTATTAATTAATACTTTCAGAATCTAAACAAGACTTAGTAGCTTCCTTATTCATCAGGAGCCTTGCCCCTTGCCTATTCGTCCCATCCCTCCTCCATGAGTAAATAAATTTTACATAGCCAAATTTCATCTTTCCTACCCCTGGATGAGTTTCTGATAATCCGAATAAGTCCATTTCAAAGCGTCTAAGTTCATCAGTGAAAATGTCAATACGATAGTTCTGTTTTAACGATGTAACATTCTAAGTTGCAATTTTTATATTGTTTAAATCATGGACATTACTAGGGCCTCTGGAACAGGGACTGTCCCAAATGATACTGCAGGAAGGGAACCAGCACATCATTTCAAGTGTACACGATACGCGACTCGGCTAAGAGCCGGACAGTAAGAAGTCCCTGGGGCACCCAGTATGAATGGAGGCTTTATAGAATCCTGGTTCCGTCTTGGCCTCAACATGGTTCTTGACACTTGGCGATGATCTTCATCAACAAAAGTGCAGATTCTGCGCCGACAATCTCAAGCCTATAACCTCCAACTCATTATATACTCATTCCTATAAACTTTATACTACTATGAAGAGGCAGCTCATCAAAACGAACAAAACCAGAAAAAGCCCACCAAACTGAACAAAACCCAAAATAATTATCCATGAATTAGAACGCAGTCCAAATGAAGTGGCGTCTACTAGGCTATAATTTCTGCGAAGGACATCAACTTTAAAGTCACCCTGTAGTGCTGTTTGCAGTCATAGTTATGGTTATAGAAACTCGTAAAAGGTTTACTCTGACTATGAGATAAGGCAAGTGGGATTTTCCTTCGGGGATAGGGACAAAGGAGGCAGATAATGACGGAGCAAAGACCCCCAGACCATCTCACAGCACCGGAATAGAGACAGCAAAAAGAAAAAGAGCATAAAAAACACAATTTTCGCAACAAATTCACCCTCAACCTGCAGCAATACTACTTTTGACTTGTGGTTTAACTGAAGGCGAGCCCTAATGCTCTTCAGGCTGCTATTCCATAGGGTTACAGTCACGTGACGAAGCATGCCGGCTGTTCTCGTTGTATTTCTCTTCTTATATAACGGCCGAAGAAACAGCCTTCCCCAGTTTAACTATACACTTGAATGATATTTCTACAACTAAACGTAGCACAGTTTTTCATATCAGAGCATAAACTATTTAAAGATTATCTGAGATCTAACTTTCTATACCAAATAATTTTTAAAGCAAGCCCCTTTTGTAAAGCAAAGACAACAACAACAAAAAATGGAGTTTCTTAAAAAGAAGGACAAAACAAATGAAGCTTAAAAATAGAAAACGATCCACTCATTCAAACTTACAAAAGTCGATGAAAAAGCATTATAAGGCAAAAAAGCCATGACCAAGGCAAAAGGCTCTCTGAAGATGGGGCCTTCAGCTAGAAATATATTAGAACGAAAAATATTAAAATCATTCCTAATCTTGATATTGGTCACATCATCATGTACATAACCATTTAGTTTTAAGTTTCAGTTACTATGGGCTATAGTTAGTCCTTTAATATAATTTCATAAGAAATTGATAAGAAGAAGGAAACAGGTACAAACACCAGAAAACAAAATAAATTAAACAATATCTATAAAGAAAAGGAAAAAAACACAGAAAGTGTTATAAATTAGGCTGTCTTTCTGTAAATTGGATTGTCTTCAACTTCGTATCGCAATACAATAAGGCATCGAAACAACATGACATGCCATCGTTGGTTGTTTGACTGATTGTTTAATTTAGTTGTTTTGTTTTGCTTTTGCTTTTTTTTCGTTTCCATTTTTTGTTTCCATTGATAAAGGCATCCAAATCTGAAGCCAAAATATTTTGGCTTTATTTTTATTATTATTATAATAAAAAAAGGCCTTTTCGTAATTTTCCTACTGTCTTACCGAGTTTTGTGCCAGTCATTTTGTTCTTTCATTTCCTTTTAATTGTAAATGGAATGGCCGTGTGTTGTTATAAATTATTCAGAACCCCGGCGAATCAGCAATCACTGTCTAGCACACCAAACCGAAAGGATTCTTAAATATGGTTGTAGGACTCTACAATCTTTCGGAATATTAAATAGTTTCTCCTGAAGAAAATTCAGGAAATAAGTAATTCTTGGTATTCAGCAATTTCAAATGGCTGACACGATTGAAAGTCTTATGCGCATCTACGGAGCAAAGTAAACAAACGTAGAAAATAACTAACAGTATTCAGCAGCAGCAGGTAAATGAAAATGGCAATAGCCCCTGAAAGGTGTTTCGCTTAGGCGAACTGGAGCACCAAGGCGAACTTTGGGGCTTGTCTGTAAATTAGATTCCAGTCAGACGCTATTGGCAGGAAATTATCCGCTCAACCTTTTTATGTTAAAAATAATGGCCTTTTTTTTTATTAAAAAAGGCCATTATTTTTGATACTGAAGATAATTTTCTTCTTGTAAAAGGAAACAAGAGGTGTAAAATCTTCAAAAAATAGTTGATTTCTTCTTAACTTGTTGATGGTTCTGGCCTTAATCATTGTTTTAACTTTTTCTGGCCTCACCTTCCTGAGCCTGATGGTCTGTTCCAGATTTTTTGTATGGCTCGCAGCACATCACCTTCGAATTTTCTGCCAAACTTCCCGTTCTATTTGCAAAAACCTGGTTAACTTTCTTAGTTCACTTACTTAACTTTCTGGCAAATAAAACAATGAAAGCGAAAAAGTTTTGTTAAATTGAACGCAAGTCAGAAAAATCTTTGTTTTCTTGCAAATTCTATACTACTTTTAAATAAATATCAAAAGAATTATCTAGAAATACTTAAAGAAATTTTCAACTAATTTCGGAGGTTCGAGAAATGTTGTCGCAGCGCCATTTATTTTGAATTGTGTTTCTAATTGAGCGGATTTTCTTAAAAATTAGCCACATGGTAAAGATGAATTCCATAACTGTTTAGTTCATTCAGGTTTTTTGCAATGTGTTAATATTTGTGATTTGGTAAAATTTATAATATTTAGTTTACCTATTGTTGCTAAAGGGAGGGATATATTAACAGGATAAGCTTGTTTTGGTTTTACTTGGTTGTTTTACAATTGCTGTTTTTTTTTTCTTTCATAGGCATGTATTTTGGGGGTGATACCTGACGCGGGGATGCCATGGATATTCTGTGGTAGCCACAACACTGTGCTGGGTAGAGAATTTAGAGTGGCGAAACCCTATATAGGCCAGTGTATTCTCCTGATGAGCCCTTATGTCGGGTGTTGCCTCTGAATTATTTGTCTATATTATTTTTGTACTGTTTGGTAAATGACGACTTATACTTATTGACGACATGACTGCCTGTCCATGGATTATTCTTTATGGTTGATTGTGTGTGGCTATGCTGTTTGACCTATGTGATTGTATGGATGAGTAGGGTTAAGGCCTCATTCAAGTCCTGGTCTATATTAATCACTTATTTAGGAAAACAGTCTTCCTTTTCTCCTTCTGTCTCTCTTTTTTTTTTTTTTTTTTGTGTTTGTGCTGTTGCATTGGTGATTTCTCTTTTCATGATACTATACAATTATACTGTATATAATATACTATACTATAGTATGCTATATATAATTCTATACTGTACTAAATTTTATGAGAATTTTGCACGTTTCTTATTAGAATATTTACTTTATCTTACCAAATTTTCAAATTTGGAAGCCTACATAAGTGACAGTGCCAGATAAGATAAATGTTAATTTATGATAAAATTTACCGGTATTCCAAAATGTTCTGTAACTCCTTTTCCAGTCAATCCAAGAACACCAAAAGAAACACTTTCTTCCAAAAACAGCCGAATTTTGTATTTACTTTTCAGCTCAATCAGCTCTGGTAGTTTACAAATATCTCCCGTGTTTAAATATATTCCTTCAACAACAATGAATTTTCTCACAGCTTTCTTCTTTAGCTTCTGTAAAAGGATAAAATATATATAGCACTAGCTGTTGGGGTGGCGCTTCGCGCCACGCCAACACCTAGTTGGTGGGGGCGCTTCGCGCCCCCCCAAGCCTCCCCGCGCGCGTAAGTCGTTACGCGCCATTGTAGTTGTGTCCCTATGTCCCACCTGTGAATATAGATATATATATATATATATATATATATATATATATATATATATATATATATATATATATATATATATATAAATATATATATATATATATATATGTTTTTAACTACGTAAAACTTGCGAATATACAACATTCTTTGCTGTCCCATTGTCTGTGCATATAAATAGATTGTCAGGTTTAACGACTCTTGAACATGCAACATATAATGGTCCATGGGAAAACAATCCGTATTCAGATCTATACCTCATGATTCTAATGATTACCCTTAAACTTTGTTGATGGTGATTGCTAATCGACCATTCCCTGTGTTGCCGTCGTCATTTATATATCCCCCTGTGCCCCCCAGCGTCCCCGTTGTAGTTGTGTCCCTGTGTCCCGGTCGTCAATATATACCCTGTGTCCCGGTCGTCATTTGTGTCCCGGTGTCCCAGTCTGTGATTTCTCTTTGAGTGTCCCGGGCGTCATTTATATTCCTTGTGTCCCGGTGTCCCGGTCTTCATTTGTCTCCCGGTGTCCCGGTCTGTATATACATTCGTTTTTGAATTGGTCTTTTTTTTAGTTTTTAGTTTTTTACCTTTTTTTTAGTTTTTTTAGTTATACCTCATGATTCTAATGATTGCCCTTGAGCTTTGTTGATGGTGATTGCTAATCGAACATTTCCTGTGTCCCCGTCGTCATTTATATATCCCCCTGTGCCCCCCGGCGTCCCCGTTGTAGTTGTGTCCCGATCGTCATTTATATTCCCTGTGTCCCGGTCGTCATTTGTGTCCCGGTGCTTTGTTGATGGTGATTGCTAATCGAACATTCCTTGTGTCCCGGTCGCTTTCTCTTTGAGTGTCCCGGTCGTCATTTATATTCCCTATGTCCCGGTGTCCCGGTCGTCATTTGTGTCCCGATGTCCCGGTGTGTAATTTCGTCAATCAACAAACATGACGTCAGCACACAAACATGACGTCACCCGACAGACCCACACACAGACAACTTATTTTTATATATATAGACTAGGTGTTGGGGTGGCGCTTCGCGCCCCCCCCCCCCAAGCCCTCCGCGCGCTCAAGTCGTTACGCGCCATATTAGTTACGCGCCATTGTAGTTGTGTCCCTATGTCTCACCTGTGAATATAGATAGATATACATATATATGATTTTAACTACGGAAAACTTGCGAATATACAACATTCTTCGCTGTCCCATTGTCTGTGCATATAAATAGATTGTCAGGTTTACCGACTCTTGAACATGCAACATATAATGGTCCATGGGAAAACAATCCGTATTCAGATCTATACCTCATGATTCTAATGATTGCCCTTGAGCTTTGTCGATGGTGATTGCTAATCGACCATTCCCTGTGTCGCCGTCGTCATTTATATATCCCCCTGTGCCCCCCGGCGTCCCCGTTGTAGTTGTGTCCCGATCGTCATTTATATTCCCTGTGTCCCGGTCGTCATTTGTGTCCCGGTGTCCCAGTCTGTGATTTGTCTTTGAGTGTCCCGGTGACGACACCCGACAGACCCACACACAGACAACTTATTTTTATATATATAGATAGATAGATGTCCCGGTGCCCCGGTCGTCATTTGTGTCCCGATGTCCCGGTGTGTAATTTCGTCAATCAACAACCATGACGTCAGTCAACACACAAACATGACGTCACCCGACAGACCCACACACAGACAACTTATTTTTATATATATAGAAGATATATATAGATGTCCCGGTGTCCCGGTCGTCATTTGTGTCCCGATGTCCCGGTGTGTAATTTCGTCAATCAACAAACATGACGTCAGTCAACACACAAACATGACGTCAAACGACAGACCCACACACAGACAACTTATTTTTATATATATAGATAGATAGATGTGCCGGTGTCCCGGTCGTCATTTGTGTCCCGATGTTCCGGTCTGTAATTTCGTCAGTCGAAAACATGACGTCACTCAACACACAAACATGACGTCACCCGACAGACCCGCAAACCCACAGACAACTTATTTTTATATATATAGATCTGCTAGGTTTTTTATATGCTATCGCGTGCGACTTAATATTATAGTAATTAGTTGTTATAACAATAGAAAATATTAAGGATTTACCACCCTAAAGCGTAAACTAGAGTTCCCCTCAGGGAACTCTAGCTTTCGTCTGATTGCTACGTTTACCAAATATATTGATAACTTCGTAAAAGCCGGTAACGCACCAATCCAATTCCTTACTCCATCGCGCTAATTTAGGTGTGATATCTACAGTGTTAAAACTGCCTGTCTCACTGCAACTCGAATACACTCCACTTGCTTGTGGCTAATTCATCCAGAAAACCAGGTACTTATGCGACGAAACCGAAGCTATTCAGAAGAGAACAGCATCAGATATCACACAAAGCAGAGTAGTAGATTACTTCCAACACTGGAGAACCTGAGGTTTGAATCACTATGAGATAGACTTGAGTACTTAATAATGTATTTTGAAAAAAACGTTATTTTCCTCTCCTAAGCACCACCTCATCTTACCACCAGATAATGCAGCGAATGCTCAAACTAGGTCAGAGCTGGAAAAAGCAATAAAATTGAATATAAATCAGTATCAACTTTTGTTCGTCCCATATTTTATAGATTTAGATAAGAAGTCTTAGATTTATTATATGTATATGCATGTCTCTTTTTTTTATTAAACTGCATAATTTGGCCTTGTGTTAAAGCGTATACATAAATAAAGCTATCTCTTTTGAAAAAGTGTTTTTTGCAATATTGTTCATAGAACCGTCCTATTATTAGCTTTTTTTACGAGTTCTGACTTTAAACTGAAATACACTCCACCTATCTGCCTTTCCATCCAGGAAATAAAGCCAAGATCTGGCTGAAACAAGATTCTAGACCACCTCGTGTATCATGAGTCATTTCTTCTAGGCCAGTCCTTGCAATATAAATTAGAGAAAAATTATGATCTTTAGGGCTCTCAGTGATAATCAAATAAACAACAACAGTTTTTGCAAGAAAAATTAAGAGCAAATTCTAAACTTGAAACGAGCTAAAATTGGCTTATACAAGCTAATATCATTCGGTTGAGCATTTTATCCAATTTCAAAATCGTCAGGATAAACAGTATGATTAGCAGCTGGAGTAATATTATAAAGTAATTTTAGTATAGTTAAAGATAGCATGACTAGCAGCTTTGGATGATTAAGCAGCTAGACATAATAATTGGCCAGGTTGCGTTAGGTCTGATCCGTACAGAAATCAGTAACAATCCTTCTTTTTAATGCTAAACAACGGTCATAACACCACTTAATTCGTATATATTATGTACTTATGTAATTTACCCAGTTAACGGCCTTTTAAGCTTCCTTTAGGGGAATACACGTAAAATTTTATTACTACTACTACTAACAACTCAAAGCAGCACCAAGCTGCCTGAGGCCAACACAGCTCGTACGTTAGACAACATATTACGTAAGACAAAGGATTTGTAAGTTAACAGTAGCCATGTCTCAGCCGTTTTGTATGATTTGAAAAAGACTTAATCATAGAAGTTTATTTGATTATGTTTAGCTGCCCCATTCCTCTTGCTAAAAGGTAATATTCTTGAATTTCTCAGTATAAGGGTATCGGGATGGCTTGTGAGTCGGCATGACTTGGGCCATTTTGTTCTTTAACAGAATATACATGGCATTCATTTTTAATAGAAGCAGTAGTTTCTGAAAAAAATGGAATTTTCTCCCTTTTAGCCTTATTACTTGAAGCTGATTTTGGAAATAATAAAATTACTATATCTTACTATGAATGTCCGAAATCTGGTTAATGTCGACATTCACTGAAAATGTCCAGAATTCCCTTTTCTCTGTTTGGATTCAACTAGCTTTGCGAATCAACTTTTTCAGTCTTATGCAAGCTTTGATGGTTAAAGTTAAAGCTAAGCTATAAAAGTTAAAGCTAAGCTATAAAAGTTAAAGTTAAAGCTAAGGTTTCAGAAATGGGTTAACAACCTAACCTAGCTCAACCTAACCTGTCACCATCAAACCTCGCATAACAATGAAAAAGTTGACTGGCAACACTGAAAAAAGCCAAGGAGAAAAAAAAGTTATTTCGGACTTTCACTGGTGAACGTTGACATTCACCAATTTCGGACATTCACAGTAACATATATACACCGTATCTTTTGTACTACTAGTTTCACTATTATATAATTTGTACTTTCACTACAATACTAAGCACTTTTACTATGTATATGTTACTATATACTACTGCTACTAACAACTCGGTGCATCACCGAACCGCCAGAGGCCAACACAGCTTCACACGCTCCAACAAAAAGAATTAGAAAATTTCACTTAAGGGGAACACATCAAACGGAATTGACATATCAGGGTTAGTTAGTAGTTTTGATTGACAGAACCTATGAAGGTGAAGGTTTAATACCGAGAATATCAATCAAATGGAAATGCTTCATTTACCTAGGTAGTAATATTAGTAAAGATGGTGGATGCAGTGAAGATGTTAAAAGTAGAAAAGCCATGGCCAAGGGTGTTTTTTCACAGCTGAAAGAAGTTTCAAAGAACAGGAAGAAAAGCATACGAACCAAGATTAGAATATTGAAGTGTGCAGTGATGGCGGTGCTCAAGTATGTTTCTGAAGCATAGGCGCTTCGAAAAACGAAGGAAGATTTTCTAGATGATTTCTAGAGATATTATCTACGGATTGTTTTGGTTATTTGTATGACTGACCGTTTTTCAGAAAGTAATCTGTACGAAAATGTAGTTCAGTCCCGCTTTCTAGGACTATGACGAAAAAAGGGTTGCGATGACTAGGACAAGTTCTTCGGATGAATGACGACAGATTGTCAAAGATCGTCCTTGCCAGCCAACCATCTAGGACGAAGCGAGAAGCAGGCTGTCCTCAAATGGGGTGGGAAGATGACACAAGAAAGATTTATGGGGAACTGGAACTTCTTAAGAGGGTGTAAAGAGGGAGACTTTGAACAGATTGGGGTGGAGGGAGAGCGTGCGTAGCTGTGTTGGCCTCGGACAACCTGTTGCTGCTGTGAGTTTTAGAAGCCGCAGTAGAAGTCATATCTTCTCTCATAAGTTAGCTGAGGTAAACGACGCGAAAAGCAGGCCGTACCCAAATGGGATGGGAGGATGTCACAAGAAACATTTAAGGGGAACAATAACTTCTTAAGAGGGTGTAAAGAGGGAGGCTTTGAACAGATTGGGGTGGAGGAGGAGCGTACGTAGCTGTGTTGGCCTCATGCAACTTGGTGCTGCTGTGAATTGTTGGAAGCCGCAGTACAATTCATTTTTTCTCTCATAAGTTGGGAGACATAAACGACATAGTTCTGTAATGAGTGTGGTTGTTCGGTCAAAACAAGAAAAACTCAAGGGCTAATGCCGTCCATGGGATGGTAGTTCAGTATCACAGAGCTAAAGACTAAAGAAATTGATTAAATGAAAAACCTGTGATTCCTTCTCAATCTGCTTCAGAATCACTCGCTCTAAATCTTCCATGTCATTGTGTTTGAAGTAGTAAACATCGCTTCTAGATGCTTCAACGCTTTTCTGTACAGGAAAAGACACACCAGCATCTCTAAAGAAAACAATATATTAAACGATATATTAAGTTGAGAACCAAGCAAGGTATTTTAACGAGTGGTAAGAGAGTGGAGGGACTCAAAATTTTTTGGATGGTTGGGAGTCCAACCAAAATAAAATCTTTTGAACATCTTTCGTTCTGCCTAATCATACCTCAAACTATGTAACACACCTCTGCCCTTCGAGGGGTTATGATACTAAAGACGAGGTTTCTGTTAGTTAGTTAAAATTTAAGTAATTGTTAAGAAAAAATACTCTATATATCAATTAACAGATTTGATCAGATGTAAATTCAAACTGAAAACAAAACTTCAAACGACAAATAACCATCCATTAGTTAATGAATGATGAAGCCTCTACTAATATAACAGCAAAATGGAATTATTCTGATATTTATTAAAAGAAGATCGCGTGGTGATTGAATCTATTTACCATATAATTACGAGGGGGAGATCTAGATTAAAAGGTTTCGAAGTGATGCTTTGAACATTACATATTCTAAATATGACATAATTAGAGGGGAGCAAGCTAGGCAAGATCCTTAGCTACAGCCTATATTGTCAAGACGTTTTAGTTTATATCGTTTTTACTTAACAATCACAAACCCTAATGACCTGATTGTTGACCTTTGAATCGTCATGCGAAATATTAAAATAAATCAAACTTGAAAAAAAAAATACATAAGAAGACACTATGGGTATACAAGACTTTAAAAAAAACTGAGTTGTCAAATTGATCAAAAAATTCATTAGTTATAAAACGTTAAATATGATGCTAAGTATATAAAAAATAACTAGAATACTTGTAATATACAACAAAATCAAAAACCTCGATAGAAACATACAAAGGAATAAACAAGGGAAGCTGAAAACACGACAAACAGAGAGAAAATGAGTAGGATGAATTTTCAGTCTTTTCAGTGATGTAGTAGATAAATGTTTTTTTTCGTATCTTGAGCTAAAGCACCGGTTGGGGGATAAAACTGGAGCAGGCTGAGACGCAGGTATACGGTGGAATTTGCGGGAAAAATTTCTTGGGGGAAAAATATTTTTGGTGCGATACTATAGTACTAATTTTTTTTTAGAAATACAATTTTGATTTTTCTGCAGTTAAATCTTTCTCACTTTGCTTTTTAAGAAGGACGAGGCATGGGAATTGACCCTCTTTAAAAATAATTCGCAATTTCATAGTGTAAAAACTATATTGCAACTAAAACGCCGAAAAATATTCATGTCTTGAATATAACAGACTCCGTGTCGACGACCCTGCCCCATCCGGTGGCACAGAAGGATTAAAGGTATAAGGGTAAGGAAACTCGAAGCCTTTTTAAATTTGATTCAATTATATCAGATTCCTCCCACAAAGAAAAGTATATTCAATATGAACACGAATTTAAACCCTTAAAAAATGAGAAGAGGGTAGCTAAATTTATTAGCAAGCTTAAGGAGGAATTTTTTTTTTAGCAAAGATGATGTTTTAACATGGACGTTCTATTTGAAATCAAAAGAAATTTTCATGCCCAGTAGTTTCAAGGAAATAGAAGAACTTTTGAAAGAGTCAGATTTATTGGTTTCTGGAAGTTTATTGGCACTTGTGGATGGGTCGGACCTCATGTCAAGAGTCCGATGCATCACACACGATTTCGCTGAGGGCACTCATCGAATTCCTTAATAAACTTCTATGGCAGGGTTCAGAGGTGTTGAGTCAACAAACGTCTATCTGTCAGGAAAATATTTAACGAGATTATCAACCCTGACTGAAAAGCAGAGAGAACCTAGGTGAAGTTCTTCGGGTATACCATTATGGATTGAGAGAAAATTGGAATAACAGTTCAAATATTTCACTACTTGCGATCATTTTGATAAGAATGAGACAACCTTTGTAAAAGGAAAAATTTAACATTTTTTTCTAAAAACATTTATTAATAGACCACGCGTTGACCACGCGGCTAATCTAACTACTTAAGATATTGCACGAATTATGTCAGTATAATATGCTACAGTGCTTAACTTAAAACCTCTTTTTTGCTCTTAAGATTTCATTGACTTAATCAATTTCATTCTTAATAGAAAACCCTATATTTTATTTGGTAAAACACAAACGGAAACGATTTGGCAAAAATCCTCACTACCAAAAGAAGGGCTTCTTGAAATGAAACGCATTGTGGAGGGGCGAAGAGGGGGGAAGGGATGTATAGGAGTGTAGGGGGGTCAAGGAGTCGACCGTCTAATTTCATCAACAAAAACGACACATGTATTTTAGAAATGAGTCCGAAATTGATAACAAAATAAGGAAACGAAGGTACCATAAAATGTACAATAATTCCGAAAATTGGTACTGCAACTTCAGAACTTGAGTCTCGGATTTCGGCCTACACTTAATTTGGATTACTTGGTCTGGTGCTATAAAGAAAAAACGTAAGGATAATCCTCAACATCAAAAATATTATCAATTAATAGAGGTTTTTTGACTTTTTCCTTTTTTTGTAAAACAAACTTTCTACATCAGTAACAGGTCACCAAAAAATTATCTACACTTTCCCCTAAAGCTTTCTTTGGGACTAAATCTAGTCAACTCAATATTACTGTTCGAATACTACATTAATACGTCTACATGTTACAAGATAAAGTATAAAAACAATAAAATTACAGATTATTGATGAATAAGATTGAAATAATTAGTTTTAAGTTTCAAATGTCTTTCATTCCATTTTCCTTAACAGTAAAATCCAAGTTCCTCTATCATTCACAAGTATCTTTAATGTGTAATCAATGTGTACCCGTGAAGACCACACGGTACTGAAAATACAGTGAAAGGAACAAATTATAAGGAAAATGTATAAAAAAAACCTCAAAGAAAACCGTAAGTCCTTATGTTTTCGGGGTCAGGCCCAAGGGTCTATGAAAAGGGTCTCAGGCCCAAGGGTTTTGTTATTAGACATTTGCTTAGACGACTGAGATACTCAAATGCTTCGAACACTTCCACTAAAATTGGTCGAAATGAACCCTTCCTTACAACAAGATAATTTCGGGTCAGTTAACACATACAGAAATAGGGTCCTTTGAGCTGATCTTATGAGTGAATCCATCCTCTTTCCTATTTATACAGGTATACATATTTGCCATTCAGAAGCCAATTGAACGTTCACTTGTTAAATTTGTGGGGGGTTTAGCATCCAAACACTTGATAGCCTTTTAACTAAATAAAGTCTAACCTTGGAGAACAAGCTAACCTATTCTAAAATAAGCTAAGCATGCATTCTATGGAAAATAAATACCCCAATAGAAAATAAATAAGATATATAATAAATAATAAATAATAAATAAGAAATAAATAAGAGATATAATAAATAAGAAAGATATAATATTATATAATTAATATATTAAATATTATTATATAATGAATATTATATTATTATATAATAAATAAGAAAATCAATAAATAAGGCAAGACTTGGGCACAAACATTCGCAGTACTGCTCTGATTATCTTCGGTTTATTCAGTTTTTCATTCTTTTTTTAAGTTATTAGTTTGTTGGGCTTTTTTTCTCAGAGACAACCATTAGTTTATTCTCTTATCATTCCCCTTTGTTCTTTTTATTAGGTTTTAATGCAATAAATTATTCAGAATCATACAAAAACAAATCGGAATAATAAAGGAACTTGTCAAGAGGAGGTAAGACTTGGAATAGTAAAAATGAAATTTAAGTGGTTGGACAATTTGAATTATGAATTTTGGGCAAATTTGTTATGATTGGTTCCGGTTATATTTAATTTTATAGCATTGCCGTTAGGACTGTTCTTGACAACGAGACATTTTTTTTTTTTTTTTTTTTTTTTTTTCTTTTTTTTTTTTTTTTAGGGTAGCCTGAGTTTCTCTCATCAGCACTTATGCACTCTATAAGAAAAAAATTTATAACATACAATCTAAAGAATACATAATACAAATAATTAATAACATAAGAAAATGACAAGTTCTCATCTATTCCCCATACTCTTTGCTTTAGATTATCGTGAAAAGAGATATTTGGAATAGTAGAATGAACTTGGTAATAGGAGGTAGAAGGTATGAGTTTCATCAGTCAACAACAAAAATGAGAACTGAGTGGTTTCATTGACCGATATAAATAATCTTGAGCATTATATCGATGTAAGAGACCCCGAGGAAGCCTGAACTAGATGGCGGGGCAGTCTCGAACATTTTCACCCTGGCTTATTTTTAGCATTTTTTAATCCTCTTAGAAGAAGATGCCCCTATACGGGCACAGGACTGTCAAGTCGGGAGGCAGCGAGCATCGTCCCTCTCAGGAGGCTTAAGTCAAGTACAGGTCAAACATAATATTCGTAATGTTTTTACGGTTGGCCTGGTTTTATTTTAATTTTAAGACATAAATTTATTATTTTTCCGGGTAACACTAGGTGGCCTTGGGTCTCTTTTTCTCAGCGGCAAAGTTAACTCCCTCTCAATTTCACATACGTTTTGCTTCAAAATAAGAGGGAAGAGAGAATCATCTTCAGAAGCAGGAATTATTTTGAAAAACAATTATGCAAGGCACTTGTGCATAATGCAAAAATTACTGACAACACAGTTGCAAAAAAAAACTGCAAAGAAGTAACCTTTTAAACGGGAATTTTGAAACAGACAATACTGAATATATTTTCTGTCATTAATTTTTACAAATTTGAAAGTAATAGATTTAAAAAAAATCGATGTTGAAGACGCATTTACACGTTAGACGTATACCATCTAAATTGTTTTTTTTTTTTTGTAAATATACTCAATTAAAACAAAAAAGAACTCCTGGAAGCTTCAGTACAGTTTGTTTCACAGTGGAAAAAAGAAAAGCTGAAAGGAAAATACGTTTTTTTTCCCTAACTAAACTCTTCCAAAGTAAAAGCTGAGTGGGATTATAAGGTTCAATTTATCCTATATTTTTCTCTAGTTGTCCCAACTACTTATGACTATCATCAAATTTTCCACACGATTAGAATGTTTTATTGTTTTTCCAGATATTTGCCAAAACCCAAATATGTAATCCTTCTTTCTTGACAGAAATATGCTTACGTGTCACCTCCAGCTACTTCAACCCTTAAATCAATAATGGGTTGTCAAGGTGTCAATCAATAATGGTTGACAATCAAGCAAAGGGCAAACTAAAGCCCATATAAACAAATAGTTTCAAAGTAAGCAATGAAAAAAAAACTGTAAAGTGGCAAAAATGTTTTGTCGCTTGTTTTTTTTTCTTCCTAGCACCCCGATTCCAGCTTATTCTTAGAAAATGGTGAGGGTCTAACCTCTGCGGTTTTTACAGTAAGTTTGGATCTTAGGCCAGATTGATGAATATGACTTTGCATTTTGGAAAGCTTCGTAAAACTCTTGCCTGTGACCGAAAATCTATTGTTTCTACCCATTTCTGTTCGCGATTTCACCTGAGTTTATCATTCAGTGTTTTACACTTAGGATTGCGGTAGAGAAATGGTATAGGATGTGCCTCTTAAACTTCAAAGTTCTTTCATTGCTAAATAAATTAAAATTTATCCTTTGCTCCTTTCTAAGTGATGACGTTAGAAACTTGGCCTACGGCAAAAAAAAGTCAACTTTTGAACTAAGACAAATAGATTTTTTTCAACGGCAGTCGATAGCTCTAGATGAGCTGATCATGATATGTCATCCATTTTTTGGTAGAAAAATTCCTTCATGAGATATACCAGTTTGAAAGTTTAAAGGGGTTGACAACTCAGTAATAAGGCACACACTGAAACCAAAAATAGGCCGATACCAATTGTGAGACACATAGGGGAGTTTTAAGCAACAGTCGGCTGTTAGCTCATAACCAACTTCGGCAATCAAGGGTTCGCAACTTTTCCTAGTTGGTGAGCCTATTATTTGTTTCCTGTGTATTTGATGGTAAGACCAATTTGGTTCTAGTGGTACGACATGTAGGGGACTTGTAAGAAATAATCGGTTGTTAGGCTACAGTAATTTTGAGCGATGAGGGGTTTGCAACTTTTGCTAGTTGCAATGAGGGGTTTGCAACTTTTGCGAATTTGTGTACCTAGTATTTATTTTAAGATCCTTACACATTAACAACTTCAGCGCTAAATCGAAGCGAGGAAACAAAGTCAAAGTGTCACTCTCGTAACACATTACGCGGCGAACCCCAACAAAGTTTGCAGCAACACCTAACGTTGCCCACGCAACGTAGATCTAGTTATTACATATGTTTATCTGAATACTCGTGTATAAGAATAGAAACGACTGCACGCATTCGCCATAGCACAGTGCTTTGAATCCATGAGAATGGTATTATATATTATATTAGATATAATATATTATATCTAGATATAATATATATAATATATTAGAATATCCACAGAAACAGTGGAATACTTCAATTCCAAGGAATTTTAAAGCTTTACTTTAGCGGCAGGGGACTGGTGTAAAATATTGGTGTGATACAAAAAACACCCGCTAGATAAATGGCAACATCTTCGGCCCAGAGACAATTGAAAGCTTTACTTCAGCGGCAGGGGACTGGTATAAAATGTTGGTGTAATAAAAAAAAATATCCAACAGATAACTGGGCTACATCTTAAGCCCAGAGAAAATTGAAAGCTTTACTTCAGAGGCTGTGGACTGTGTAAAATGCAGACTTATTATAAAGAATACCCGCCAGATACATGGGATGTTTCTTCAGCCCCGAGAAATTTGTAAGCTTTATTCTAGCTGCTAAGGATTGAAAATTACTGTAAAAAAACTGCGTGGGCATACATGTCCACCGAGGGAATTAAATAGAGAACATTACTTTCCCCAGATTCAACACTCAAATTTCACTTTACGGGGGAGGGTGTAACTTCCTTCAGCGTACATTTTACTTAATCTTTTCATAAAAAAAGATACATACATGAAATTATACAATAAGAAAATATAAGAAATCAACAAAACAACAAAAGTTTCGTCAATTATATGATTAAAACTAAATAAAATAAGCTTACACAAATATGACATCACCACGTTTTGAATACGCAGGGATGGCACTGGCTATAGCTGAATACCCATAAGAATAGTGAATTACTTCTTCAACCCCAAGAAATTCAGCTAACTTTTTTTCAAGGTCCAAATGTGCCTCTAAAAAAAAATACCATTAAAAAAATGTGTAGAAAGAAGCGCATTTTTAATACTACAATGTTGTATGCAGAAAAAGCAATAAAAAATAAAACAGTTAGACCCGTTTTAGGTGTAGAAACTCAAAATGCATTTTTATTACGGAATTTTACGGAATATTACGGAATTTTACGGAAAATTTTATTACGGAATATTACAGACAGCCACTACTGTTATGCACAATCAAATATTTCTAGCAAAATCGATTTTTTTTTTCAAAGATCACTTATTACTAGAGCCATATCCAGGATTTTTCGGGGGTGGGGAGGGGCTACAAAAGCCCCTCCTTTAAAAAAAAACTTTAAAAAAAGCAGCAAACATTTTTTATATTTATTTTACTGAATTTTTTATTATATTGATATATTTTACTCATTATATTATTTATAGTTATATTAAAGGCATTTTTATTAAATAATGTAAAATTTCACTTAAAAGTCAATACTGTTATGAACGATCAGATATTTCTAACAGAATCGATTTCTTGTATCAAAGATCACTTGTTGCCAGAGCCTTATCTAGGATTTTATGCGGGGGGGGGGCGTGGGTTGCCAAAGGATATTTTTTTTTGGGGGGGGGGACAAAAAGAATTTCAAAAGGGCAGCAAACATTTGTTTATATTCATTTTTGTCACGCTTTTTACGAGTCGGAAAAAAATTCAGTCGGGGAAGGAGGGTTCAAACCCCATAGTTCCCCCTGGATATGGTCTTGTTTGTTGATATCTTGTGAAATGTGAACTTGCCCTTAATATTAAACTAGAAGATAATAGATATCAAATGACCACAAATGACTGTCAAATTTTATATATGTGGGCTACTACTGTTATGAATGATCAGCTTTTCTTATTACAATCACAATCACAACCATATCACAATCGTATCACAACTCATATCACAAATAAATTTTTATGCAGTGAAGTTAAACAATTTCAAATTAAGTTAACAATAGCTTAATCTAATGTTATACACTGGTAATTCGCAGCGTAAGGCATGGCAATACTTTGGTGGATCATGGGCAGCACGTGTACTGTGCGGCTGAATATACTTTAGAGCCTCGGTTTGGAAAAAAATGGCACGTTTAAGACGTCATATTCTTACGCTCTTAGATAACTTCGAAGATCACACTGCCTTTCCATGACGAAAGTAAAACAGTTCAAAATAGGGATGAAACCTTTTTATTGACAGTGAACAGATATAAAATTTAACTGGATATTTCAAACACTTCTATGTGTTTTACGCATTAAAATGTCAAATTAATGCATAAGTATCACATTATGCATTAATGTGTCACATAAAAAATGGTATGAAAGGAGCATGTTTAGGGAACATTCGAATAATACAGTTTTCTATTCATATTTAAGTTTCAATGACTTTAAATCAAAATCATCATGATAGATGCTTAGCTGAACAATTACAAATTTTAAGCAATTTTGATTTATTGAAGCCAAATTTTCTTTTACAGAACAATGGAATTCAAAAAAGTTGCATAAGCAACGGATATTACGAAAAAATATGAAAAAAAAAGAAATCAAAATAACTGCATTGAAAGAAGCCGGTGTAATAAAACACTTAAAAAAGAAATTTTTCAATATTTATTATTTATTATGATACAGAAGATATTTATTATGTTAAACGACATAAACTTTCACAGGAGTACCATTAATATTATCATCAAACATTTATTTCTCAAAGAACTGAGGTGTTTTTTGCATTAACTCAATTAAGTTTTTATTTCGGCTAGTATAGCTTACCAACTTCAGGTTATAATTAACTTAAAACTTATCTGGAGTCAAAATCTTTCTTAGCATCCAAATTAGTGCAATTCCATTTTCAGGTATTTTAGTTTTTACGTTTCGAATTTAAATATATTCTTGTTTAAACTAGGAATTAACATAAAAATTTAAACTAATGTTTTAAGGTTTTAAGCAATTTTGATACATTAAGGACAAAATGTTACACTTCCATGCATTTGCTTAGAAAAATTAAAAGTCTACAACGATTATACAAATATACACTTTTAAGTAGCAAACTTGTAGTTAAAACAATTAACCGGCCACCTGGTACCTAAAAAGAAGGCCTAGGGTTCAACTTATATTCTGACAAGAATTGAACAAAAAGTATAAACCATTATAGTGGATATTTTCTGAATGTTTAATTTCCACATAAAAAACGTTACCACCCATTAGTAAATTATACCACCGAACCACCAACCAGCACTCCCAAAACTCCTCAAATCGTAGTGTTTCGCTAAAAAAGAAGAAGTCATAGTTACAAAAATAGCTGCAGCTCTGTATAGGGCGAACCACGACCTCTAATATCGAAAACTGTAAAAGCGCGTTATGAAAAAACTATTTAGTAAGGAAAATTTGCCACTTGTAGCTAATTCAAGAATGGTAATTAATATTTAAATTGATTCTAATAGACAACATTTTGAAAACAAATTAACAGATATTCCACAAAAGAGGCTGAAAGGCCTCAAAGATGGCATCAGACTGAAATGAAAAGTATACCATGGGTAACCCCACTATCGATAACCGAATACAGGTAAATAATCCTCCACATCGAACTATGAGGAAAATCACTTCTTTAATGGTGGCACTGATTTATCTTCTATATCTTTATTTTTTTTTGCCTCCAGCAGGGCACTTGAATATCATAAAGATGTTTAGTGAATCATTTAAAGGCACAAAGTGCCATATGGCACCTGAAAACGGCATCTTGTATCTAGAGTGGAAAAGTATACCATGGGTATCCCCATTACTGAAAACCGAATACAGGTCAAATAGGACCTGTATTAGGACCTATAAAGTATACAAAAGGACCTGTAATAGGACCTATTTCAGTCAAATAGGAGTCAAATTGTTAAGTATAAAAACTTTTCTTCTTATTCACTCCCTATTTCTTGTGGAGTTCTGCAGGGTACGCTTTTAGGTCCTTTACTATTTTTGGTAATCATTAACAATATTGCTAATGAATCAGCCAATCGATGGAAGTTTGTGGATGACATTTCGTTGCTCGAAAAGTGCAGAAGAAATACTAAGAGCAGTGCAATGGAAATTCTCGAAGACGCTGCAAGTGAAGCAGTCCAGTCAAAATGAAAGTGAACTCCCATATATCTCATGTTATGACATTTAGTTTTCTTAAAGCAAAGCCCTAATACCTAATGAAATAATTATAACAAAAGCTAAACTCTTAGGGGTCACACTGACTAGCAATTTAAAATGCGATGCCCACATTTGCTCTATTGTTAGACAGGCTAGTACATCTCTGTCTCTCCTGAAGCTATTTGCTAAATTTTCGTGCCCAAAAGCACATATCCTCCGCCTTTATACGTCCTTTATCCGTCCACAGGTTGAGTATGCTTGCCTAGTGCGGCATTTCGGTCTTACGGAGGATCAGTCCTATGCACTAGAAATTATCCAGAAGAGAGCCCTGAGAATTATTTACGATCAGGTCCAAATGCCTTACATTCTCCTTCTCAAGGAATTCCACCTCCCTACCTTGGCAGCCCAAGGTGTTACTCTTTGTACCAATTTTGGAAATAATCTGCTGTGTAACCCACGCTTTCAATGTATACTCCCTGCCTCTTACTGTCCTCCAAAGCCCTGTTTACCTCGATCAAAATCATAAAAAATCCCAGTTTTAAATCCTATTAATGCAAGAACTGAGCGCTACATAAAAGAGATTTGTGCCAGCGTTTGTTGAAATCATAAATAAATGAAATTGTAATGCATCATGTTAATTTGTCATTTATGTTGTTAATGTGTCGGTTTCGTTGTTTCATTTTCATCTGACAGGCCAGTTGGATCCTTCGGTGTGTGTTTTGTAATTTCCTTATGTTTTTACTCATGTTCCCATTTTTTTTTTCATTTTATTAATTGTACTCACTGTATTTGACAAGCCAGTTTGATTGACAGGCCATCGCTGTAGGCAATGTTTTAATGTTTCACGTATGTGCTTATGTAGGTTAGTTGACTGAAGGCAACAAGCATGGCAGTTTTGTGTTGTGAGAGTTTCCTAGATAATAAAGTACTTCTATTCTATTCACACGCTCATTTTTATTCATTTTACGTATGTTACTTACTTCTACTTATGTTTGTGTACTTATGTACTCGTTTTTATTCATATTATTCATTGTACTCATTTTTATTTGACAAGCCAGTTGGGTTCATTGCTCTAGGCTATGCTAATATATTGTGCTTATGGGCTTAGGTTTTCTTTATATACAATGTAGGCTAGACGACAGAAAACAACAACTTTGGTAGTTTTTTATGCTGTGAGAGTTTTTTTTGTTAATAAAGTACTATTCTATTCCATTCTAACTACGAGAAAAATCAACTTTTTTAATGGGTGGCACTGATGCGTCTTCTACATCTTTATGTTTCATTTTTTTGCCTCTAGCAGGGCACTTGAATATCATAGAGATCTTTAGTGAATCATTTAAAGGCAAATTTTTATACTTACATGACTTTTTGGTTATTTTTAATTTTGACTCGATAGTGCCATCATAAAGTGTCATATGGCACCTGAAAAAAGCATCTTGTATGTCATTTCAAGAGAGGAAAAGTATACCATGGGTATCTCCATTCTCGAAAATCGAATACAGGTAAATTACAGTCCTCCATATTGAACTAAGAGGAAAATCACTTTTTTTAATGGGTGGCACTGATATATCTTCTATATCTTTATTTTTCCTCTTTTTTTTGCCTCTAGTAGGGCACTTGAATATCATAGAGATCTTTAGTGAATCATTTAAAGGCAAAATTTTTTTACCTACATGACTTTTTGATTTTTAAATTTTGACTCGATAATGCCATCATAAAGTGCCAAATGGCACCTGAAAAAAGCATCTTGTATGTCATTTCTAGAGTGGAAAAGCATAACCTGGGTATACCCATTATCGAAAACCAAATACAGGTAAATTACAGTCCTCCACATCTAACTAAGAGGAAAATCACTTATTTAATGGGTGGCACTGATGTGTTCTATATATTTATTTTTCCCTTTCTTTTGCCTCTAGCAGGGCACTTGAATATCATAGAGATATTTAGTGAATCTTTTAAAGGCAAATTTTTATACCAACATGATTTTTTTATTGATTTTTTTTTTAATTGACTCGATAGTGCCACTATATAGTGCCATATTGTATGCCATTTCGTGCCACGATATCTTGTATGCCATTTCTTTAGTGGAAAAGCTGGGAAGCATAAAGACAGTAACCTCATTATCTGCATGGTCAAACACATTACCTGAGGTTTACAGTCCCCCTTCTTCTATACTCCCTCTGCCATCCCCTAATAAAAAAGGTTTTAAAAAAATTGTTGCAGATTAACTGACTCATAATATTTCCCTTTCAGGATTCTGAATAACCCATCAGAACAGGGTTAAAATCGGAAAAATCCTTAATTAGCCTGCATGCAGATTAACTGACTCGTAATATTTACCTTTCAGGATTCTGAATAACCCATCAGAACAGGGTTAAAATCAGAAAAATCCTTAATTATCCTGCATAAAAATAAAAGAATATATCATAAAGCTTTCCATAGTCTCTTGGCGACCTTGAATTCAATAAACTTAACTATATGACTTTAATTTCTTAAAAAAAAAAAAAAACAAGAAAGCTCTGTGTTCGGTAAAGCGCTAGTTTGTCAGAATTCTACATATATGGAGAATTATTATGAGCTAATTTAATAGCTAATTTATTTGACAATTTCTTAAGGATTTTCTAAGAATAAATTTTCTATTAATTTTCTTGACACAAATTGCAAAGGAGTAATTTTTGCTCTTTTTAAGTTTCAACTTTGCTCTTCACCTTCATTGGGGAAACTTCTTTTTTTTTTTCGTTAATTTAATAAAAAGAAATCCTTACTACTTAGATTATAGATATCATGCCAATAAATCGTTCTGATACATTACTTTATTCATTTTTTCTTTTGTCACTAACCAAAACTAAGAGCTACATTGTAGTGGGAAATAGAGCCAGACCAGGGGTCTCACAGAAACCTTCCGGCCCACAAGTCCCCCTCCCATTCTTTCCAGTACTTTCTCTTAATTATTCATATCACCCAATGCTAATGAGTGAAGCGGTAAATAGACCAAAATAATAAGTATTAGTTCTTCAGAAACCTCTTGTACCACAATACTCCTCCACCTCCTTGATTTTCCCATGCGTTGCGTCCCTATATATTCATGTTGCTCAAAGCTACTTGAAGAGGTAACGCAGTAAGCAAAACTAAAAAAACAACAGCAGTTTCATAGCAGCCTCTCGGACCTTAGGATCACATTCTTCCTTGTTCGTTTTGTATATTGCTCTAAGCTGCTGTGAGAGCTAGTGAATAAAATCAAAATAATGAATTCCAGTAGCCCCATGTAAGCCTTTTGACTCCGTTTCCATCGCCTTTTTTACCCACATGTGTGTACCTTTTGGCTTAATCAACTCAACGTTACTGGATGAGGAGGCGAAATATAAAAATAAATACCAGTAGTTCCATAGAAACCTCTTGGACCACAAGACCCAACACCATACTGTTTAATTCCTTGTATAATTTCTTCATCAATTTTTCTATTTTCTGAGAGTCCAAGATAATTATGTGATGCAAGATTAAGACACTTTTTAGAATTGACTATGATCTCTTTTCCGATTCGGCCATCTACAACTGGTGTATTGATAACATTTAGATCGGGTACAAAATCTTGGGGAACAATTGGCTCTGGTGTCCATTCTTCAATAAGAGCTTCTTTTTCACTTTCTGTTAGAGCCTTTTCTTCTAATGGGTTTGAATTTTTCTTTAATAGTAGCCAAAGCACCCAAACAAATAGAACTCCTTCAATAAAGAGGTGATAGGTAGGGACCTAAAAATAGGATATTGATTCACTTAACATTTTAAAACCTGGGTAGTTACACAAAATTTAAAAATTATTTTGGACGCCTATACCTACAACAATTCTCAACATACACGTCTTTTCTTCAGAAATTCGATTATAAAGCCTGAAAATGGGTCGTAGATTTTTTTTTAACCTTTATTTTTCTCACTTGAAATTCTAAAGACACTTGTTTTTTTCGTTGATTTTTATTTCCTCTAATGCTCTTTTATAGTTAATCTGGTTACATTTCTATTTATCAACATGGTATCGCTGCTACCTGGAATACTTGCTATGATTTTGTTTTTGACACGGTTCACCTGACATCATGCAAAACTATACAATACTAGCTGTTGGGATGGCGCTTCGTGCCACCCCAACACCTAGTTGGTGGGGACCCTTCGCACCACCACCCAAGCCCGCCCCTCGCGCGTAAGTTGTTACGCACCATATTAGTCACGCGCCATTGTAGTTGTGTCCCTGTGTCCCACCTGTGAATATAGATAGATATATATAAGTTTTTAACTACGTAAAACTTGCGAATATACAACATTCTTCGCTATCCCATTGTTATATGCATATAAATAGATTGTCAGGTTTACCGACTCTTGAACATGCAACATATAATTGTCCATGGGAAAAACAATCCGTATTCAGATCTATAGCTCATTATTATAATGATTGCCCTTGAGCTTTATTGATGGTGATTGCTAATCAAACATTCCCTGTGTCCCGGTCGTCATTTATATATCCCCCTGTGCCCTCCCCGGCGTCCCCGTTGTACTTGCGTCCCTGTGTCCCGGTCATCATTTATATTCCCTGTGTCCCAGTCGTTATTTGTGTCCCGGTGTCCCAGTCTGTAATTTCTCTTTGAGTGTCCCGGTCTGTAATTTCGTCAGTCGACAAACATGACGTCAGTCGACAAACAACTTCATGACGGCATAATGCTCAATCCTTATAATAACGTCAGTTGACAAACATGATGTCAGTCGACACACAAACATGACGTCAGTCAACGGCCAAACAAACAGCGTATTTATATTTATATATATATATATATATATATATATATATATATATATATATATATATATATATCTATATATATAAAAATAAGTTGTCTGTCTGTCTGTGGATCAGGTGACGTCATGTTTCTCTGTCGACTGACGTCATGAAATTAGTTGTCGTCATTTTTGCTTTGACGGTGACGTCATTCAAGATATTTAAGACATATGTTCACGTAGAAATCTATTAATGTTTAAGTTTACAATGACTGATGAACTTACCATGGCAAAAGCCGATGAAGATGCTCAAAGAGTCTATGCCAAAAAACTTGCTGCTGATAGAGAAAGTCAGAAAAGAAAGCGTGCCGAGGAATCAAAAGAACAGCAAGGAAACAGGCTTGAGGCTAAAGAACGCAAAACCGCGCAGTTAGATGAAGATCCACCTGGACAGCGAGAGTCAAAACATATCAAAACTGAAAATGATAGCGATGATGATTGGGTTTGGGATTTTGACTTGGATAAGGTCATCAATGCCTACCAGATTTTAGTTAAAAAAACAAAGGTTCGGCGATATGTATTTCATAGTGAAGCTGAAAAATAAAGAAGAAAAAGAAAACTGAAAAAAGAAAAAATGTAAAAAACTAAAAAATACTAAAAAGAAAAACACTCAAAGAGAAATTACAGACCGGGACACAAATGACGACCGGGACAGAGGGAATATAAATAACGACCGGGACACTCAAAGAGAAATTACAGACTGGGATACCGGGACACAAATGACGACCGGGACACAGGGAATATAAATGACGACCAGGACACAGGTATCTAAGAATATCGTTCAAAGACAAATTTTTAATTGTAAGAAGACCGTTGAAAGAGAAACTTCTAATTGTAAAATGACTGAAGAACCTACAATGGCAACGGTACCACCATCGAAGTAGATAACCAGTGGGTTGTTCCATATTCCCCATTATTATCAAAAACATTTAATGCACACATAAACGTTGAATACTGTAACTCCGTAAAGGCAATCAAATACATATGTAAATACGTCAACAAAGGCAGTGACATGGCAGTTTTTGGCTTGCAGCCCAAAATCAAAGATTTCGACGAAATCGTACAATATCAGGCTGGAAGATACATAAGCAGTAATGAAGCTGTTTGGCGAATTCTTTCATTTCCGATACATGAACGTAGTCCAGCTGTTGTTCACTTAGCGGTACATTTACAGAATGGTCAACGTGTTTATTTCTCGGAAACCAACGTGCAACAAAGAGCCCCGAATCCACCGGATACAAAATTAACAGCTTTTTTTTCGCTTTGCAAAAATGATTCTTTTGCAAAAAAACTGCTGTATACTGAAGTGCCTTCTTATTACACGTGGAATACTAAAAATAAAGTATTTGAACGTCGAAAACAGGGTAAGTCAGTCGACGGCCAACCTACCATCTTCAAAGATACCACGATAGGAAGACTCTACACCGGTCACCCCAATCAACATGAATGCTTCTTTCTACGCCTGTTTTTGGTGAATGTACCCGGTCCGACATCCTTTGAGTATTTGAGAACTGTAAACGGTACTATACATGACACTTACCGTAGTGCATGCCAAGCTCTGAATTTATTGGAGAATGACCAACACTGGGATAACTGCATCAATGACGCGTGCGAAACGTCAACCCCAAGTGAAATTCGTGCATTGTTTGGCATCATTTTAACAACTTGCTCTCCATCAGCTCCTACAGAGTTATGGGGAAAACATAAGTCAAAAATGTCCGTAGATATACTCCATCGAAAACAGTTAGAGACGTCAGATATGACTTTTGATTTTACATCAGAAATTTATAACTACACTTTAGTTATTATAGAAGATTTGTGCGTACGTATGGCAAACAAACCTCTTCAGGATTTGGGAATGCCTTCATCTAACCGTATCGCTGCTGTTTCGACATGTGTAGAATTGGATCGTGAACAAAGTTACAGTACGAGTGATCTATTGTCGTATGTACAAAATAACATTTCCAAGTTAACGTCGGAACAAAAAGACATTTATGATACGATACTCAATTTCAGGACGTATACAACTACCTGCTGATTTCTGTAATTTAGTGACGTCCAAAAATGAATTGATTGAAAAAGTATTTCCGAATATTCTAAAAAATTATAAAAATAATAAATGGCTAAGTGAAAGAGCGATTCTCGCACCCAAAAATATAGACGTCCACGAAATCAACAATATTGTTTTGACCAAGATTCGAGACCAGGCAGTCCTTTACAAGTCAATCGACACAGTTTTGGAACCAAATGAAGCGGTTAAGTATGCATGTTTGTTTGTTTGTAAAAAGAGCGTTTGCATATGACGTCATTATTAGTACATACGGCTTTGTATATGCACAGACAATGGGAAAGCCAAGAATGTTGTATATTCGCAATTTTTACGTAGTTTAACTCCTGCAGACGAAATGAATGCTTGCCTGAAAAATTCTAATTTATGGGCACACGTAAAAATATTAAAATTAACTACAAATATGCGTGTCCGATTGCAAAACGATGACTTTGGTCAAACATTTTCAGATCAATTGCTGGCAATTGGAAACGGAAAGCTCCCAGTAGTGGGAAAGCCAAAAATGTTGTATATTCGCAATTTTTACGTAGTTTGAAACACATATATAAATCTATCTATATTCACAGGTGGGACACAGGGACACAACTACAATGGCGCGTAACGACTTACGCGCGCGGGGGGGCTTGGGGGGCGCGAAGCGCCCCACCAACTAGGTGTTGGGGTGGCATATATAGATGACGAATGAATCTGAACAGTTAAAGCAATGGGCATGGAAAAAATATCTGATGCTGAACGACAGTGAAGCGCAACGAAATATATGGTTATAGGACAAGCGGCAACAAGCATCACAACAAATTACAAACGAAAATAATAGATAACAAAATCTGTGGTGAGAAGGTAAGCTACAGCCAGGATCACGTCTAATAGTAAACGAAAATCAAACGCAACAAAACCTGCGGTTAATTAAAAAGCAACAGCGAGAATAACAACAAATCCCAAACAAGAATAATGCTAGAATAATAACTAAATATGCGCTTAGAAGGCTTGCAACAACAAGCATCAAAACAAATCTCACGAAAGCACAACAAGCATCAAAACAATTATTTTCTGTAGTTATTAATTCTGTGGTTAGAAGACAAGCGACAGCACGAACCACAACGAATAACAAACGAAATCGACGCACACCAAAAATATACGGTTAAAAGAAATGTGACACCAAGTATCACAGATGAAAATGATGGACAACGAAATCTACGGTTAAAACAAAAAAGGCCAAAACCTGTCAAATCAACTGAAAGTTCAACAGCCTGATCGTGCCAATGGCTATATATGGGTGTGACACCTGGACCCTGAAGGTCGAAAATGAGCGCAACCTACTTGTATTCGAGATGAAATGTCTCCACTGCATTGCAAGAATCACCAACACTGAATACGTGACCAATGAGGAGGTGCAAAGACGGCTGAAGTCCTTCGACACAATCCTAAATAGAATCAAACGACAAAAACAGCAATGGCTGGGACATGTCAAAAGAATGGACCACGACCGTCTAACAAAATTCTCTCTCGGAGGAGCCATACACAGATCTCGAACACGAGGAAGACCTCACAAGAGGTGAATTGAAAACTTTAACAGAAAGCACATCGTAGAGTCGATTCCAACTGCACACGATAGAACAATGTACCGAGTCCTAGTTCATGCCGTGTCAAAAAGAGTTGCCCCAAAACCTTCTGCAAGAATGGACATAACTTAAGTAAGTTCGTTACCAGCATGGGATTAAGTGTATGTATTGTTTCTTATTTTGTCAATAAATCAAGTCAAACCAAGTCAAGTCAAAAGTATTTAGAAATGATTACAAGTTCATAAATATAACCTAAAGAAAAACAACATAAAACAACAGATCCTTTTCGTTTTTCATCGTTTTGCTCTCTTAAAAAGGTAATTATTTAGCTTATTGTATGGATAGAGTGGCATACACCATGCAAATCGAAGATTAAAAAATGAATAGGAAAATTACTGAAGTAAGAAAATAAAAATCAGAATGGAATTACGAAAAAAAACAAATTTAAATTTTATTCAAAACCGACTGCGAAGTCACTATGTCATCAATTGTTCAATTTTCTTCATATCCACGAAAAGCTGAATTTTATTAGCTCTTGTTCCAGTTATTCTGAATTTAAAAAGGCTTTTACCGTGAGGCTAAGGACATCAACAGTGTTGAACCGCACAAGCCGAATGCTTGGCACGCTACACTTACAATCCTGTGTTTACAAGGGCATAGATTTAAGACCCAGTGATGCTAATCATTTGGTTGGGAGCGGGGGTCAGTGGTGAGAGTTTAAGATCAGCCAGAGTCGACCCCGCTTCAAATGAGTGCCTAGAAAGATATGTGGGAAAAATAAGAAAATGTTTGTTTGATTTACGTCCAACCACGCGGTGCACACCTGGCCAAAGCCAGAGAATCAAAGGCCGGTATCTGTGCTGCAAGGATCAATCATTGTATACATGCGTTTTTTTAAGTTTTGTCAATGACACCAACTTTTGCAGTTGATATTTTCCAATTTGCCGTTTACAGCTACACACACTGATAAGCCTAGAATTAGCAACTTAAGGTAAGCATACAACCAAGAAAATAAGATACTTTTAGATTATTAGATTCAGATACTTCAGATAAGATAACTGCAGACTCAAAACATTTGGCATTTTTATATTACCATCTACACAGTATCAGAAATGATCTTGTGATGGCAGCACGACAATAAGGCATGGAACCAAAGACTAAATAGCTTGTTTTTAGCATAACTTGGTCCCTAGATTTTTTATTCATTTTTTTTTTAGCTAAGCCATAAAAAGTGTTCCAGGATAAGGCATCTCTATGAGCATCTGAAGCAATCGATTTCTTATGAAACATTCTCTCATATTTTAAAGAAAGTGGTTGAAATAGATGAATAAAACTTTAAGAAAATAAATAAATAAAAGAATAATTAATAATGTATAATGATAAATCAATAATGAATAATGAATGATAAATAAATGAATAAAAACTCATGAAAATAAAACTCAAACATCAAATTGAAAACATCTCTCAAAACTTCATCAACCTAGATTGTTTACCGAATCCATACTAAAATGAACCTCTACTCTAAATGACCATCTTTTATTTAATAGTTTCTTGACCGGCTGGTCGGCATAGCTAACATTTTATATTTGCTAGAGATAGAAATAGATGGATGATCAGCCAATAACATAAAACTATAAACATAAGACTAAAATAAAAGACTAAGAAACGTCAATTGCTGGTGAAATAACACTGACAAACCCAGGGTGATACAGGTTATTTGAGAGTAGAATGTAAATGATTTCCAATTTTTATACACAATTATGTCTTGCTATTTCAAGCTCTACATATAAGGTGTATTATTACCAAAAGAGAAGACGCGTACTTTGTTTCTACTGTGAACACTAAATTAGAAATTGTTCCTTCGTTTTGCCTGAATTAATAAGATTTCTAATATTTTCAAACACACTGTATAACTTTCCACACATAACAGAAAATTATTATTAATTTTCAACATTTAATGTTTCATTGCAAGAAAAAGAAAACAATGATAAAAAAAATCAAAAGTAATACTACCAGATTAAAGATGCAGAACTTAAATATTAAAACAGAACTGCATTGAATTATTGGGTTAGTTTCATAAGAAGAAACATGTTAAATAGCAAAAAATATTTGCCCACTATAGAAATTTGACAAAAATACCTGTTGAAACAAAAAGAATATGTTCATTTTGTAGCACCTTGCCTGATTGCAGATTACTTACAGATTTTGCTTCTTGAAGGGGTCTGAAAAATATATATCAATAAATAAAATTCCGAAAACACTAAAATAAAAAAAAACGCTAAAATAAAAAAAAAACAAGTTCAATCAGAGGACTGAGTTGAAACAAAAAGAAACTAAGCCTTGAATCAGTAGAAAAACAAGTTATGCACTGATTTAGTACAGCAATCATCAAAGTGCAGAATCCATTCAAAAACAAACTATGTCTAGGCAGAGGAATACCTATTTACAAAAATGAGTGAAGCCTAGACTTGGTTTGCAAATGAGTAAAGACTTTTCTTTTTAACATGGAAAATTGTTTTCACTGAAATTAAAGGTAACAATTCAACTTGTAACTTAAAATAACACAATTCTATATAATACCACCAGCCAAAATAATTTTCATTTTTAAGATATTTTGATGGTTTCAATCAAAGAAAGTATCCTCCAAGGAACAGCTTGATTTTATCTAAAAACAACAAATCAGATCTCTCTTCATAAATAAACTCTACATTTAAACCAACTAATGAATAGCATAAAACAGGGCAAAAATAAAACATTATTTCCATAAAAGGATGAAATAAAGCACATCAACAAGCCTACCTACAATCGCATTGTTGAGCGACTAAGGTAGATCCTGTGATAAGGCTTGTTAATGATTATGACGACTGAAATTGGCTGCATTCCGCTCTGTCTTCCATGGTTGCATCTGTCAGTCAATCAACATCAGATTTGAAAGTATTTGTGGTGGGGGTCGTCACTGTTTAATCAGTCAGCAAATTCCGGCTTCCATTAAAGAAGTGGTTAGCTGTACGTGTCTGTGCTCTCTTTCAAAACAGCTTTAATGGAAGATCTTTCATCTTCTGCTGGGTGCTTAGTTGAAGACAAAGTGGTGGGTCTCCAATGGTTAATTACTTCTTAGCCAAGATCATGTATCCCTTTGTCTTCTATAGACTATCAATGGTGGCCCAAGTTTCCCTAATCTTGCAGCTTAGACTTTTACACTCCTCTATGCATGCTGTGGGTATTTATAAAAAGGGTGGTCATATAAACTTCGGAGGGGGCCCATTAGATTGGTCATCAGAAGTTCTAGTGCCCTTTGTAAGAGTAGAGATGATTGGAGGGCATGTATCTCCCCTCCACATATCTCGTATTTTCCCAAAATACATCTAATTGAAATTTTGAGATAACCACTTTATTCAAAATAGTCCAAACATCATATAACAAGGGTTTTGGGGTTGTAACAAACCCCCAGAGCCTGGGGACAAGCAATGTAAGTTATGCCCTTGGAGTTATTTAAGGTTTTTATGGAAAGGATGGTTGTAAACTTTAAAGGTGGCTCATTTGGTTGAAAATTAGAAGCTCTAGTTCCATTTCAAAAGGTCAAAAGTGATGGAGGGTAACTAGCCCCAACTGCATCAACTAACCCTCACTTCACCGTTTTTATAAAAAGGGTGGTCATATAAGCTTTGGAGGATGCTCATTGGATTGGTAATCAGAAGATCTAGAGTCCATTGTAAGAGCAGAAGTGACCGGAGGGCAAATACCCCCCCCCCCATACCTTGTATTTTCCCAAACTACATCAGATTAAAATTTTCTATAACCACTTTATTCCAGATAGTGGAAATATCATATAACAAGGCCTTTGGGGTTGAAACAAACTCCCTTCTTTTTGCCAAAAGAGCCTGATTAAAATTGTGAGGTAGCAATTTTGTTCAAAATATTCCAAAGAACATATAACAATAACTCTAGGTTTGACACAACCTCTCAGTGCCCTTGGGAAACAGTAGAAAGTCATGCATATTATGCTTTTATGGAATGGGTGGTTGTATAAGCTTTAGATATGGCTCATTTAGTTTGAAAGTGGAAGTTATAGTGTGCTTTTTAAGAGTCAAAAGGGATTTGAGAGGAACCCACACCCATCATTTTCCCAAAGACATCAAATGAAAATTTGGAGAATGGAATTTTGTTCATCATAGTTGAAAGATCTGGAATTTCAGTCTTTGAGGAAAACACTCCTGCCCCCACATCTCTCAGGGTAAAGGTTGTACATTATGCTCTGGGGACATATAAGGTTTTTATAGGAACAATGGTTGTAAATACTTGAAAGGACTCATTGGATTGGTAATCAGAATTTCTAGTGACTTTTTTAAGAGTAAAAGTGATCAGAAAGCAGGTAGTCCCCCCCCAACACATCATGTTTTATCAAAAAGCATCCAATAGAAATTTTTAGGCAGTCATTTTATTCAAAATAATCCAAACCTCAAATAACAAGGATTTTGAGGATACTACAACCTGCAGATGAGGGTTGTAAGTTATGCCCTGGAGGCATTTAAGGTTTTTATAGATGGGATGGTTGCTTAAACTCAGAGGGGTCTCATTTAGTTGAAAATTGGAAGTTCTAGTTCCCTTTTAAGAGTCAAAAGTGATGAAGGGTAACTAGCCCCCCCCCTTGACAACCCCATTTTTTTCACCAAATGCATCTCATTGAAATAGTGAGTTATTTTGTTAATGATAGTCCAAAAAGCATATAACAAAGCCTCTAGGGTTGATAGAACCCAAAGCACCCTGGGGATAGGTTTGTAAGGAATGCATTGGGGGCATATAAAGTTTTTATGGAACAGGTGGTCATATAAACTTCAGATGGGACTCATTTAGTATGAAATTGGAAGTTATAATGGCCTTTTTAAGAGTCAACAGTAATTTGAGAGCAACCAGCCTCCCCTCCCCCACAGGAATCATTTCCCCAAACACCTCCATCAAAATTTGGAGATAGCAATTTTGTTCATTATAGTTGAAAGGTCTGAAAATTATGTCTGTGAGGAAGATAACAAACTCTCCCCCCCCCCACAGCTCTCAGGACAAGGGTTTTAAGTTATTCTATGGGACATATAAGGTTTTACTGAAAGGGTGGTTGTATTTGCTTTGGAGAAGGTTGATTGCATCAGTTATCAAAATTTCTAATGTCCTTTAAAGAATCAAAGCAATTGATCAGAGGGCTGCTACCCCCCACCACCCTAAACGTCATGTTTTCCCCAGTTGCATCGAATAGAAATTTTGAGAAAGTCACTTAATTCAAAATAGTCCAAAGATGATTTAACATGGTGTTTAGAGTGGATACAAACTACCAGAACCTGCAGACAAGGATTGTAGGTTATGCTCAGGTGCATTTAAGGTTTTTATGGAATGGATGGATGTTTATATTAAAAAGAGCTTCATTTTTAGGTTTCATTTGTAAAAAGGTTCATATTGCACATTCAAGTGGGACATCTCAGTAAGTATTTTGCAAAACAGAAAAAGTGGAACAGAATTTCAACTACCAATTTTCTTACAGACAAAAGAAATGGGGTATCCATTACCAAAAAGAATATCTCTGATAAAGTTTATTTCTGCATTTATATACAAATTAGAGCAAACATTCAGGCCACAATCAATGAGGGAAGTTACAGTTGCTCTTTTAACTTGTGGGGGATGATTTGAGTTAAAGCAAAGATATCTATTGTTTTGTGTTGGCTTTTGATAGATAGTAAATTCCAGTTTATCAGCATTACAAATAATTAACACATCTAAAAATGGTAGTTTATTTTCAATTTCAACTTCTAGGGTGAACTGCAAATTTTGGCCATAAGCGTTAAGATGATCTAAGAACCCCCAAATTTCAGCTTCCCCATAATTCCAAAGTGAAATTACATCATCCATATAACAACACCAATAGATGGGTTTTAAAAAAATTGAATTTAATGTTCTGGTATATTCATTGTTCATTGTTTTGGTATAACCCCAACTTTTCCCTTGGCTTCAAAATCCTACCCACTTTATATATTTTTGGAGAGGGAGGGTCAACCAGAAATGGATACACTTCTAGAATTAGCATTTTTAAGTGCTCTAAAATATAAATTATGCTGCTTCACAGTTTCCAGCTTGTGATGTAACTAAACAATTACCAATAGCTTTTGACTAAAAAATGAAGAACTAATTGGGCTACCTTTACCTCAATAGGCCTGATTTTTTTTTTTTTTTTGAATATTGTCATGTAACACTTCATTTGAAAGCTCTTGAAAAAGTAATCTCAAATAAACATGAAAATTCCACAAAGTATGAAATTTCTTTTATGATTTTAAGTTCATGCTTAAATTCTCACTTTTAAGTAAAATATCAAAAATAACAAAAAATTCAAAAGTTATACAAAACAAAACATGTTCAAAAGCTGCAAGTGTTAGCAGTTTATTAAACAATCATTTTCATTTTCAGAACTACACGGTAAGCATTATAGGAAGCATTAGGTTTATCATAAAGATAAACCCAAAGATGGGAGCTGGGGAATAACTTCATTTTGATCAATAGAGAAGTCTCCTGGTAAAATTCTAATTTAGCTACTTTTGGCTATCTTGGAAATAGGTTAGGAAAATGAAATTTTCAGGGATGAATCCAGGGTCAATAACATGCTCTGGGAGGGCATTATAAATCTTTAATGTTATTAAGTCTTGGAAATTTGAATACTTGGCAGGTCTAGCCTATTACAAACTGAAATTTTGACAAAACAGCATCTTATCTTAATTTTCAGTTTCTTTTCCTCTGTTTTTAGCTCTGAAATGTAGTACCTATTATTTGAGTAGAATTTTAAGCCATATTTAAGCCATAAGGTCAGGGCCCTCTAGAGGGAGAAGGAATGAAGTTAGGTAGGCTACTTCAAAATACCTTCCCAGGACATAGGCTAATTTAGTTAGTAGACCTGTTCCACGGAATTTCATTTTCTTAAGCTAGCCAATTTCCAAGATAGCAAAAAGTAGCTAAACTAGAATTTTCCCAGCCTCCCTACCAACAAGTCTCAGGATTTTGCTGCAGGCTATTGGGCCTAGGCTACTTCCTTAAATTCACATATGGTCAAAGGCCTTGCTATTTGTTACTTTAATGAGATTGACTACCCTACATACAAAATGAGATTTGATTAAACAATTATGGGTAAGAATCTACAAACATCAACTCAATGAAAGCTTACAATAAAAAAAATAATAGGCTACCTTGATTCCACCTAGCACTTCAGTGAAAGTTATCAGATTAAGAACCCTTCTTGACTACTAAGTTCCCTTCGTCAGTTCTGTAGTAGTATTCGATCTCTAGGTCCAGTATTAACAAGTTAAGGTCAGATCCACTACGCCACTATCTAACACACTTCAGGGAATCTTTCTCATTTTCTTACATTCAAAATACATGCGCTTTTTCGCTGCTATCTATAAATAGCATTAAGAACTCTCTGATGGTAGCATAGCAAGGAATTATTAAAGCATGAAACCATATCACTTGACTCCAACTTTTGGTACAATAGTGTCTTGATATCCGTGACAATTTAGATTATCCAAGGACTTAAATGATTGCCCATGTTTAAATATATTAGACGCATATCTTATCCCGTTTTCAATATAGCTTATTTTAACGGTTAACAGTTTTGTCACTGACGGGCAAGGGAAACAGTTCTTTTTCAAAGAGAACGGTCTTTATGAGCTTCCAATGGACATGAAGAGAGCCAATTGGAATCAATTACGATAAGGGATGCTGAATACAAATAGTTTCAAAAAGAAAATAATCTTCATTCGCTTTTAGTGACGAAAATAATCTGTAATTGATTACATTAAGCTACATTGAACGTGAGGCTGAAATTTAGCGTAAGAGCACAATTAAAAATGATTTTTCTGCGACCAATTAACTTAAAACTTGAAAGGAAGAAGATGAAATTTAACTTCGGGTGCTGAGGAATAGGTGAATCTTGAAAGGAAAATCTAAAAATGCTTCTTGAAAAAAATAAATTTAACTTGAAATTTGGCTCATTGTAAAGTGTTAGTAGTGGATTGACCCGATAGATATGAAAGATTCCTTGTCAAACTTTAGGGTTGAGGTGACACCCTACACATGGTGCTACTCAGGCTAAAAGACCTTGTTAATGCGTGTCTTCAGATATGGGCTTAAACTTTTGATCTTCCTGCCCAGTGGTTGGCTATGAGGCAGGGTATTTTGTGGAATACCATGTTAATACTGGACAGACTGATGCTAAATTATTTTACATAGAGTGGAAGCGGGGATTTATGGATCAGATTAAAGTTTGAGATAAAGGACACAGAGGACAGAATTTGGTTGTGTCCGTTCCCGGGACACAGACATCATAGGAGCCCAAGCCTTCACTAGCCTCATCATCTGGCACAAAATTTCGTACACTACGAATAAACAATGGCTGACAAACCAGAGGGGAGACTCCAACAAAAACTGACACTTGAAAGTGGTGCAGTGGATCTCAGTATTGAATTCCGTTTTTTTTTATTACAGGCTTCATGGCTCCATCACAGATTATGATTTGCCGCTAGTCCTGGTAATTACCTCATTTTAAATCATTGAGATATTTGTTATACCTTTTCTTGAACGTGTCGATGGAAAAATTTTATGGGATTACCTTGCCGGAAATCTATTCCATGTGGCAACTGATCGCCGGGTGAAACTCGTTTTCAAATATTCTTGGCGCGGAGTAACCTGCTCAAGATATTCCTTGCGAGCTGTGCCTCGGCAAGTTGATCGCAAGGGCTTTGCTCTATTGGGACCGAGCTTCTATAGCTCCTGTGATGGAGGATTATGCATTTACTTGTAGAAAACTGACATGGACGCAACATCAAGGTGTTCCTGGATCAGGTGTTAGGTTTTAGCTTTCGGGTTGCCAAAGGTTTCTGCACAAACTACTCGATTTTATATTTGTTGGAGTGGAGCAATGTGGCTTTTTGGTGCAACAATGAAGAGAGGAAATGCATATTCCATGAGAGGTCTGTGGCACGAAATGAAAAGTGGCAGAATTGACTCATCAGGGAGAAGACTTTGCATCTTAGGACAACTTCAAACTTCTTGGAGTAAGAGGATCTTTGATTCAGTACAACATTCCCTCCCTATTCCCTGAAAGTTTTAAAAATACCATAAGCATTACCAATAGTAGTTGTCATGCTAGCAGAAGTAATAGTAGGAATATTGGTGATAGCATAGTAAAAGTAATGCAATTCACACTGTGCCTTTTTGGTCTAGATTTCCTAGAAACATTTCTTTCTCATGCCCTGATAGTTTCAACTTAAAACTTTATGCTACTTTCTGAGATATTTCACATACGGCCATTTGATAATCTGCATGCACATAGTGTGTTTTGATAAGCCTAATACCACCCTTAACAGTCCCAGAAAGTTTCACATTAATATCATTAGCCAATACAATTAACAAAATCCATATTAATATCAATATATATATATATATATATATATATATATATATATATATATATATATATATATATATATATATATATATATATATATATGGCCTATATATCCTAGCTTTCCTATCTGAATAAATAAATTATTCATCCTAATAGGGAGTTTCCTTAGCCCTTGACAAATCATGTTCGAAGTGTCTATTTTAGCCACTGATATCCATACGATTTTTATCTTTCGACTTCGCTATGTCCCATGTCGCGTTGTTCACACCATTTAAATTAATTTATAATTTAAATTATTAATAATAAATTAATAATATAAAATTAATAATAACCATTTAAATATAATAATAGGTATTTCAATTTCATTGGTTCAAGAAAACTAAACCGATCTCAAGAGAGTTAAAGGCCCGCCAGTGATAGATAAGGATAAATAGCTCATTCTCAAGTTTACACAAATCACTTAAACTGGATTACAATTTTCCAGCAAGAAGTCCCTGGGATCTCGACTTAAATGGCTTTGCGTAAACATGGATCTATCTTGGCCACTACGTGGTTTTCAGCGCTTGACGATGTACTTCTATCGACAATATTCGACACCATGAACAAGCAATCTCAAGTCAATTACCTTCGACTCGTTATATATTCACGCCTACAAATATTCTGTTACAATGGGATAGCTCATAATAAAATAGAATGACAAGGAAGAGGTTAAAAATTCCACCAAAATGAACTAAACCCACATTACTCAAAATCCAGTGCATTACTGTGTCATTTACTAGGCAATAATTTCACTGAGGGGGGCCACCCATAAAGGTTTCTCTATAGTACTGTCCAGAATAATACAAAACCTGCTGTATTCTTTAATGTCAAAAATACTTATTATTGCTTTAGTCTACACCAGAGTACAAAATGATCAGTGGTTTATGTGTCTTGGGCTCAGGATTTTCGTGTCCATTTCTTAGAATTTTGTGACGTGGGATAGAATGTATAATATCAATAAAGAACATATTTATAAAACAAAACAACCACAAAATCCACTCACAGAGGTATTCAATCAAATTGCGGAATAATAAGATACACAAATAAATGGCAATCAAAATACAAAAAAGGAAATGGCATTTGACTATTTGGTGACGTGAGGAACAACAAAAACCGGTGACACATTAATTGATTTCGTCAGCCACAGCTTCCGATAAAACATTGGCAGCATTTATAATATCTTCGTGCGAAAGAAGACAATTAAGAGCAAGTCGAATGCTAGGAGGCGGTAAATTCTTCTCCGAATTTTCTAAGTAGCTTGGGCAAATAAAGCAAACTCCTCTTTTTAAGGCCTGCAAAAAACAAAATATCAACTGAGTAAAACGGACAAGGGAAAAATAAGAGAGAAGAAAAGAGAGAGAGAGAGGAGAGAAAGGGAGAGAGAGAAGG